>NC_132976.1:4060000-4660000 GCF_047496725.1 Anoplolepis gracilipes | reverse complement strand
AGAGACAGTTTACCTCATTAATAAACCCAAAATGTACAAGTTCCTGTGCAAGAAGCATTGAAGTATCCGTTTGGCTCACAGGACACGTCAATTGCCTATTCATTTTGTCATCCATTCGTAACAATATTGTCATCTGAAAAATGTACCAATTTAAGATTACAAGTCCGTTATTTATATAGATCATCTCGCATGTGTGTGTGTGTGTGTGTATGTGTTAAATACTCTATGCATACTCTATGCCACTCACAAGTAATTCACTACTATCTTCTCTAGGCTTAACATTACACATCATATTAACTACTCTTCGAGACTCCACATCCACGGGCTCGGGTGTAACCGATTTAACCGATTCTGTCACTTCGGGCGATATCGCCCTCGGTCGGACAGGCGGAGGCAATTTCGCCATAAATGCAGTCAATGGATATATTCCATACCTGGCAATGTAAAATCACTCTGGTTACCAACTAATCCGATGTATAGACCAGACCGATGTATCTCATGTGTGATTGAGATACTCACTTTACATCTTCAACAAATTTTTCTAATTTTTCCGTAACCGGAATATCACTTAAACGAATTTGTTGCGGGGACATCCCTTGATATTTTACTTCGGCAACTACGGTATCTGGTCCATATAGCCTGTGTAACACTTCGTCTGTGATTGTTTCCGAAATGTTAGCTATAAAAATTTTATAACATTAGGCATGATTCATTTATATGCAATCATCACTGCAAGTCTCAATCACAATTATTTTAACTCTTGTAAAATAACAAATGATTGAATATCATGTAGCATGTAGAATACAAAATTACTCTCTAACTTACTAGCTGAGTTGACCAAGGCATGCGCTGCGAGCAATTTAAGAGAATGTACTTCAAATAGAAGGGGATGAAAGAGCAACTCTTTTGCACTTGGTCTACTAAGTGGGTCCACCTGAAGACATTTACGAATAAAGTCTTTTTGTTGAACATCGTCTAAAGATTCTATTGTTTTCCAGATGTTCTCTTCGGTAACGATTGTACCCGTATCACCGTTTCCCTGAATTTCCAGTGCAGCCATCTCCAGAGCGCACATCCCGAACGAATAGATGTCGATGGCTGGTGTGACGGAATCTTAAAGAAAGACAATAAAAATTTAAATATATATATATGTATAATCTATGTATATAAACTCAAGATATAAACAATACACTTACTTCCATATTCTGGGGCTACAAAATGTATATTCTTCATATTCGTTCTACAAGTCTTGATGTGATGATGAATTGCATCTGGTGCCACTGTAATTAGAAAGAGATTATTGCCATTTTTATAAGCTGTTCTATTTCAAGTTAAGCTTGAACATAAAAATGACATATTAATGTGAACCGCTTTCGATAATGTGTTAGAAGATTTTGTAGGACAGCCATCAGACAGAATTGTACAAAAGTAAATACTGTAATAATTATAATTAAATATATTTTAGATATATTTGTTACACATTCTATATGTTTGCTGCCTACGTCAAGATGAATGAAACCACTCTAGAAAAATTGTGTTTCTGCTAAAAATTTATCCTAAGAGTAACTTGAGCCCTCATACAATTAATAGTAATAATTCTCGCATATACACATATGAAAGTGCTTCTGAAAAAGTTTTTTTTAATGTACAAATAAAACACATAAATGGTTATTTTGTTAAAAAAGTAACTTGATATTGTTTTATTGTTGATTGTAGTTCTGCTATAAAGAGGCACTTTCATTGAATAAGTATAAATGTTGGGAGTGGAAAGCTTTGAAGAACCTTTTTTATCAGGGATTACAGGATACAACAAAAAAATGTATGTATATATATATATATATAAAATACAATGAAAATGCGTGCGCTAGATGATTGTGAGAAGGACAAAGAAGATATACTTTGTCTTCCTTATAGTTAAATAGAATTAACAACTAGAAGAATAAATAGTGCAACATACTGCACTCTAATGAAAAAATTAAAATAAATTTTAATTATTTGTATATTTAACGCGTAAAACTACTTATATAATTAATATAGAAATTGTTTACCTCTCTATGCCTAATTTACTTAGCTGGCATTAGGTGATGACAATCTGCCAAATGAGATTTTTTTTTCTTGAATATATTCACCACCTTTGACAATAACATCAATTGAAGGGCACCGACGTTGATGGATTCATCCTCTGGATGGGCGAAAGTACGATTTGTACTTCCTCTCTCTTCAAAGGCTTTGCTGTGTTTTTTTCATTATCTAGATTAGCCTATTTGCTACAATTAAAAATGAGGACTCAAGTTACTCCTAATATGAAAAGGTAGTTTAAACACAATCTTTCTAATGGACTCATGTTACTAACATTATATAGAATTATAGAAAGAGAAACGTTTTATAATCTAACTAGAATATAGTAATATGTACAAATTCTATATATATATAGACACCATTTCAAAAATAAATATAATTCAGTAGAACCACATTTATTCTTGTCACAATCAATATTCGATTCTTAACATATACATGGTTTTTTACATTCACATAGCATATATATATATATATATATATATATATATATATATATATACAAATATATATGTTAGAAAATGCTATTTATGCTAAAAAAAAAGAAAATTTAACTATATATTTACAAGTGATTAATAAATATCATATTTGATGCATCCCTGTGTGTATTACATAATATTAATAAATATCATTTTAAAAATATTCATTTTCAAAATTGATAATACATTGTCTTATAATTATAATAATTTATAACAAATAATTTTTGTGTAAAATACAACTGAAATATACATATTTCTTTATGAAAATATCTCCATGATGTATTTGTGTCATACACAATCATCTATTTTGAGACACTATAAGATGAATTGTATTTGTCATGTTGTTTGTTCAATCAGGAGCTGAGTTATATATTATTTACTTTCAACTGAGTAATGAAAGTAAATAGAAAGCATGTAATATTATTCTAGAAATATCTGCTTATATCTATATTTTTAAATATGCAAGATGTTAAAGAAAAAAGAAAAAGTTTAGGAGTTTGGAAAGCATGTAACACTTAATACTTAAACTGAGCAGAAAATGTTAATATAGATTTGCATTTTTCATTCAATTTGATGTAATTATATATTTACCCTTTTCATTTTTTTAAATAATATATAAATAGAGAAACGAGATATATAGAGTAGAAATATTACAATTGCTCTATTCACTTTGTATATTTTTCAGACAAAAAATTGTGTAATATTTGCAAGTTCTCTATGAAAAATTATGATAAAACAAAGATATAAGATTTTAATAACTCTGTGAATAAGAGAGGAAAAATGGAGATACCTCACATACATATAATTTCATCTTGTTAGTGATTATTTAATTCAGAAAATAATAATTCTGTCATATGACCATCTTTTCATCATATTTTGCTTCAAATACAATGCACAGACATGCTCTCTGTTTAAATACAAAATAATATCTCTGTATATATTATGTATTTAATATATAACAGAGAAAACTCATTCTACTGTTTTTTTTACTGATGAGTACTTACCTGAACCAATTTTTACAAGACCATTATGTTGAATAAATATAGTGTCACAGGTAAGATTTCCATGTATAATGGGGGGTGAACAGGAATGCAAATAACTGAAATATATATAAGTTAGAAATAAATATTGCAGTTGTTCGAACAGTGTTATATGTTGCTTATATTTACCTAAGCGCAGAAAGTATTTGCGTACACCATCGTTTCCACGCTTGTAGAGGCAACTTTTTTACATTACGTTTTGTTCGTTTTAGGAACTGTTTCAGGGACCCGGATGACATATATTCTGTTATAAATATAACCTGACAAATAAAAAAAATACATTAATTAAATATACAAATCATATTCATATAAATGTAAAATCTTATTGCGGTATTTTATTAATTACTTACTCGGGGTTTGTCATTATGGGTATCTGTCCAATACCTATGAAATTTAACAATGTTAGGGTGTTCCAACTGGGTGAGATTCTCAAAAACAAGTTGTATTTTTTCTTCCTGGGCCTTGAAATTTTTTCTTTCCGAAAATTGCACTTCATTCCATACCACTTCAACACCTTCCTCTGTATCCATTGCCAAGTAGGCACAATCAATTCCAGGAACATCTCTCTGTTCCACCTACAGACACAAAAATAAGTATTAATTTCGACATATTTCTTAATGATTTTTTTACTTTAATAATAAACAAATTTAAAAAAATATAAAATTATCTCATTATAAAAATTTACAGATATATAGCACTATTAATATAATGGTAATCTCTCTTTTTATCCAACTGTTACTAGAAAACTTAAAAATATCATTCAGGTACTCCAAGATCATCCAGGCCTATTTATTAGAATTAGATGATCCTACAGTTCCTAAGTAATATTTTTAAATTTGCAATTATCCAGATATGTTTTAGATATTATCTATTATATAAATATGTCGTAAACCCGTTTTGTAAATATATTGCAGGCTGCAACTTGAGTAGATTTATTCGATACAATCTATATATAGGTATAATGGATTGCATTATTGTAATCATTCATTTTAAACGTACTTAAAGTGGCGCATTGAAACGATTTCAACGCCTATTTACTATTACATGGATGTGACCTTGTCAAGAATTTGAAGAGGGGAGATGATTCAGAAGAGGGCTTGTCACCACAGATATTAGAGACAATAATGTCCAGCTGGTTTATAATAGTATAATATATGCAAATTATTATTGTCTTCATTCAAATTATTATAATCCTGGACAAAGTACTTTGAAGAAATAATAAACTAATTCAACGCACACAAGTACAATGAAACGTAAAAATTATCCCACTTCCTGTTTCACAATGTTACATACTTCCATTTCAGTAACTTCGTTTTCAGTCCCTCTTGTTGATCCAAAGTTAGAACCTTCGGCTACCGTAGATTTCGAACCTACATATACCTGAAATAAATATACCTTCCATGACTAATGCAAAATGTGAAGACATTATAAATATAAAAATACACACAGATGATAAAAAATAGTGTTAGATCTATTTCATAAAAAGTATTCTTTCTCACAAAATAAAAGAAAGCTAAGATTACAATACAAATAACCATATATCATTAATTTAAAGAAATTAATAATAATCAAATTATAAGTTTTACTCGACTATAATATAGAGACATAAAAATAAATGTTGCAAACTGTATGCAAAATGTTCACAAAATTCAATCATATTAAGATCAAAAGTACAATTATACAAAAACTAAGTAAATATAAAACTAATCTTTTATAATGCCATTTGAGTACAATAAAAATTATTTTACTTCTATAAAGGATAGCATTAGAAATTGATGCTGAGGTAAGCATAAGCAAAATAATTTCATTGATTTATATTTTCGATAACAGAACGTCAACAATCTAATTTTAGGATAAAATATGAATGCGTCTGATATTGGTAAGATGTTTGTGCCAAGAATTTAGCTTGAGTTAAGATACAGATGAAGCATACAGAATAATAAGAGAAATTCAATAATACAAAGGAGAAATTTATGTTACACGAAAACAAATCTCAATAATCTGTACACTTTTTATAATGGAACCATCTGTGTACATATGTCCACCTGTACAAATGCAACTTGAAATAAGTTGTCCTAACATTTATCATAACACAAAACAAAAGCATTTTAAACAAATTCATGGTACTATTTCAGAAGATATATCTAAAAAACTAAATAACCTTTTTCTTTTATATATATCTTATAAAAATATCGATTGTTATAAATTAAGAAACATTGTTATTAAAATATTTTACATGAAATAATTTAACTGATTCTAGTCGATTCTAACTGTGCGATTCTAATTCTGCTGTATAATTCTAGACTGTAGAAACTTAAGAATAAACCACTTTTATAGCCATCAATTAAACAAGTAAAAAAACTAATACAGAAATTATACAGCGAATCAATCTTATGATCCACATTCAAATAATATGACAAATGTTAGAAGTTAATCTCAGTATTAGTATGATGGCCTTTGATACTCTACTGTATAAAATCATAAAAATCAAATAGCACAAATGTTTAGAAAAAAAACATCTAAAAGATGATGTACAAAAGAGAACATTTATCAAATTAAAACTTTTTAGGAAATCTTACCCGCTACTGCTAGTTACAACCTTCTCAAATGCAAACAATCCAACATGCGAAAGCCTTCCACATCAGCAAAAAAATATGAAATTAGAAGAGAATGAAATAATTTAAACAAACATGTACCTCTTCCCGGCGCTTAAGCCACCGCCCGCAGGGGCTCTCTTCCAGGATCTCGCTCTCATCCTCGGAGTCTTCACCACTTTCCCGCGGTGACTTGTGCTCTGGGTCCGTGCTGGAGCGGCTCCCGGGCATCACACACGCTTGCGATTAGTTAGAGAGGCAGCAGCGAACAGCAGGTCAAACTCATCGGTGACGACGGCGATGATGCACTCTCTGTCTCTCTCTCTTTCTCAGTCTCGCATCTGGCTCTCGCCACGACAACGACCGGCAACGTACGATGACTCGTGGTGAAGGTGCACGAGGGAAATAACAGCGGCGACAGCGTCGGCGTCGTCGGTGTCTGCTACAGCACCAGCATCAGCAACAGCGACGGCGACGGCGGCGGTAGCGGCGACGATGACGACGACGACGACGGCAGTGGCAGCAGCAACAACAACAACAATAATAATAATAACAACAATGATAATAATAATAATAATAATAACAACAACGTCGCAAACGGCGCACCGCGCGTTTACTCGTGCGTAACAAAAACTCGCGCGTAGGGTAGGGTAGGGTACTACTACGTGCCCTGGTCGCACTGCACTCACAAGTGACACATGCAGGTGCACACAGCGCGCCCGCTCGTCTCCGACTGGCTGAGACCCGGAGCGACGATATTTCTGATCTTACGCGACGTACGCGCGCTACTCGACGCTACTCGGCTTCGCTCAGGGACGCGTCGTAGTGATGAACATCGCGCTACCCGCTCGCGTATCGCACTGTCAAAATAAAACCTCCCTATTGCGAGCGAAACTGCCTCAGAGATGTGACACACACTCTGGCACTCATCTTTCGCCTGTGTCTCGGGTCACGTCTTTGCCCGTCGACGTCCGATCGGGGCCCCCAACGACAGCGAGCTTCCCGACCGCGATCGCGACGCCGCCTGTCGACCAATCGGCCGCGACAACGCCCTTGACGGGCCGTGCGGGCACGCCATTGGCCGAGACGTTCCTTCACTGAGGCAAATCGTTCGAGGCCAATCGTCGTCGTCCGAAAAAGGTGACGCCGAGTGTGACACTCTCTGTTGTCCCGTTAATACATGCCGTATAAAGGCATCGGTATACGCAGTGATGTTTTTTAGTAAGGTAAATTATTGATATTTTATGTCTTCTTTTCATTTTCTTCTTTTTTTTCTCTTTGCTACATCCAAGGATATATATTTTAAATATAAGAAATGTATGTTAAAAAAAAACAGACAACCTTTTTGTGTTCCTTTCTACCGCCTTTTTTCAAATATCTGCTCATTTTGCTACGAACAGCTTAGGAAAGATATAAAATTATAACTTTCAAAGATTTCTATAGAAATCGTAACAGAGGAAGCAATATATATATATATATATATATATATATATCTTTCTGTGATTTATTCAGAGAAATAAAAATATAATAAATATATGTTAGAAAAATGTATAATGTTCTAGAATTTGTAAAGTAATAAGAAATTATTTATTATATTAATATTTTTATATATATTTTCAAAGTTTTTTAAATATGTACATATTTTCAACATATATTTTTTCTAGATATTTATATTTCTCGAATAGGTATATGTACAATTTTTTAAATAAAGAGTCGATGTAACTCGAAATTCATTATCGATACTATCGCATTCCGTATCAGTAATATACATATTTTTTGTTTTACATTTACATATTTGGAAATATTGACTTGGCTGATAATAAAATCTTATAACTTTCAGATTTCAATAAAACAAGACATTTATCTTATTAATTGATGACTCACATTCTCGACATAAAATGTTCGTCGTAAAATGATGACTTAAATGATTTGGTTATGTTTATTGATCGTTCGATACGATACATACGATATGCGTTCGAAGAAGCAACATGTGTTGAATTTTTAGGTTGTCGTTTCACGTTTGCGTGACATATACATATCGTATAATAAGAACTGATTACGTTTAAATACACATTTTATTGATATCTTATTGATAAAATTACTTAAAGTATATCAATGAAATCCAATATTACATAGTAATCGTACCTTTCTAAGTACATTATCATCTTTCCTATATATTTTTTTTTATCATAATCATTACTTTTATCTTTGTGTTCTCTTTTCTTTGTGAAGTCTATATACAGTGTGTCTTATGTAAAATGGCATACATGGAAACATTACCTATACTAGAAGGAGCAAGAATAATTATTATAGATGAAGGTTAGATTTTTTTTTAATTAATATTAAATTAAATATTCAATCTGAATCAACACACAGTCTATTTATGTTTTACAAGTAAAAGAAGTACTAATTATTTCACAGGATTAGATGCAATGTATGCAGGAGCATTAATAGCTGGATGGCTGTATGCATGGAAGGAGAAAGATCCTAATTATAGTATAGATTTATTGTCATTTTCCGATCCAAAACTTTGGTATGACAATGAACCTGAACCACTTGTATCCAAGAATATACAGTTACATGATTATTATACAGTCAATGTAAATGAAGTTGGAAAGAAAGATTTAGAAAATCTTGAACATATACTTAAAACTGTCAAGTTGAAACCTCGGAACACAGTTATTGTCAATTGCTTGAGTTCCTTAATTCTTTATGTAGGTTTAGCAAAAGCCCTATGGTTCGTAGAAAAATTAAGTAAGCAAGTGTCACAACTTATATGTATTTATCGGAGAGATGTTGTACAGAAAGTTCCTGCAATTGAAACTTTGGGTACTACTTATGTTAAGCTAGAGAAATTTACCGGCATCAGCTCTATAAACAATTTAACTTATACTGCAAGACTTATTTATAGAAAATTGAGTGGTTCTATAGTGTGTCAAACAGAAACAATAACACAGGACAGTACATCTTATCAAATTAAAGCTGAAAAGATTGCAAATGCTCGCAGACCAGAAGCAAATGAAAGTCAACCAATGAAAATTGAATCGTCATTTAGAATAGAGATGAATGCTCGAGAGATGGAACAAAGAGACAAAACACCTTTGCCTTATACTCTCAGTACAACAAATACATCCAGAATATTTTATCATCCAGATGATGTAGATGATATAGATGAAGATGATCCTGATGATGATTTATGTTTCTAAATTTATATAAATTTGTATAAAATATGTAAATTATTTTATATAAAAATTTCGAACTTATATATAGACTATATGATAATAATAATACATATTTTTTATATAAGACTATTATATTTTATGTATTGTCATCTAAACTTTTATGTATTATATTTTCATCTAAACTTTTTTTTGGAGCATTCAGTATATATTTTACAATAATGAGAAGAAAAGGTAATTTTTATGTGTCAATAAGCATTTTCACTTTTGATATTGTCGTGTATTTATTACCTTAGCATAGAGAATATACAGAGATTCATTTTAATAAATATTTTAACAAAACATAATGGCTTAAAAAATAAAATCATATAAATTCATTTTAAATAAATTTTGAATCATTGTATTAATTACATAATCTTTACTCATAATTATTTCTTATCACATATTTTTCATAATCAGCAATATAAATTATTCAATTTTTTAGATATATTTCAAATATATATATATTAGTGTAGAATAAAAGTAGACTCAAATTTTTTATGTTAACACTGAAAAAATAGTTTAAAAATGATTTCTATATTTTTTTGTTCGTCTTCCTTGGTCTTCAAGCATTATTTCTATCACATCACATTTTTAAAATTAAATAATTATACTGTTATACTAAATTAAATAATTCAGATTTTTATATATAAAAATAGCCCTCTTGTACTAAAATATTTCCTATGTCAAACTGTGTATATTGAGAGTGTAGTATGTAATATGCTAAACACAGTCTTCACTCATTTTATATATAATTACAACAAAATAGTTAAAAAAACATTATTTAATACTGATGTTGCTTTTGAATAAATAATAGGAATCATTGTATTATGCGAAGAAATTATATATCTTGCTTCGTTAACATAAATATTTTAAAAAATATTTCCTTTTTTAATATTTTTAAAAATGTCCTATAAATTGTGTCGCTTAAATAAAATTATACTTTATATTGAAATAACTATGTGCAAATAAATTAGTTATATAACAAATGTTTTGTGCTCGTTTTCAAATAACTTCAAACATATGTATGTACACTACATATAGTAAAACTTTAGTTATATTTCATGATCAATTCAGAAAAATTAAATTCTTTCCATTTAAGATTCTGATATTAATTTTAAATTGGTATAATTTAAATTATTATAATTTTTATAATATTACTTTTAAATTATTATTTTTATGTAGTAGAAACTTCTTTCTCTAAAAAATTGTTTGATCTAATAAAGAAAATACGAAAGTTCAACTATATAATATAAATTATCTTAGTTCAATCATTTCTTTCAATCATTCCCCTTATTCAATATATAAAATATTAATATGTAATGAGTAAAGTTAATTTATCTCATCAAAAACATTGGAAAATTTAACTATGCGTTAAACGTATATAGAAGATTTTGATCATTGAAGTGATGTGTACCATCGACATGTTGCAAAACTCTACTCTCTAATAAACAACGACCATATCGCACAGCTTCCTCTCGACTGTTGACAATTCCAACTTCGAGCAACCAGTTGACCAAATCCGATCCCGAAAAGACTCCTTTATATACCTTCAACAATCGCCTACGGCACATAGATATACGTGCTCGACATGCCTCTAGATAACATTGATTAAATTGCTCTCGGATTGCCCTTACTTCTGTACTAAGAGCATCTTCGCAAGGTAACTGTAATTCTTTTCCTGTCAATAATAATTATAAAATATTATTTATATCAATCTATGAATTAATTTGCTATAAAAATTAACTTATGTATAATTTTATATATTTCTTATTTTGATATCTGCATTTTTTATGCATACATTTACACACATAAATATAAAATATATATAAAATATATTATTTCATAAAGGTATATCATACCAGATTGCCACTTTTTGCTCAGTTTTTGCAGCCAACTTCCCAATTTACCCAAACTAGGATCTAGCCCAAAAATGGCAAATGCTATTAAAGATTGTCCAAAGTTCAATGCCACATCCAAGAATGCAAGTTCGGCATAAATACCAGTTAACTGCTCCATTATTAATATTCCTACAGATATTGATAAACCCTGTAATACATCAGCATTGATTTTAATATAATACTTTAATAACGTTTCAAGTAATAAATATAGTTGCAGGTAATAAAAATAATTTACGTACAATAAACATGGAGCATAACAGTAAAATAAGGAAAACGAGATGTCGCAAAATCTGCGGATCGTTATCTGTATTTATTTCATTTTCTTCATCGCAATTTCTCTCTATAGCATTAGCTCTACATGCTCCATTCGGACAACCATTTTGAAATTCACAACCAATTCTAAAAAGATATTGTTTATAATTAATTTGCAAATTTCTATTTACATATTTCAGTTTTTCATTAGCTTACATAGGTGCATTAATTAATGGAGAAACTAAATCTTCCACATCTACTATATTCCTTTCATTATTTTCAGTTATAGTGTTTTCTGTATTGTTCCTTATATGTTCGTATGACGTCGTAATGTGCATTCTTTGGTATCTTTGTTGTAAAACCAAACAACCTAATGTCACTGTATAGAATAAAATAATTATTACAATTTGTATCACAATATAAAAAATACTCTCATATATAGTAACATAATGTTATAATAATAATATATAATAATATGAAACAAATGTAGCTAAATGTTAAAAATATGAATCAATATATCTTGCTATAATATACCTATAAAGCAGAATATTAATATGAATGAAGATGCAGCAGCTTGAGTTCTGCTCAATTGAAAATTTGGATTTTTTAAATCAAGCTCAGATGGAATATGTATAACAGTGCACATTATTGTTACCATTAGAAGTGGTATTCTGCAAATTAATTATTATACACTTTATAAATATAGGTTTAAATATAGAAATATTTGTATTTAAATTATTAACAATTAGTGAGAAAAGCTCTCAGATTCATACCCCCATCCAATAGGATAAAACCATTTTTGTAGATTTTCAACAAAGGATAACGAGCGTGAACTCAAAAATAGTAATGTTGCTGCAATTGCAGCTGTCCATATCCTGCTTGCATATACACCAGTAGTTATTAAAATGAACTGAACATACCTATAATTAGTAAAAATGACAAAATTAATAACAAAATTTTATTTGATAGAAAATGATTATATAAAATTTTTACCATAATGTTGATCGAGTACCACTTGGGTTCAGATTTGACCAAATTATCACACCTATTGCTGCTGCAAGCTGAAAATGTGTGAAAAATATATTGTATATATAAAGTTAAACTGAGTACATGTATATACAATGTAGAAACACATTTTAATAATTTATTATATATATATATTATACACACACACACCTGCGCAATTACGAGACATAAGGTGCATCGATGAGTGACTTGATTATATCGTTTCCGTCCAAATCCAAGGAAACATATCAATAACCATATACAAGCTATTACTGACGCAACGCTTATGTCAAAGGAAAAAATTTTTAGTTGTCGTGCATAATTAACAGGTGTAATTCCAGCATAAACTGCATTGATCACTTTAGCTGATACAAACATAAGCGGAGCGGAGAGAAATGTACAAGCTACCATTGCTGATGCGATTAAATCAATTTCGAGATTATATCGCAAAGTGAAAATAAACAAAGCCGGTGCTGTCGGGATAGTACCATACAGGAAACCATAGGTACTCAAATTTCTTGTTTCCGTCAAGTTATCTCCGGCATTCAAGAGAATAATGGATTCTCTTATGACTAGAGGCAGGACTAGCAGCTTCACAGAGATTAATATACCTGGTATAACTAACGCAGCACCTTTCAATTTGTGTATCTTTCCTACCATCATTGAGCCAAGAAGGAACAATGCGCTAGCGGAGAAAGCGTTGCCGAATACTTCGAGAATTGCGGCGAGTAAACGTGGTACGTTGTGATTAAATATAAGATTGCCTATAATTCCCAAAACTGTCATGAATAGCACTGGATTAAGTACAACACCTTTCACAATGGAATAAACCATATCTCTACAATTTGTGTGTTCCTGCACACGTCGTTTGTCTATCTCCAACAATATGAAACCAATCGGATTTAAAATTGCCAGCGATATAGGGGCCATCAGATATAGATACGCAGCATATTCTGGATGTGTTTTTCCATATAAAGCATTGACTAAAATGAATGAACAATATTTAGTATGCAAAAATATATAATATAGAAGAGTATAAAATTATGTTCAGGCATAATAATTCTATTGTTCTCACTCATTGGATATCCAATAGCAAAATCATTGCTTTGTGTAGTAAATATTGCAAAGAGTGCAGCACGTCCAGGATTCGATGGCTTTTTAATCACTACTGAAACTATGAGTACTGTAATAAACACACAGCTCTTGGCAAACAATACAGCGAGAAGAAATTTCCAATTAACTAATGTGAAATCAAGTTTTGCCAGAGACATGAAGATTAGTGATGGCAAAGCAAAAGTGCCAATAAAAGTATTCAATCCATTGGCTTCGATTTTTGTCATCATACCTAATCTTCCTGCTAGGTATCTGTGAAACACATATTATCATTACTATTAGTATGAAATCTTTAATTAATCATTTCATATATTCAATATGTGAGAAAAATTAAGAACAATGTTGCAAAGAGTTTGAGAAAGATTTAAGTACATATTCAAATCTCTAATAGTTTCTTATTTCATTGTTCAAATAAATTAATAATGCATTCTTACCCACATATTATAATGCCAAAGCATTGTATCAATGCAAGATATAAGTTATCTGTTGGTTCCTCAGTCTCTGTATATTGATTTGTGTTCGAAGATAAAAATGTTGATAACATGCTTTCCTGATTAGTCTGAAATAAACAAAAAAATATATATAAGATAAGAAATGTTTTATATAAATTTGCAAGCAGCATAATAAAAAAAAAAGCAGTGATTTATTTTATATCTGTAACTTATATACCATTTTTTCCACTTTTTATCTATATCAACAAAATTATCATCTTTTTAATATATTTATATTAGTGTTGTCAAAATAGTCCTCTTCTATATTAAATTCATATGACATTTCCATATTTTCATTAAAGATATTAACAAAAAATATGCATATTTTAAAAGCACGCAACAACCTGCAACCACACAAGAGTTTCTTTTAGTTTCTTATATCATTCTACTCCTTTCACATTTATTTTTTTTACATTCGAATTAAAATTTAATAGATTCATTAATAACATATGTTTAGAAGGAAAATTGGAAATATGTATTTTAGTATGTGCACACAAAGAGAGATATAAAATTTATGTAAAAACTAGAAAGTATTCTGTTGACAGACAAAAGGAATGATAGTTATCTTAGATAATCATAGCGATCTACGTTTTTGATAACTCAAACATATATGTGATTTGACACTTCATTGCACGAATACCTAAAACATCACTTTATATGCGAGAAATATCGGTCAATCGAGATGTTTTTCCGGCATGAAAACGCGGTGAAGGAACGATAAATTTCCCGAATCCCAATATTAGTGACGAGAAATGAATAAAGATTGTTATCAATCATTACTTTCAACTTGAACGGTTCAAGGACAAAAGTCCGGCATAACGTAAGTCATTCACGGCACGCACATCACAGGTGATAACGCGCAGTCGCGAATATTGGCGGTTTAACAAATCCGCAAAATGCGTGGCGATTGGCTCCTCGCATGTCATATGATCTGTTCTAGATAATCACGTGTCCAGGTATAATCAGCTGAGTCCGTTTTAAAACGTGAAAATGAGTACATAGTTTGTTACATTTATTTATTATGTTTTTGTTTTCTTCTGTTACACTTTATACATTCTAAATTGAAACCTAGTATCAATCATGTTTATGGTCAATACAAATTATCGAGAAATACAATATTAATATTTTTATATATTTTATACATTTGAATTATACAAAAATATGTATGTATAAAATTTATCTTGTAAAATATTTAAATATATATGTTTATATATATGTATATATTAAGAATGAACTTGTACATTAAAGCAATAAACTTATTTAGTATTATTAAAGCGCGTTTGGCAAAATAAAATATATTAAATGAATATAACATAAATTAATTTCTCGTAACATATATTTTAAAAATTTAATCGTATTGATATGTAACACTGATATCAAAATACGTAGTGGGAAAATAAAAATCATGATTTCTTTCCTAAATATTATTTAATATCATATTATATATATTATAAATTAAAATCAATTGCATATTATTCCATATATATTACATGTATTAAAATCAATTAATATTACATTTAAAGAAGAATAATTCTAATAAATTTTGTGCGCAGTTATTATAATCAGTGTGTGATAAGATTGTTTAAATAGCACGTTATAAATTTTCTAGAGCTTCGATAAATCCAAATAATTTCAAATTTATATAATATATTTCTGATCTAGACTTATTTGTTTTAACACCTCTGGCAATATAAAGGAAATTTTTTTCTCATTAATTTTATCTTTTTTTATCTATTCAGACGAGAATATTATCAGACTATTAAAATAAAAATTAGAACGTCTTATTCAATTATTTCTTTATATTTCATTGCTAGTGACTTCTCTACATTTCCATGCGAGAGACAGATTTGTATTTTTTAAATAATTTATTCATTTTCTGAATCTTAATTTTTTAATTTTAATATATTCATATGTTATCCGTTCACTTTTACTTTTTTTGTAATCTTATCCTTCATTATATTACTGACATTTTCTACTTAAAGATACACATAGCGATTTTATTTTGATTAAATGCTTCTCACATCGCACATACATCATGTTTCCATCGCTTTTCAGCTCCTTAAATAAATTTAACTATTGTTCAGTGATAAATTTACGTGTTTCTTAAACATGCACGCATACACTCATCAAAATTACATATATTTCATGAACAGTAAATATATTAAGATAAAAGCTATTGATAATACAAATGACATAAATAACAAATATATCATAAAAGTCTCATAAAGACGCTTAAGTTTTCAGATAAAGCAGATAAGTGCGACTTTCTAGAATATACGCACTATATTTTGCGTGCAAACTTATTTTAAATAAATTTTTTATACGCTACATATATTTACACTTACAATAGTTGTATTAAAAATGTTCGAAAATACATATATATACAGACTAAGAAAATAATTTGCATTTAACTAGTGTGTTTTGGCTTTAATGTATACTAATTCTTGTTGTTGAATATTTCTTGCAAATATATTTTCATTCGATAAAAATTACTTGTTGTATGTCACAAAAAAAAAAAAAAAATAATATTATTCAGAAGCGTGTGTTAATGACACGTAACATGACACGAACGATATATCATGCTCACGTATTCCATGTTATCCACTCGACGAAATTGCGCTGCAATTTTTACAATTCAACGACGCGGTGCAAAAAACATATACCATTATATATACATTTTTTTCATACAGTTTTCTTTCTCGAGCTACATATTTCCAACAAGAACTTTTTCATAGTCTTCGGCCACGCCAACGCGTGCTGTTATTCGCGCTTACGTAAGCAGCTCGATGTATGTAATTGCAGTCCTATACGGATATTTATATACCAGGTGCTTCATTTGATTGCCGAAGTCGCATATCGCTGAAGATCTTGTATCTAAATTTCTTTGATGACGCAAAAATTCCGTATAATTCTTATTCATCGAATAAATATGCTTAGCTAATGATACGAGAAAAGAAAACTGTATTCTTATGAATAAAAATAGTGTATAATTAGTAAAACACCGTATGTTGAATAAAAATATTAATTATTATATTAAAAATATCTATTATTTAGAAAAAGAATAATTTTTGTTATATTTTTTCTCTATTGTTTTTTATCTTTGACAGATTTTAAAATGTTCAAGTGAGAGAGAACATAAGTAGTATATTATTGTATATTATTTAAAAATATCTACTATTTAGAAAAAGAGTAATTTTTGTGATATTTTTTTCTCTATTATTTTTTATCTTTGACAGATTTTAAACTGTTCAAGTGAGAGAGAATATAAGTAATATATACTATATGCATTATATGCGCAGATCTGAAGTATTTTAAGCTGAGACTATTGCACGAGACTGAATGGCGGAAATAAGTTTCGTACAAGTATTGTTTATAAAAAAGATTGCGTTGATTCATTATTAATGTATCTCTGTAGTGAACGGTAAATGCGTCACTAATGACTATATGTATGAGTCATAATTGCGGATGAAGCATGGTACAAAGAACCGCTTTATCAACAGATTTACAACGGATATGTCTCGAACAATCGTTCTTAGATAACAAATACTGGGAAAATTTTCATCTTCGATCTCTTTAATAAATTTCTATTATTTTATCTTATCTTGTCTCAATTTTTAATATCTTAATTTTTAAGTTAATTAAGCAACTGATTATTCAACAACTTTAGACAAATATATAAAAATAATATATAAAAGAGACGCAATAACGTAACATTATATTTGCTATTAGATAAAGCGAGATAACGTTAATCTGTCAATGTGACGCGAGCAGATGAACGCATAAATATCTCCGTATCAAAAGCTTAATAAAAGCGGACTTGGTTCTTGCGCAATGTTACAAAAGAATGCGTCCATTTCATTCGGACACACTAACATATATACACGCTGTAATAAATACATAAACGGAAAATACATTCTACGCAGTAGACGAAGAGAGCGTGGCAATTGGTTCATATCCAATTCTCATGAACTGCGTTACTGCGTCGTAGCTCTAATCGGGTCATACAATAATCACGTGGACGATAGTAAGCATATTTAACTGTCTGGAGAGGTCCGTGACTTCGCCAGAATCTCGTCGATCAAAAACGACGTTGGATCGTTGATATCATAAAATACGGCGTGTCGGAAAAAATTTGATAATCAGTCCTTTTGCGTCATAAAATAATTTTCAAATGAAAAATTTTAAAATACTAATACATCCGGAGTAAGGGATAAACACACTATGCCAGCTGGCACGATATGCAGCTTCTGTCAGTGTCGTTCATTGCAGACGTTCGTTTTAATCTCGAATATACGAGGGTATCCGCGAGAGTTATTCGCGTAAATACTTGCGTAAGAAAAGTTGCAATAATTTATTATTTTGGCAATTTCCGCGAAAACATTGCCTAGAATGTAACGTTTCAAAAGCAACTGCGCTAATCGAAGTCGCGTAATCGCGTGATGACTTTCAAGGTCTTTCGAAATAGCCGCTGAGAAAGACGTGCAAAGTAAAATGAAAACGCGAGAGTTAAAGGAATGGATAGAATGGAAAAAACCCAATATGATTTTTACATCTCCAAAGGAAGTTCATTAAAAATATAAAACTAAAGAAAACAAATTAATAATTAAAAATTGTTTAAGATGAGGTGAATTAGCTTTTTAGACGAGTCTTCTCTTTTATAATATGCGATAAAGCTTTAAACTACATTTTGTTCATTTTTAATAAATCAATATTTTTAATGTGCAAATTGCACATGTAATTTATTAATAAAATTTATCTCGCTTTCGGCCTCCCTTCTCTCTTCATTATCTATTCCATGGAAGCAACTGTCATCGGTGATTGTTGACGTTACAAATATATGATCCGAACAGCTGGGAAATTTCGAGAGGCACGACACCATCGACCAATCACGTCATCTCATTTCTTAGTCAAGTAAATTCTTTATCTTTTAAGATTATAATTATTTTTTAAGACTATGATATTATATAAAAAATTAGCTCAAGTTACTTCTTATCTATAAACCTATATAAACATAATATATACAAATATATACATGATAGATGAAAAAAAGAGAGAATATATATTTGTAGACTATGTCCTTACTATATAAACAGTAAACACGACCTTTAAAAATCCCTTTTATAATTTAATTATTTTTTCATGAGTGTGTGTCTAATAAAAACATTGTTTTTATTAAAACAGCAAGTGAGAGTAAAGAGCTGAAAAATTTAACTACATAATAAAAGAAAAAGCAGGAGAAACCTAAAAATCACACACACATTTTATCAGCGCGAGATAATTACAAGTGCGTGGTTTTATTGGTGAACTTCGATGAAGAACGATGATATTGCAATCACGTGGAGAAACGCATACATAAGCATATCATGATGGGCAAGTGGTGAAGCGGGGACGATTCAAAGACAGGAAAGAAAGGGGAGGGGCGAATAGAGAGGGCCGCTGAACGTATATAACTCTTACGCCCGCGTCCTACCTCTCAGTTCTACTTGGAGTTCGGACACGTGAGTTTCCGAAACAAAGCTTACACGAAGGGAAAGTTTTTGTTTGTTTGGTGCGCTCGTTGTATGGGTAAGTGTTCGCGAAATAGACGCGCGAGAACGATACTCGATATCGAAATCGTGCGAGTAAAAAAATATTAGGATTTATATTATTCTTTGGCTTATTGATGAGATTTATATTTAGGAAGACACGCGAATGAGTGACGTTCTGCTTTGGAAATTCTTTCTTTTCTGCCAAAAAGAAACAAATTCCCTTTTTTTTTTTTTTTTTTTTTTTTTGCAAAGTTACTTATCATCCACAAATCATATCGATGATTCGCAACCATATCGTTAACGAATTTGACAGCGCGGGAGAGAAAACGGCTTGGAAATAAGTCTTTTATCGCGAGTGTAAATATATACAAAAGTCGTCGACCAGTTTCTTTCGATTAAAAGAGAAGTTCACATATGATAATTTTTTCTTACGTTTCTTTTTCTTTTCTCACATTTAACGATCCTCAATTGTGTGCGATAGGGTTTTGACAGGCCGAATCGTTTTCGCGAGCGATTATCTTCCGTTGTGATTGAGCACGAAAGTTTTGGCGTCGCGATTCGCGACAACGGAAATTCCGTTCGACGGAAAAGAGCACGGATAACGGATTGTCCCCTTCGGTTTCTCTCTCCTTCCTTTTTTTTTCCCTCCTTTCGAAGAATCTTGGCGCGGCAAACGACGCAGCGTATTCAGCGAACAGAATCGCGAGACGTGACGACGAAGGTCGCCAGTAGACACGTGGCACGCGCTACGTATCTATTTGGTCGTGTATTGATTCACCACGCGCGTCCTCTGAGCGTACATATCGCCATGTTGGATACCGAACCGATGACAAATTCAATCCGCCTCTCCGCACTAATTTCGCAGATCTTGTCTTACGGCACCGTGCTGATCCGTGTGCTCAAATAGCAGTGGACTTACGGTAATTACCTACGCAAATAGTTTCTTTTTTTTTTTACGCGGGATAACCCAAGTGATAGAAAAAATTGACACCAATGCCTCGTTATAATGTCGCGTTACGTCACAATTGAAATTGTTGTGTAAAATTATTACACGCTCTGTGTCGCATCATATAATATCATATGGTATTATATCCTAATCCAAAGCAGGATTCGAAATTACGTTTCTGCAATTGGGAATATATTTTGACAGATTTTTTACAATCTCACTTTGAAAACACGTTATTAGGTCTATTTTACTTCTTGCACTTTTACATTGTGTGTTTTATCTTTTTCTTCAATGTATAAATATATTTTTAGAAAATATAACCATTTAATTTCAAATAATAAAAAATTTAAGAAGATGCAACTGAAACAGATCTCTTACAAATAAATATAAGTCATTGCTGAAAAGTAACACACTTTAAAAGAGTCACATTGCTTAATTTTTACCTTTTCATTTTTGGTAAACATTTAAACATATTTCCTAATATTTATGTATACTTGCAGAGCGAGAGAAGAGTATAAAACACGGAGAGAGCCCTGTGGAGCCAATAAGCAGCTGCAGGGACGAGCATGGCTTTGTGCCAACGGTTGGTCGCTGGGGCAACGAATGGCCGAGTTGACTCGAGACGGCAGAGATATGGTGCCAGCCACAGGGGCAGGCACGCGGGCCCTGGATCAGGGGTGTTCCGCTACCCCTGCCGGTCTGGGCCCATTACGAGTCACCAGCCCTGACCGTTTCCACGGTCGAACAGTATGAGGAATTAGCAGGCAGCGTTGAACTTGAAACGCAACGCTTATTGCGTGAGCATCGCTATGATACTATTGGTAATTTCCTCAGGTATGTAACACAATCTCTCATTGCAATCATTTTTTATATAATTAAGAATACTACAGACAATATCGACAACAGGTTTTATAAGGACTATACTGCAAGCGGAGAGAAAGCGTTGGATCGATTTTATCGAAAATATCAGCCTCTAATAACACACAAACACCATACTTGCGTCGGTCTTGGATTTGAATTATTACATCGATTAACAGATTTAAACAAGCGATTCCCAGGAATAGCAAGTGGCCTCTACTTAGTATCTTGTGAAGAAGTAAGTTGAAATTTAATACTTGTGAAGTATTACTAGTTAAAAGGATAACAAATTTTATTTTGAAACATCAATAAAACCATGATTATGCATGTTCAATGCTTTTGCATAAAAATAATTTTAAATCGACTAATATTTGAAATAATTGTTTAATGCCAGCACTTATAAGAAAAATGAATGTGTTACAGACAATTGGTGATATCGCCGGCTATGTCGGTGGTCCACCAGCGGCAGATAGCGGCGAAAAGGAGCATGTATTAGTGTGCCTGAAAATCGAGATTAGCGGACGTCGTGGGGTCATGCTACTCGATCCCGGTTACCATGTAGCGCGCGTTATCACTGTAATGGCCGATAAGTTATACCCTCATACAGGCTGGTTCACGCAGTCTGATGAGCCGACTTGCAAGAAAGAGTACAACTACTGTCTGTGTGCTGACGATCCTGATTATGTTGAATGGCATGAAAGAAGAATTCAACCTGGTGCCTTGGAGAGAATGCAAGTCGCTCTCATTTATGTGGCAAGGCCATATTTAACTGCCATTGATGTTACGGAGCGTAGAAACTTGGTTTATAATCGCAGAAGTCTCCTTGTCAGAGATACTAAGGGTCATGTTACTGCCGGCATATACTTCTCCGTTATAGACATGAACGATTCACAGACCTTCACAATTTTTTATCAGACAGGCAATGGGAAAAAGCGAGTTAAGATGGCATTTAATAAATTCTGCGAATCGTATAGGGTACAGTTCTCGATATTCATTAATATTTAAATCAGTCAAAATGAGAAATTGACAAAATCTAAGACAAAATTAAGACTGTCAAAATTTATATAATAGAAACTTATTCTTATTATTGCAGATAAGTCCTAACGCCGAGGAAATAGAGATATTAGCGGAGTGCGCACGACAACTTGACATTTCGCAAGATGCTTTGAAGGACATGCTCTTTGCTCTAGCTGCAATCATGAGCGATTCATCATTTGTGGCGCAACTATTGGCTATTAATGCAAGAATCAACACCTTAGCAGAGGCTAATTAACAAACAGAGGTCACTCTATCCAATATAGCGCCACATGTTATGTTTAATTATTTTTTTTGCCGGCTTTCCTCTTACGTTCTTTTTCCTTTATTATTTTTTTCATACCTTATTATCTGTTCTATTCTTTTATATAATAACACTTTATTTACCGATATTGTATATCGGTAAATATTCAAGATGAGTCATGTAATCTTGTAAAGTACTTTGCAACATTTTTATCTTAATACTTTTATATTATATTTTTACATAGACAAGATAAATTAATTAAAATATAAAAAAAATTTAAATTAAAAAAAACAATACAGTTACATTATACATTGGCGCAAAAAATATGATTAATTTATCATATATAAAAGTATTATTTAATTTTCAGTTCCATAAAAGATATGTTTTATTTAAACTACATGACTCAAACTTGAGTGTAAACATAATATTACTTTCTTATGATGACTTAAAAGAATTTTTTCAACAATTCTGCTACTAATATTGTATTTTGCATATGCATTTCAATTAAAACCTTAATAAATATCAACTCACATGTTTATAAGACATATACATATGATTTTAAGTTTAATAATTTTATATTTGCTTTTTTTTTTTATCCAAAATGCAGGCAAAGCTAATAATCATTTTATGTTAAGGTAACATTTTAAAGGGTTTTTAAATATTATTTTATTTTACTCTGCTACTATAAACTTTCATATACTATATGATTATATATTGGCATTCTGTGCTAATATAATGGATCAGTATGGTGAAATATTTTTATTGAGTAATGGAAATTATAAAACAAATTTAGATTACTATATATTTATGTAGGAAAGACTGCACTAAAATTGTATTGGTATAAGGGATAATTTTGTTTTATAATTTTCTTTTTTTAGAATAATATACTATGTATGTATTTTTAATTGTGAGCAGTGATTTGATTTTATTTGAATAAATTGTTTGACAGACAAGATATTGTATCGATAATCCGACCTCGATAAAATTATATTAAAATTATGAATATCATACACTTTTTAAAGTAGATTATACAGAAAATTTAGTCTAAAACATATTTGAAACAAGAAATCATTTATTTCTTTTATATTTTTGAATATTCCATTATATAATAGCGAAAATAATGTTACGCTAAACTGGATGGTCAGTGGATATAACATATCTTCGATTACATAAATGTTTCATTGCACATTTAAAGTACATTTTTTATATATCAAATCTCAGAAATTAAATCTAACAAAACTTTATAACTATCTGTAGATATTATTTTCTTATTTTTTTTTTTACTATATCCATATCTCGTGTACATCTTGACATAACCTAATAAACATTTTTAAAAAATAGAATACATTTGAAAGAATTGCTCTATATAGTCTTCTTTAATATTTTTTTTATAAGCAAAAGGAAAATTTATTTTTTTTCTACACATTTTTATTTTTTTATCATTTTTATATATAATGAAACACATAAATGAAATTAAAATTAAACACTTACAAATCTATTTGAATAAATATTCATAAAATAAAGTTACTTAAAGAATTTTATTGCAGCTATTTATTAAATGATTATAAAATATTAATATTATACAAGAGAATGAGAGAACAGAAAGCTGTAGAAAAAAATAAATGGAGAATTTTCTCAGAATGTTAATAATTACAAAAAAAAAAAGAACAAAATATTCCTAATTTGTTTACTTTAAATTCTGTTACATGAGATTTTATTATAGGTATGTTGCAGATAAAGTATGTTGCAGATAAAATATGTTGCAGATAAAGTATGTTGCAAATACTAGGTTGAGATATTCTAGTCGTCACTATCGGATACAGCTTGGTGACGCTTATTACTAACTTGTCTATCTGGTTTATGCTCGCGTTTTCGAGATCCGGATGCAGACGGTGATGCCGACAATCCTTCAGTTCTCAAAGACGTTGCAGTTTCTGGAGGCTTGAAGCTATAAACATATAACAAATTAACGCCTTGATATATTTTTATATAAAAATCGAAGAGAGACAAGTCTAAATAGAAAGCTGAAGCATGAATATTCTTTAATGACAGAAAATTATTATTGAAGATTTGTACAACTTTTATGTGCAAAAAAAAAGATAAGAAAAAAAGCTAAATAAGCAAATCATGCTCTTAATAAGATAAAATTGCTATTATATGTTCTGCCAATTACATCATTGCTGCTTAAAGATAAAAAAAAAAGGATATATATATACTATTCCACATAAATGACATTTCAAGAATATGTTTGCAAGCCAAGTGAGAAAAGTACAGCATTTGTTAAAACTATTTATCAATATTGGAAACTATTTAATAATAAAATATGTCATATGTATTATTGAATATTATGATTGATTCATATATATAGTATATACAAGAAAATTAATGCAGTTATATACAACTACCCTATTATTATATTTGATTAATGTCTATTAATATTCATTTCAGTTTCATCCTGTCATCATTTTAGAATCATTATACATATAATCTGATGGTGAAAAAAGTTGTATATAATAATTAACATTTTTTTTCTATTCTGTCATATAATAAAATTGATTGCTTTTATTTCAAAAATTGTGATATACGTATGTATAAACATTCTCGTATAAACCATAATATTAAAGATATTATTAATCAGAATAAGTTAAACAGTGTAATTACAGATTAATACCAAAAGTAAAATTAAAACAAACAAAATAAATAATAAATAATAGAACAAAAGGCAACGTACTTACGTTGCACAAGTGTCACTGCTGTATATACTATGCTTTTAACTTATTAATATTTGCGGCTGTACCTGTAATACACACACAAGATGGTATATTCTATATCAATCTTAATAGATTTATTACATTATGAATTATGCATTCCATATGACACACTGTAATTTAAATATGATTAAAACCATAGTATACCATATACTATATAAAAAATAAAACCAACACTAAAAGTAATAATAATAAATAACAATATATAACAATAAAAACAATAATAAAGATGCTGTTAAAATCGTGCATTTTTTACTGTAATAATATAAATATCTTGTTAGAAATTTATATGAAATTTATGAAAATCTTATGAAATTGTGAAACAAAACTAATAATATTCTTAAGATATGTTAAAAAATTGACTTAAAATTTTAATTTAAAAAATTATATTTTTGAAAATAATATTTATAAGATATCTATTACTTATAAAATTTAATTTTAAAAAATGATGTCACTCATTAATAGAGCAATAGTGAAGTATATATATATATATATTTTTAAAATTTAATTTTAAAAAATAATGTCACTCATTAATAGAGCAATAGTGAAGTATATATATATATATAAAATATTATTATAATATTATTATTATAATTATTAGAGTCACACACACACATATAAAGCACTGTCGTTTATCTAATATAAGCATTATAAGCATTGTATTTTTCTTCCTTGATTTTAGATGGTAAGATATGTACTTATAAAAAAAAGATTTGATTTTTAAGTTAAATGAAAGTAAATCACTATTTTCGCTTTTCCAAAAACATGCTTTTAAAGACAAAAATTGCAAGCTTTAATCTTTAATGCAGCAAGTAATAATGACAGAAATTGATAGAAATTAAACTTACCGTGTAGAAGGAGATGCATTTTTTACTTTGGAAGGATTTAAGGCCCTTATAGCACGTCTAGTAGTGGGTATCCATCTTGTACTTTTATTAGAATGTCGACTACAAGTACATGACAACAAGGCCAATATAAACAAAGTATCAACAAAGGAAACTAATAAGATAACTAAGTAACAATACAATTTACATTATGAAGAGATACAAATTTTTGTTTTTCCCATAAATTTAAAAAATGTTCTATTATATAAAATAATAGAAAGTA
Source organism: Anoplolepis gracilipes (assembly GCF_047496725.1). Lineage (NCBI taxonomy): Eukaryota > Metazoa > Arthropoda > Insecta > Hymenoptera > Formicidae > Anoplolepis > Anoplolepis gracilipes. The sequence goes on along the minus strand of NC_132976.1, from coordinate 4,633,345 downwards.
TATATGTATAAAAAAAGAGAAAAAAAGCGTAAAAAAAGTGTAAAAATAAATGTTGCAATATAAAAACATCCATGCTTTTATAGTACATATTAAAAGCAGACATGCATATATCTATTTCAAAGCTGCAAACACAGAAAAAGAGAATGGAAAGTGTTTCCAAAAGCACATGACCACTGATAAAATACTCTGTTTCTATTTATTTTCTGACATGCTTATCTATTATTTTTTATATCTACTGTGCAAATATCAAATTTGTACTACTATTATCTATACTACTTTTATACATTGTTTAATGAATTATCTTTAAAGCTAATAATTCAATGAACAAAGTTGGCATTATAAGATTTAATAAAATTTGATAATATATAATATAATAAATAATATAAATAAGGACAGTCAGTTATTATTTGTAGATTATTATTTTAAATTAATCTAAATTTATAAATGTATGAAACTGTCAATATTAATTATTAAATAATTCTCAATTACACTAGTTTTTCTTTTAGAATGCGATAAAATAGTATTTTTGTGTACATGTCAATATGAAAGATATTATTAAGAATAATAATGATGAAAATATATAAAGTAAGAAATATATTTAAAAAGATATATATCATACAATCTTATTATTTGCAAACATAATAAAAATAAATGTATGGTATTTTTACCTTGAAAAAAAAGTATATATATAATCAAATTTTATTAAATCTTATAATGTCCATTTTGTTTATTAAATTATTAGCTTAAAAAAAATATATATATATATTTCATAATAATATATATATGCTGAGTTTGAGAAGATACCATTATTATTCAACTTTCAATAAGTAAGATAGAACGACGCTTTTAACGCTAATAGTATTTCTCTAAACGCACCCTATATGCTTTAGTGTTTTAAATTTAAAAAACTAACCTTGCTGATGGATCTGTGGTAGATGGTAAGGCCAATTGTCTTGGCTCTGGTCGGTGCCTGCTGTTACTGACACCTCTAGCTGAATTTCCATTATCAATTGCAGCATGTATACGTCGTGTACGTGATTCCCATTCGCGATTAAAAGAATCTGCCTCATCTATAATAAATAAAAATGTATATAATGTAGAACAGAAAAATTTCTCTCTATTTCTTTCTTTGTATCAGTTATTTTTATAATTTTTGAGATTAAAGAAAAATTACCTTCGTCAAGATTGATAAATTCTTGTCGTTCTTCCTCATCCCCTTGAATATTACGTTCTCTTTCAAGGATATGTGCTCTCTCACCAATGTGATGGCCAATAGCCATTTTTCTTGTTCCAGTACGAGAATCACTTACTGTTTGTTTAGTTTCTTTTATGCCACCAGGTGCCATTCTGGTGGACATAGTTTCCTGATAAACTTGTGGACGCCCATCAGGACCATTGGACATAGTCATAACAGATTGGCTCATAAACGAATGACAATTTCCATCAGGTGCCATGTTGTTCTAAGAATTAATAATAGTAAGAGATAATTTTAATTCATGATTATATTATTAATTAGCCCATGGCAATGTGTTAATTAAGTATTTAGAATTATACTTACAAAATCAAATCTTCCAAAATGTGGATTAAACAAGGCGAGTGACATATCATTATGAGATGGCCTTCCATGATGCAGCATATTTTGTTCCATCATTTCAAATGGATCGCGAAACATAGAGTTCATCATGGTATTCATTTGCCTCATAGTATGCATGGAAGAACTGTTGATAATAAACAACAATTTCAAAATTCATGTTGTAACTTTCAGATTTTTTAATTCAAATATAAATAACATAATAATTTATATATTGTTGTTTTAATAATATATTTGTTTTAAAACATATCAAATTTATCAGAGAAACGATACAAAAGATACAAAAGAAAACAAATGACATAACATAGATTGCTATAGAAACTTTTAATTGATATCAATTATATTTATATGAATTAAGGAAAGTAATTAATTATTTTTATTTGACATATATATAATCTTTTAATAATAATTATATATAATTTGTCAATTAATAATGTTGTTAATATTTATTAAATGTTATGTTACTAAAATGCTACATCTATATGTTATATTTTTTAAATAAACTGATCTTTTCTCTTTTTTTTGCAAATCTCAGTGCAAATTATACAAAAATAATTACAATACAATTAATATTTTATTAATATATATCATAGGACAATCTATTTTAAAAAATTAATATATTTTCTTCTTCTATTTTACTTTTTTTTATTTTAGTAGTTATTTCATAGAAAAATAATGTCAATATATTTCCTCTCTTTCTCTTTCTTTCTCTCCCAATAATGATTTAAATATTTTAACATGTCTATATATTTTTTAAATATGAAAAAATATATCTTTTAGATATATCTCTACGTTATTTTGATTGTATATGGATTTGAGATTCTGACATAAAAAATTTTTGATAAATTTAAATCTAAGCTATACATTTATATAAACAAATGAATAAATAGTTTGATTAATTTAATATTTAATACTTTCAAATATACACATATTTATGAGATTAGATATATATCTATTAAGTAGATATATGTCAAATAAAAATAATTACTAATTTATATATTTATTGCATTATACATACTTATTTAATAAAAATGAAATCTATTCGTTGAATACAATTTTATAAGAAATGTCAAACGTATCTTTCATAATTATTAACAAGAACGTTGTATGTAAATGTTGTTTGGTACAGCATTATTCATAATATCATCAGTTGAAGTTAATCATCTCACGTTCTTATATGGCAAAAAAATTAGTACAAAAATAATTATATTGTATTTATATTGTAAGTATATTGAACTCCATAGCTTTTATAAAACACACAATCTATCTCACACAAATAATAATCTGTTGTTTTAAAAAAATGCTATGTCTCTGACAAAGGTAATTTATTTTCAAGCAAACAAAGCAAAACAAGTCATAAATATATATTAATAATAAATGTATCTCTTTTTTTCTCGATCTTTCTCTTTCGGACAGGATTGTTCGACCTATTGCTCTCCAAATGGGAGAGAAAGAGAGAAAAGGAAACCACAACCTCTGGAATATTACACACACATATATATATATATATATATATATATATATATATATATATATATATATATATATATATATATATTCGAGAGAAATCCCAATGAAGCTTACCCGAAAATATTGAAAATATCATCATCCATAAATGACCCGAACAAAGACATTTTGCTGGATGCTTTCGAGAATTCGTGCTCGAGATTCGGAAAATTCACTTCAGCGATCAATAGAAAGTGGATTTTCCACTACGCGTCACACAGTAGCGAAAACGACCAACACCAAATACCGAATTTGCAACGAGCAACAGCGCTTTTTCCATTCGTGGAAATTTCTAGAACTGATCCGCGCAAGCGTGATACGTCATGTGTCATATGTCATGTTACATCTGGGTGACGTTCGAAAATCAACCCATCAAAATGGAGTATCTTTTGATTGACCAATCGGGACAAAAGGAGCAAAGATTTCTTTATCCCTATTGGTCACTAGATCTGTCACGTTTTTGCACTTTCTACACTCAGTGTAGAAAATGTAAAACGGAACAAACATACATATGCCTCTCACTATATTCTTTTTTTTCTACGGCAAAGGCATGTAAACATAAAGAACACAATTCGGTAGATGATGGATTTTCCAAAGAAATCGTTTGTTACACGAGAAAAGAATTTTGTTAAACACAATATCCTTCGCGTAAAACGTTCCTATCCTGTAGAACCGAAACAACGATTCGTCGATACTCGTTATGGCAATACAAATGATTTAAGAAACAGCGGATTACTTCCAATTTATGTGCATAAAAAAGTATATAATAAGAGTATATATATTTTATAAATATAAAAAAATTATTTTCACTTTAACTTCGCTTTAGTTTTCCTTTCACTGTTTCTTTACACACTGCAATTATTTTGCACTTTTATCTCGACACTATTTTGAAAGTCACATTTTTCTTCAGAATTATGGAAAAGTACCGCAATTTATTGATACGAAAGCCGATGTAGAAACTGAAACGATCGAACAACGTGATTTCGATAAAGATAAAATGTCAAAAATATCGTCATGTCGATACATTGACAAAGAGGAACGGAAAATATTATTAGACGTAGGTATAGGTGTCTAATTTAGACTTATGTAATCTCACAAAATTCCAATTAATTACAAAAGTAATCGATAATTCATTTACATTCGGAAACAGGGAATGAAGAAAAAATGGGAGGAAGCGATGAGGCAATTTCAAAGATTGCCATTTCTCGCCGATACGCTACCAAAAGCGCAAAAGAAAGCGAAAATGGAGCGCGAATTGCAACAACTCGAAAAAGATATAGCAGTCATCGAACATCATCCACATATATACGTTTATAACAACAATACATAATGTCAACATGTATTATAAAATATCATATTTATCTAATATTTTCGTATCAAAATTTATAGTATTGATATAAGATATTACATAAAATATAATATTCGCACATATTTAACTTATACACTATATTTTAAGATCAATTATAAGCAATAAAAATACAGCATATTAAATAGAAAGGACAATAGATATGATAAATAGTTTTATATATATTATAAAATAAAACTCCGTCTATCTATCTATCTGCCTGTCCATTTAGCTGCTTATCTATTTACATATGTTTCATTGTCTAGCTATCTATCTATTTATCTACCTATTTATTTAGAAAGATATGGAAAAAGAAAAAGAACGTTTGTGTATTAAAACTTTTTAATTTTATATGCAAACACGACATATAAATCAGATAATTTTAATTAATCAATAATCATAATTACGATTATCTTTTTAATTAAATATTATCCGATTTATGTCGTGTTTGGTATCATTTTAATCATAAAAATCTCATTAATGGATTAAAATTACTTTCAAACCGATAAATTGCGCAATAAAAAATTTTATTTTCTATAGCAATAGTCTGATATGGGCTTTAAGAGATCATTGAGTTTTTCATTATAAATCTCTAAGTAACATACTCTAAATAAAAAATTAATAAATTAAATAAAAAGTGCTATAATCTCTTAATCAATATGTTATAATTTATACAGCCAACAAATTTGTAAACTCTTTTTTCCGTCATATTATATTCATATTATATTCCGTCATATTTTTGAATAGCGCGCTTTTTTACAAAAACATGGCGGATGATCATGTGACTGGGTCGCATAATACATCAAAGATTCCAACTTTGTCGTAAAGCCTATTGCACAATACACAAGTACAATTAACTGTGTATGGTCAGAGAGAAGGTTTCTTTCTGAAAATAGAATGTTTTGATTGGTTATTAAATTCATGGCGCGCTCTTAAGTGAAAACGCACCTTAAAATCTCTGGCTTTTAGTCACGAAACAAGAGATTGACACAGAAGTATGATTTCATAGTTGAGAGTGACAGTTAAAAATGGTACCATAATGTTGGTCCACAACAGGCGATAATTGAGCAACACGGGAAAAACAGGCAAAACGTCGATACGCTCGCAGCAGCTCGCAGCATCCCTTTACGGCAATTGTGTTATTAGCTCCACTCAGCCTATCCGCTAGAAAATATTGTTATTTCCGAAGAATTTTTTCGACAGATTCACAAAACTAATTCAAAATGGTAATCAAGTGCATCGTTAAAATATGAGTCGGCATAATTTTTCCGTGCAAAAAACTATCTTGTATATTTTTTTTACAATAACCCGCGCGAGATTCTCTGGCAAAAATCATTTTAGAGCAATTTATATTTATAAAGTATCCTTCATACGCGTATATAAACAAAACACTTAAAAATTATTTATTTTGCAGGGTAATGAAAGTTCGCTGCCTATGGAACTTTGTTCAAACTGTAAGTTGTAAAAAAAATATTGTGAATTGAAATATCTTAAAGTAACCTGATCTTTTTATATCTTTTTATGCCATAGTGTTTTGTATTTAAGACCTTCAGATAAATATAATTATTAGAATACGTAGTATTTGTACTTTACATATATATAATTTAATATCTTTAAAAATACATACATATATATATATATATATATATTTATTTGTACATTACAGCTAAATTTTTAAAATTTATATATACACATATTTTATATTAAATATGGTTGCTTTAGTTGACGTAGATGAGATTAGAAGATTGGGAAAAAGATTTCGGAAACTAGACTTGGATAACAGCGGGGCTCTTAGCATTGATGAATTTATGTCTTTACCCGAGTTACAACAAAATCCATTGGTGCAACGTGTTATTGACATATTTGATGCTGATGGTAATGGAGAAGTAGATTTTAAAGAGTTTATTCATGGAGTATCTCAATTCAGTGTTAAGGTAGGATTTCTTTTTTTTATAAATAATTTTGTTATATGCTTATATATACAAATAGAGTTATATAAATTATTAATATACAGGGTGACAAAGAAAGCAAATTACGATTTGCATTTAGAATTTATGATATGGATAATGATGGTTATATAAGTAATGGAGAGCTTTTTCAAGTCTTGAAGATGATGGTAGGCAATAACTTGAAAGATACACAGTTGCAGCAAATTGTTGATAAGACAATTTTATTTGCTGATAAAGATGAAGATGGCAGGATTAGTTTTGAAGAATTTTGTTCTGTAAGTAATAAACATTTATCCTTCTTTTTTACAGAATATGTATTATACATTATATGTTTGTTCTTTAGGTTGTTGGTAATACAGATATTCATAAGAAAATGGTGGTTGATGTTTAAGTGATCCAAGTTTATAAAAAACTCTTAATTTACAAAATGTATGTTAATTGAAACCTATAAATTAATAATCTATCGTAACAAACAGATTTATGGGATAGTTCAAAGATCTGTTTAGAGTGAACTTATACAATTATTGTTCTTAAGCTTTTGATCATTACAAGTCTATCCAAACAAAAGTTACATAATATGTCAGACTAGTACAGTATCATGCACAAATATTAGATCAACATGATACAGGTTTATTTTGCTGCTGTTAAAGATATGGAATAATTCAAATCATTTTATGTATTCCTTTAAATATAAAGATCAACAATTATGATCTTAAATAGTTAAAACTTTCAGCTAGCATCTCAAGTTTAACACTATATAATTTTCAATATTTTCTTTAGAAACTTGTAGAGAAATTTATTTTCAACATCTACAAATAATTTGGACATAAATATAGTCAATTTATATAATATTTCATTTTAATCATTCTTAATGAAAAAGCACGAAAGTAAATCAAATCTTACATTATTGATACAATCACCAAACCATAACTTATCGTACTTTTGTCATTGTTCAAAAAAATAATTGTTAATATTATCCTTAATGACGTTAATATCGTTAAATACTTAATAACTTTGACCAGAGTTCTTAAGGATATTATTACTTTAAATGCTATTAATATTTTAGAGGAAAGTTATAAAAGTTAGATAATCCAGCTATTCATATATATTATATTTATAAGAAACAATTCCAAAAATTGTGCATTCGGAAGAAACACTGGAGAAATTTATGGAGTTACAGAGAACATATTAACTATTAATATATATATCACAGATCTACTTGATTATATATATTAGCCTTTGTGTATAAAACTTGTGTGTATAAACTGTGTATTGACATTGAATGTTTGTAATTTTCGAATGTGCGGTTTATTTATTTATTTAGATATTTATTTATTACATACATATATATGATTACTAAAACAATAATTTATCATATCAAGATATATTAAGATATTTATAATATATATAAATTTATTTTATCATTGTTAATTGTTTTTATGTATACTCACATGTTATATGATCTTATCATATGTCTCATTAAAGTTTAAAATTATGAAATATATTGAAATTAATCTGTATAGGTATTGACATATATATATATATATCTAAAATATTGCATATTTAATTTTAAGATAAATACACACACAGAATACAGACATTTTCTCCTATTTAGATTAAATATATTTTGCAAAAATCTATATTTTTTTTTTATATTTAATCTATTTTTTAATATTTATTTTATGAAAATATTTTCGAAAAAAGTAATTTTAAGATTTATCTCTTTCTTTTTTATAGATTTATTTTTTGGAGTGTTGCTCTTTTTCTTTTCTTTTTTTTTTTTAATCGATTTAATGATTTCACAAGTTCAGTGTTTGGATGTTGCAAAGATATACAAAAAATTAATCTGCAATTTCTACCATCTTAAAACGAATAAAATCCACGATTAGCGATTTAAATTAATAATATAAAGAGCTATTTAAAATTCATATGATCGTATAATGTATATATATATAAAACAAATAAACTTATCAAAATGTATAACAAATTTTATTTTTGCATTGGACATTAGAGACTGGACGTGCAATTTTTTTGCATCCGTCATGCATACATATATATACACACACGCATATGTGATGTGTGCGTGCGCAGTTATATATTTCCATGTAAATCAATCTTAATTCGTGATTTGTTTTCACAAGATGCATTATGTTGTAATAAGAAAATATGCTAACCAATCAGTCTTTTGGTCTAACAGAAAAATCTAAAATTGATTGGCTATTGTGTCGCACGTAATGCATTGACGTTGTATGAGCCGATTTTATATTAATCGTATCATTGGCTTTGTTTACACCGAGCACTTGATACGCGTACTATATGAGCCAATCATAGCTATTCTTTTAAAGAATGGAATGTGATTGGCGAGTAGTATTTAGTACGCGCATCAAAGTATGTCGGTGTAAACGAGGCCATAGTATCGTAAAGCATAAGTTATATTGGCTGCGTTCAGCAAAGAAAGCAAATCAGTGAGCGCTTAGTGATTCTTTATTGTGATTGGTTCTTGCATTTAGATCTTTGTTGGATCCAAGTGCAGAAACCAATCACGGTAAAGAATCACTAAGCGCTCACTGATTTGCTTCTCTGCTGAACGCAGCCATTGTAACCAATCATTTTCGAGTATTCTTGTCACATTCAACTATGATTGGTTAATTTCTTAGGGCTAACGATACAACCAATATAAAACTAGTTCGAACGCTTTTTCATAATGAGGTTGGAGTTTGAGATTACGACTCATCAGTTGGCACTACTGTCATTCTCCCTCCTCGCCGTAGTTCTCATTGTTGCTGTTTTGTGGCCGGTGTGTTTGCTAGTTTGCATTTTTGGTTGTTTCTCTCACGTAGAGCATTTCCTTTCGAAATTTTTCGAATTTTACGCAACAAATTTCATCAACAGGTAATCGAGATAATTAAGAGAAAACGAGGAAGATTTGTCGGAGGAGGTTGTCGGCGGCGGCGGGGAAGATGGAAAATTTGGAGGAGGTGTTGCAGGCGCTCGACGAGTTCCAGAAGATGCGTCCCACAGTGATTCCTCAGGAGTTGGAGGATTATTTATGCTGGGTCGCCAAGACGGGCGATCCCGTCTATCAATGGCCGTTGATCAAAACGCTCTTCAGGGAGAAGCTTACTCGTGTAATGACAGATTTTTACGAGAACTGTCCCAATTTAGAATTCGCTACCTGTCCTAACGTGGAACACTTCAATTATGACGCTATGAAGAGCACTCTTCTCGAGAGATTGGAGTCATTCGCCAACGCACCGTTTACCGTTCAGCGGATATGCGAGTTACTGACGTCACCGCGTAAGGAGTACAATCGCGTGGATAAATTCATGCGTGCTATCGAGAAGAACATCTTGGTGGTTTCAACGCGTGAGCCAGGACCTATAGCTAGACGCGGTGAGACGGGAGACGGTATGGTAAACGGGTCTGTCGAGGAGGATACAACCTCAGTTACGCAGCAGCAACCGCCACCACCACCTCCTTCGCCATCACCGTCCTTGTCGCCGTCACAGCTATCGTCGTCACCACCGCCGTCGCAGACACCGCAAACAACTCAACCGGCACAACCAACCTCGCAAGATGTCGAGATGGAATATTGGGAGAAGGACTGTACCTCAACCGTTACCATCAGTGTGCACACTGTTGCTGAAAATGAATCACCTCTTCTGCATAGCGATGTTCCCACTGTTAGTTCTCCCTTGACTAAAAGCGTATTTACTGTGGACGACACTACTCGAGAGAAGCTAGAACAAGTCTCCTCTAGAACAGAAATTGCAACGTCTAATTATATTTCCGCTGCTTCAGAGTTCTCCTCCGTATCGAATTTAACTTCGCAGTCGCACGAACCGATATCGCCAAACGCATCTGCCGTTCCGATTGTGCAGAATCTACCAGCTGTTGGAACGATTATCAATGACAAGATCCCAAATGATTCGTCTGTGGGTGCTACTGATATAGCAGAGGCGATTATGAATGAGGACACTAACTCTCAACCCAATCTAGATATGGAAAATGAGGAAATTGAAGCAGCGACAACAGCGAGTTCCACAACAACGACGACAACGACGACGACGATAGCGGCAACAACGGCAACAACATCGACAACGTCGGCGGCAACAACAACAGTAACCGTCGTAGCAACGGTAATACCGTTGACGACAGATACTACGCGAAATTTACAAGCTGCTTTTCAAGCAAAACGCTTTGAATCTGATAACGATAATAAGTGTTTGGATAGTAAATCTGATGAGAAAGCACCAATTCCATCGACGATAATCAGCGTGGAAGAGGAAGAAGTCGGGCATTCCATGAAAAACGAAGAAACAGCGTTGAACAAATTGAATTCCGAATGTATGGATTCAAACGAAATGTCTTGTAATGAAAATAGATTAACTGAAAGTTTGTTACAAAGGGACATCGATATGAGATCCGACACTTTGGCAAATAATACTGAAAGTGTAAATGCTGAAAAAATAGTTTCAAATAAATCAGAAGAAGAAAGTACGTCTATTCTCGAAGATACAGACAAAGAAAATTTGCGTTCCAAGAGCGATGAAAACACAAAAACAGGAATATTCGTTGAATCTGAACTTGAAGAAAAAGATAGTACAGTTACATCAGATGAATGCATGAGCGCAGTCATTGTATCTAACAGTGAAGCAGTATATAAACCAGAGAAAAATGAGATACACTCTAAAGAGGTGTCTGTGATGATTTCTTCCAAGGAAAGTTTTATACATGACCAATCCATAAGCCAAAAAACTGAGAATACAGAAGTTACTGATAATGTTATAGAAGCAGTTCCTAGAGTAACATCTCTTAATAGCAACGATAATGAACAAGAAGTAGAGGTTCCTGAATTCAGCACGGATAATTTAAAAGGTATGGAAATTTCTAATGACAAGGTTGCTCTTGTCGAATCTATGGTATCACTTCCAATAAGTACAATAGAAAATCCTAAAGAAACATCTGTAATTGAAAGATTTGCTCCTGTTTCACCTACTATAACAGAAAGCTCTGATAATATCAGTTGTCAATCTTTAAAAGATGAAAAGTTAACAGAAAACCAAGATAGTTTAACTGCACAAGATAATAAAACAACAGTGTGTATTACAACAAAAGAAAATCAGCCTTCTGTTATAGAAAGTGTAATTTGTATAAAGGAACAAGAATCTACAGAATTAATGGAAGTCGACGACGAAGAATCACTATCGACGTTTCAACAGGATGAACCTATGGAGCAGGAAACAATGGAAGACTTGTCGAAGAGTTAATCCTGACTTATCTAATCAATTGCTGTTTTTCTCTGTTCATTTGATATCTATTTTTTTTTTAGATAGATATCATAATAAGAGCCAACACATAAGTATCTTTGCGCATAAATAAGCTTGTGCGTGATATACATATAATTTCTACAACTGGTTAATTATATGTGAAATTTAAATTATGAGTAAATATTAAGTAGCTTTCAATCAAGTTCTCTCGACTGAATAAGCTCTGGCATTCACTTATAAAGAGATTTATCGAAATGAATTTTCTAACTCTTGAAAGAAAAAGAACACTGCCTACTCCCAAAAGATTGTAATACTGAAAAACCGCTTGTGTATAGAAGCCAGATTTGGTAAACGTTTCCATATGGATTTATACAAATACCGTAAATGTTTGCTTAGAATAAGGTTGTGCCTATAAATATGATGTATATTGCGTATTGCACAAGTATATCTAATAAATAAATTTTTAAATAACGTGAGTAAGACCAGTACCACAAATTCGAACATCTTACCGAAGTAAAGGAAATAGCTTTATTCGTGTAATCACAGCCTTATACTAAGTTTCGATTAAATCTCGAAATATTTATATCTCGGAATTTAAAATTAAAATAGCAAGAATAATTCCGAAAATATACTCGAGATTGATCAAAAATATATTCCTTACAAACCTTTCTATACTATGCAGCAGCATTTGGAGATGTTAAAGCAATGTTGCTTCGAAAAGATGTGTATTAAAACTTTGATTAAGCTAATTTAAGATCGATATTTCGACTGTATCGTATAACTGGAATCAGTGTATAAAGTATATTTCACGATTTCATCAGTGGACAAATACTTTCTTTTACGAGTGTTTACTATATATATATATATAAAAGAAATTAGTATGAAACTAAAATTTGAGTTAACTTTTTGACTAGCTCTTTGTGATTGGAAATATAATATCCTGATTTCAAGTAAATAACCGAATATTTTATCGGCTCTATGCAAATCTGAATAAAATCTTCAGACAGCCCATTACGCAAATTGATGAAATTCTTAATAAAATTGATTCACGAGTTAGGATCCGTTAGGATTTTTCCGAACCGCTTACAGTTATATATACTTGCACAAAAGGTTTCAAAGCGGATTCGAATTCATTACTGATCTATGAAAATGTTATTAGACTATATCGTAGGAATGGGATATTAATTTAATAATTAATAAAATAGATTAATAAAAAAACAACATAATACACGAATGTGGATATCTGAAAAAGAATAGCTGTACATTATTTTATAAGAAAATATATAAAAATAAGAGATTGTCAATATCTATGTTTTATTCATAACAAATACCTGACTTGACCTTATGCTATCCTTAACAAAAAAAAGAGAATAAACAATCAGATGATGTTATAAGGTCGTCCCTCATAATATAACAATAATTATAATTTTTAATTAGAATTATATTTAAATACTTTATCATTGTAATCATTTTCGAATATATTATATGTTAGACATCTTTCTACAACATTTAGCAATAAATGTATAGCATTAGGTATAATATTGCACTCCCCTATTTTTATTCCAACTTAATATATTACTACCAAAAAAAGTACGCTAATGCATATTCCAAAATTTTTTTAATTTTAACACTAAATTTTTTTTTAGATAATTAATATACATATAATACACTGATGAACACCATACATAAAAATAATATAACAAATTAAAGAAGATATAATTACTCGTTCAACGATTTCTGTACATTTATTTTATTTAAATGTTTGATGTTTCACTAACTTTTTGAAATAGCCATGCTCCAAATTCGTTAGTTCGACATAAGTGCCGGTTTCTGCCACTTGTCCTCCATCAAGTACCACAATTTTATCGGCGTTTTTTATCGTACTAAGCCTGTGAGCAATCGTTATTACCGTTCTGCCACGAATAGCACGTTCTAATGCTTCCTGAACAAAATACTCGCTTTCCGCATCTAAGGCACTGGTCGCTTCATCCAATATTAAAATTTTTGGTTTCTAAAAGAGAGAAAGTAAAAAAAGATATTTTATATCGAGAATAAAGTTATTTCAATAACTGTAATTATATTACGTTTACCTTTATTAATGCTCTGGCAATGGCGACTCTCTGACGTTGCCCGCCACTGAGCGCAATACCTCTTTCCCCGACTATTGTATCTAATCCATCCGTCAATTTTTCTGTAAACTGTAAGACGTGCGCTTGTTTCGCAGCTTCTTCTACATCGAAATCTGTCGCAGATTCCGTTCCATATAATATATTATCCCTTATCGTGCCGCTAAAAAGAATTGGTTCTTGGGATACAATACTAATTTGTGATTTTACCCATGTAGGATCGAGTAGACGGAGATCGTGATTATCCAAGAATATCGATCCCTTCGTAGGATCGTACAGTCTTAATAAAAGTGATGCTACGGTAGATTTTCCAGAACCTGAGGAACCGACGATAGCCGTCATAGAACATTTTTCTATATTTAAATTAAAGCTTTTCAATACATGTATCGTTTCTCGTGTTGGATAAGCAAAGAAAACATTTCGAAACGTCACGTTGCCCGATAATTCCTTTTCTAATATTTGTCCACCCTGGATAGGAATAAGCGGCTGTCGATTGATCAACTCGAATAGGCGAGCATTTGCTCCTAAAGCCTTATTTAACTCACTGTATGCTGAAGATAATCCATTTAAAGATATTCCCACATATCCTGCATATAACAGAAAGGCGCTTAAGCTTCCAATTGTTATATCCGAGTTTGAAACCATAAATATTCCATTGTAAAGAACTGAAAGAATAATAGCATTCCCAGAAAGGCCAGCCATGCCGAAAAACATTCCTCTATATAAGCTCTCCTTGTAACACAGTCTCAAAACATCTTGTAGCTTAGTGTTATATCTGTCAATTTCACATTTTTCTTGTGCAAATGCTTTAACTGTTCTTATATTACTAATTCTTTCTTCTACAGTCGTGTTGAGGACTGCAAAACTGCTCTGTAGATCCTTCGATATTCTTCTCAAAACACGTCCCCAAATGGCAGCAACAATGACAACAGGCGGTACTATAGCTAGGCCGAGTAAAGCAAGAGACGGCGACACATAAAACATCATAGAGACTCCTGTAATGGCTGTAATAGCAGAGCGTAAACCATCAGATACATTGGATGTAACAGCGGAGCTAATAAGCTGCGTATCTCCTGAAAAAAAATTATAAAATTAAAAAAAAAAATTGCACGAAACAACGAAAGTCAACATAATTATTTCATAATGATATATGTATATATCTATATATATATATATATATACCGCTTAATCTGCCAACTAGTTCTCCTGTACTTTCCTTGTCAAACATTGCTGTTTCCTGTTGTAAAATAGCAGCATATGCCTTTTTCCTTAGAGACTGTGTAATTCTATGTCCTGCTGTAGACATCAAGTAAATTCTGCTAAAGTTGCTCACACCGCCTATGAGAAACACTACAAGGAGAGCAATCGTTAGTCCATTTAGCTCTTCTTTCATGTTTGTTTTTTCCATAGTGTTGATAACATCTATCACTTTGCCAAAACAAAATGGGACAGCCATAGTTACACTGGAGGACACGAGCAGAAATGCGATGGCCTTCATTAGGGTCCATTTTTCAGGTGCAGCTAGCAAAATTAGGTTCTTTAATTCGGAACTTTTCTTCGTCTTAACCGAATGTTCGATGGATATCGAAGTGTCAGATCCAATAGCGTTAGACATATGACGTTTCCATTCAATAAATATACGTCCTTTCCTTGATATTTTGATATTCTGTCTTGTTAAGCACGAGCTAAACAAGTATTTCCGTGATACATTGATGCCAGAACATCCTGATTTTCGCAGGATACCAGGATTAGTCAATAATTTCCAGAGAAACGTCATATTATACTGATTATCGCGCGAAATGACATGCAAATTTTATGAATAATGAATAAATAAGCGTTAATCTCTCATAAGAGTCAGTTTTCGATCAAGACTAACCTAAAAAAAAATACAATCGTACAGAATTTCATCAGAATTCGTAGCTGTGTTTTTGAAAAAAGTATGATCAATTTTTTTTAATTAAAGAAATTTTCAACAATGGGTTTTGATTCTTGATGATTAATTATTTCATTTGTATAGGCTAACTAGATGTACTGCAAGTTTGTAATTACACACTTTAAATATATCTATTGACAAACACGAGAAATTCATTATGCAAAATTATATTGGTGATTGAAAAAAATTTAGATCAAAATTAATTTACGTAAAATAATAATTTACGTATTTTGCTCAAGTTGTTGACGATTATAGCTTAGTTTACACCGAACACTTGATACGTGTATTAAGTACTGTACTAGCCAATCATGGTTAGTCTTCTAAAGAATGGAATGGCTGTGATTGGTCAGTAGTATTTAGTACGCGTATCAAAGTAGGTCGTTGTAAACTAAGCCTATAAAATTCGGGATGATGACGTCAGGGTGCTATTACATTGAAACGCGGAAACGCGGAAGACAAAATTATTAAATTTCCGCGATTCATTCCGTGCGTTTTGATTGCCTTATATTACACGGAGCACAATTTACATGGAAAAACGGAATAGGAAATTATAAAATAAGAATGTTTAGCGGTATTTATTGATTAAAATGCTTGCAGCATTTTAATCAAAGCCAGAAGATTTAAAGCATGAAAGGTCGGTAGACCTTTTTCCGCGGGAAAACACTTTTTGAGTCCGGTATCGGATAGAGACTTTCTAGGGTTTTCGATAGTTTCTTAGCAGCCAATCATATCCGTCTAACATTCTATTGATTGTGAGATGGCGGTAAAGTATCGATTTTTTTTATGGTGGCAATATTTCAGTTGATCTGTGCTCTGTACTTTCTGTGCTTCTTGTTACATTCTTTGACACTGTACGAGGCATTTTACACGTGGATAAGTGGAGGTTTTGTTGCTGCTTTCAGGCTGAAGGAAAAAAATAATAAAGTATTGTAAACATGGCGCTTAATCTCACTGTTAAAGTGCACCCCGTGGTCTTATTTCAAATTGTGGATGCTTACGAACGACGAAAAGCGGAATCGTTGCGTGTTATTGGGACCTTGCTAGGTAACGTCTAGATACATGTTAGACAAGAATACGAAAGATCTTCCGTGACGTTTTGCTGTCAGTCACGTATAAACATATGTTTTTTGTTACTTCAGGTACCGTGGAAAAAGGAATAGTCGAAGTGACCAACTGCTTTTGCGTACCGCACAAAGAATCCGAAAGCCAGGTAGAGGCAGATCTTACCTATGGAATGGACTTGTATGATTTAAATCACCGAGTCAATGCGCAAGAGAATATTGTCGGTTGGTGGGCTACTGGCAATGAGGTTGAGTTTTAGTCTTCTTTTTTTTTTTTTTTTTTTTTTTTTTACCAAGTATTTACATGCTCTCTTTCGAATGTTATATAATTGAAATGTATTTTTCAGGTCACCACACATTCATCTGTTATCCATGAATATTATGTGCGAGAATGTAATAATCCGGTACATTTGACTGTTGATACTACGTTGACAAATACAACGAGAATGGCGATCAAAGCTTATGTATGCGTTCCATTAGGAGTGCCTAATGGCAAACAAGGTTCCATGTTTACACCAGTTAAAGTTCAGGTTTGTTGGAATTTTAACAAGATATACTTGCCAATACTTGTATTTTGGAATACAAGAACTTTTTGATTGATATATGATTGTCTCTAACATTGTTAAATCTTCCTATACAGATTAGATGCTACGAGCCAGAAGTTGTAGGATTGCAATTATGCTCCAAGACTCAATTACAATCCCATATACAAGCTGGCATGAAATCTACTGGAGGAATAGAACCCATGATGGATCTTGCACAAGTCTCGGAAGCTTGTTCCAAACTTTCTTTAATGCTAGAACAAGTGCTTGCATATGTAGACGATGTTTTAGCAGGGAAACAATTACCAGATAATCAAGTAAACATAGATATTCGTTTTTTTATGTTTATTTAATTAATAAAATTCGTTAATACAATGATTCTGCTGTTTCAGGTTGGCAGAGCCCTTTTGGATATGGTACATTCCGTGCCGAAAATGACTAGCGATCAATTTGACGAAATGTTTAATAGTAATGTTAAGGATCTTCTGATGGTTGTTGCATTATCACAATTGATAAAAACACAATTGCAGCTTAATGAAAAGCTTACACTACTTACAACTCTGTGATTAAAAGCGTTTTTATATTGTATAAATGTGTAATGCAAAAGCTAATAATAATAATCCATCTCTCATATATTTTGATTCTTGAATTTCATTGACCAATTATTGGAATTTTATAACAGCATTTTACAAAATCACGATTATATAAAAATATAATAGAAATAGCACTATATAAAATTATATACTATATAACTTACATACTATGTAAAATTATACACTATATAATTTAAATGACAATTATATAATTACAATTACATATACAAAATATGTAAAATATAAATAATGTGCAAGTTTTTTATAAATAATTATAAGAGTATAAATTACTTACTAGCTTTTTTACAGATTAATAAATATTGTGAATTATTCATTCATATTTCATAAGATGTTTCGTCCTTTTGATTATCTATAAGATTAGACCAATCGGGAACTCGATTCGTTTTTAAATATATTTCTTTCGTTAAGCATCGTAATGGTAAATCTGTCGTACCAAAGATAGCACCACCTAACCATACTGTATAATTCGGTTTACTAGGTGCTGTGTGAAATTTAAATAATTGTATTTTTAATTTATTTTTATACAAATCACTTTGGACTAAAGCCAATAATTCTGATTTCAAACGGCTTGCAAAACCCTTTGTCATAGTTGTCCCACCGACGAGTATTATATTTTCAGCCAATACATGCCTCATATCCAAAGGACACTAATATCAAAATTAGCCAATTAGTAATATTAAATATATATATATATATATTTAGTTGTATAAAAGATTCAGATTATTGTATATAATGGTGTAATAAAATTCCTTTATAGCAGGTGTTATCCTTACCTTAACAATAGCATCAAGTATCATAGTTGACAATGAAAGATTATCATTATCCCTTTCCCATAATACTTCAAATGCCTTTTCTCTAATTTCTCCAGGTATCAAAATTCTTTTAACACCAGGATATGTGACATCAGGAGGTGGAGTAGGAGCATCCTTTGTTCCTAGCTTTGTAGATCTTTCTATTGTAGTTGCAAAACATGTTCTTACTTTGATATCTTCTAATACCTTTTCCGATAAATCTATATCACTCGATATATCATTAAAATACTTCCTTAAATTTCTGTAAATTATAAAAAATAGAATTAGTAATGTCATGTAAATATTATAAAAATGGAAAATGCAATCAAAATTTGCAAAGGCTCATCTAAATCGGAATATAAAATAATAAATAAAGTCAGAGCCAGCAGATGTTGGAGCGAGCGATATTTAATAACAATAATTTCAAAATTACATTACATAAATTCAAAATTATCATAAAACCAAACATTTCGATTATATTTATCACTTGCTCCAACATCTGCTATCCTCCCTCTGACTTGACCTATTTATTTTACATTCAAAAATTGAAAATTGTAACTTACTCGTGTACAACTTGACCACCCAGAGGCAACGCTTGCCACGCTTTGAGTACTGGTATTCCTTCAAAGATAGGAATTAGAGTCGCCTCCTGATATCCAACATCCAATACCAAAGCTGTATCAATACCAAGAGTACTAATTGTTGCTAAATGGCTCGGTAGAAACAATATAGAACCAACTTCAAAGTGTTTGAACATTACTTTTGCAAAGGTATCTCTAAATGATGTTACCGCCAATGGTGACTCCAAAAGTAATATCCTTGCATCTTTTGGACTTACCACAACGTATCTGCGTTATAAGAATTATTTTGAATGAAAATCCAAGAAATTACATAAAATAAAGATGCAGAATCTTATCGTCTTACTTAAAAAACAATAGATGAAGAAATTCTACAAGAAGTTGATACAAGTCCTCGACATCTGTATGATCAATGATTCGACGTATCTTTTTGGATTCCGGACATCTCACTTCTGATCGGATAATACCACGTGGAGACGCTTCTCCCGCATAGCCAAATCTGTGTCGTACATCATATGAATTTATTTATTTATATAAATATATTCTACCAAAGGGAGAAAAGTTAATGAAACTTTGGTAAACACCATTTGTTTTCCTCGTGATACTCACTTCGTGTACGCACTACCAATATCAAAAACTATCATCTGCTTATCCGAAATATATCTCACACCCTCGTATCCACGAAGCATTTTGTTTATTTCGTTTGTTATACGCTTTTCGTTGTAATCAGACAATTATATGTCAAAGTTGATTGACAG
Source organism: Anoplolepis gracilipes (assembly GCF_047496725.1). Lineage (NCBI taxonomy): Eukaryota > Metazoa > Arthropoda > Insecta > Hymenoptera > Formicidae > Anoplolepis > Anoplolepis gracilipes. The sequence goes on along the minus strand of NC_132976.1, from coordinate 4,613,281 downwards.
TTAAGGAAAGGAAGGGACAAATTTCTTTGTCAAGCAAACGCTTCGAAACTTTCGTAGTGTCAAACGAAACCCATCCAAAGAAACATATGGGCTGCGTTCGCGTTGGGCGCTCATGCGCATGCGCTTTAAATGTCATTCTATCTTTGTTGCTCATTACATGTCGGAAAAAGATGGAATGACGTTTACAGCGCCCAACGAACGCAGCCATAATTACGTATATGTTATGTATTCCCGAACTATTCGAAATTTGCCCCACGTTCCAAAATCCAGCTTGATCAATATTACGTAATAAAAGCAAGATCGTGATAAAGAGTCGCGTTACTATGTACCCCGCGTTCTATCTATGGATCTTGCATTCTCCGAAGCCAAAGCGACGAATGTAAATATGGCCGCCTGACAAAACATTCCGAGTAGCAGCGATTAACGATACCGTATCGCTTTCGCTTGCGGACATGTTGCTCGGTCGCTGTGGTGGAACGACGTCATCCTGACCGCTTGACAGTTCCTTGCTTCTTGTGACGCAACGGCTCGAGTGGCGAGCCAGGGTCGGTGGGAGAGCTCGGAAGGTGTCACGATCGGTAGTGCGAATCGAATTTGTCAGGTCGCTCGTGAAAAATCATATTAAATAGGTGCGTAGGAGTGAGCGAAATCGCGAAGGGGCGGATCGCTTCGCGTACGCAGTCGGTACGATCGTCGAATGATCATCCACGAGGATACGAGGAGACACAGGCAGAACGCGCAGAAAGAGAGAGAGAGGGGAAATTGATCGTGCGAGATCATGACAATTCTGTCGAAGAAGAAGACAAACGCGCCGAAGGACAGGACGCGCGAGGCAGGCGCTGGTTCCGAGGTCGACGTTCATCACGGCGTTGTACAGAACGAGCACAATTCTGGAAACATCGCGTTACCGAATAGCCCTTATCAGGTGAGACACAACGGAATGGTGATTTCCGGAATTTTCTCCCTCTCCCTCTCTCTCTTTCTACTTAGAAACGTTCTAAAACAGAAGTGTTTTGTGCTATCTTGTTGATTAGGTTCGCGGTGCCAGTGGATTCGCTGTCGATTTGCATGGAGTTCAAGCTGATCATGGATCCCACAATGGTCCCATAGTGTTGACCAGTAACTCATATGAGGTATGACACAAAGGAAACTTCTTTCTTTATCTTAGATAGTCTTGGTCTATTGTATAGATTATCTCTTTTCTTGCTGTAACAGAGTGACATAGATCTTAAATAACATAATAATATCAGCTTAAATGAATTAATTGTATTGAACAATAGTATTATTTGGTTAAAAAAAGTAACAAACTATATTATACAGTACTACATTATATACAATCACTAATTGCAACTGTTGCACCATTGATTATTTTATTAAAAATTTGTTGAGATTATTTTTTTATTGATTTATAACATTCTTATATTCATATTTATAGGCAAATGTGGACCGTCGTGAAGACAAACACTTTGAAGATGGGAGTGGTCCAAGTCATGGTAAACGTCACAGACAGAGAGCTAGTCCTCACAGGTATTTAATTGGTTCAAAAAATAAGAACTCAAAAAAGATTTCACAAAATGTATAAATTACATTTCGTTCTTATGTTGCGACACTTATTTAATGGGTGTGTGTATATGTGTATCTCAGAATAAGATATACAAAACAAGTGTGTATATGTGTATCTCAGAATAAGATATATAAAACAAGTTATGTATTTATACTTATTGTATATTTAAATAGGATCTTATAATAAATATTTAAGAAGATCTTATAATAAATATATAATTAGTATAAATATCTAACAAGATGAATCTTTCAATAGCTGCATTGGAAGATCTTCACGTGCAAAACGTGACCGAGAAAGGGACAGAGGCAGGGAGAGGGAAAGAGAAAGAGAACGGGAGAGACAAGCTACTCCACCTGCTGCTTCTTGCAATGGTTCACAAGGTAATACTTTTTTTATATTTATATTGAAATTAAAAGTCACTATTACAAAATCAATAAACCATTAAAATAAAAAATTTTAATTTATATATGTGCGGAGTGTTGGATGATGACTTGATTTATTTAGGTACAGATTCTAGTGTAAGTGGGAGAGTAAGCATTGTTGGAAATGCTTCAAATTTGGACGAATTGGCAAATGGCTACAACAGTGGTGATGAATACACAGGACGTACTGAAAATAATCTTACATTAGTGGAATGGCAGGAAGTCAGTATTATTAAATATTTCATGTAAATATATGTTATCTTGCAATAATGTATATATCACACTTTATGTATTTGTAACAATCTAGAGGGATAGGTGGTTTGAGAAACGCCTCAAGAAAAAGGGTCTTATGATAAAGAAGATGGCGGAAGATGGAGCTTGCTTGTTTAGAGCAGTAGCGGATCAGGTTTATGGAGATCAAGAAATGCATGGAATTGTACGAAAGCACTGTATGGATTATATCGTAAGTGTGTAGATTAAACAATATAGTATCATATTTCGTTAATTCGCAGCTTGGCTGAATTTATATTTTTTTAGTCTTCCAATCAGGAGTTCTTCTCGCATTTTGTAGCAGAGGATTTCAGCACCTATGTGGACAGAAAAAGGCAAGAGTATGTTCATGGAAATCATATAGAAATGCAAGCTATGTCGGAAATGTATAATCGTAGCATTCAATTGTACTGTTATAGTACTGGTATGTACCGCTTTTTTGTTAATATAATAAGATTTTTTCTATATTAATTTTGTCATTATGTATTTTTTTTTTTTTTTTTTATAGAACCTATCAATATTTTCCATACTATGGTGGAAAGTGATAATGAACCAATCAGATTGTCGTATCAGCGTGGCAGCCATTACAACAGCATAGTTGATCCATTCAAAGCCACTATAGGTGTTGGACTTGGTTTACCATCGTATAATCCTGGTGCTGCTGATCGCGCCATGATATCAGACGCAGTTCGTCAGAGCGAGGAATTACAAATTGAACAGGTAATCATAATAAGTTTATGTGCAAATCTCTGAATTTTTTTGTACGATATTTAATGTGATTTCATAATATTTAAAAGATAAAAAATTTCGATTTCACATGTTAAAGACAATGCTGGAGGATAAAATAAAAGCCACTGATTGGGAAGCAACTAATGAGGCTATCGAAGAACAAGTGGCCAGGGAGAGCTATTTGCAGTGGTTGCGCGATAACGAAATGCGTAAAGCAGTAAGTAAAAATTCAATCATCGTGTTAGTTATTGTTTTATTGGAGCGATGAGACTCAGTCACGACTTTTGAATCAAGCGTTCAGCCAGTAGTAGCAGTACGAGCACAGTTACGAGCGCGCAACATAATCATTCACACTTTCATTCACATGGAGGTCGTGGACAACAGCGTAGCCATACCTCTTCTCCGACCACGACACAAACTAGCCAAGATAATTTACGTAATTCTCCAAAGGTCCGTTTTTCACTCTATTCTTATTACGCGACGAAAGTTTCAAATATTTATAAAGGATATTTCTATTGTGATTGTAGATCAGCGATGCAATACGATACAGCAAACGATCGCCGCAACATCAGTCGACTCAAGGAACTAGTATATCCCATTTGCCATCGGATTTTGAAGTGAAGGAACCTGTACCGGGCAGTAGCAAGGAGGCGAATGCATCACCTGACATTTCATTGTTCAATCGACTTCCTCCTGAAGTATTTGGTAATAATATTTAAATTATGTCGATTTATATAAAAATCATATAAGAAAGATATAGTAACTCATGAATTTCTAATTTCCTAGGTCTGACAGATTGGGAAGACAGCCATATACTTTCACAAGTGTTGGCGACTTCGCAACAGGAATATTTGGATAGCTTGAAGCAGTCACGCATGTCTGCCGGAAGCGATGGCGCCAATACGATAGAATCTAGTAACAGTGCTATTAACAATTCTTGAAATGCAGTCGATAACGACAAAGTTCAAAAAATATCAGAGTATAAATATATATTACATTTATATATTGCAGTATCATCTAATCCCGTATTGTGCTAGGGCATAAGGTGATTTGCTTTCTTATCCTCAAGTAAATGTTGCAATAATCACTACTTGGTTTTCTCCTTTTTATCTTATCTCTTTCACGCTTTGTCTCTTTCAACAACACGGCTATACAATAACATGCGTATAGCACTTTCTAAGGGTACATACGTGTCATAATTGTTAGACGCTTTGTTAACGTTAATAAAAGAGCTGCGCAATTTCTTTTTTATTGCGCGGTATACTTTCATATTATAAATTGATCAAAATAGTTTGCGTCATTTTGAAATTATTATTGTTGAAAAATTTCTTGATAATTTTTTTACAATAACTACGTTTTATCATGATCAATGTTATACTTTTCTATATTTGGGATTTGACATTTATCATCCACAAAACTATACAAACTGTTTAGGCAGAATAAATAAATAAATTTATATATATATATAACATATATATATATATATATATATATATATATTTATATTTATTTGATAATTGTGTGATGTTTTTTCCTTAATATAGTTTAGATCACAAAATGCTTTAGAGGAATCAGCATTGCATTTGTAAAAAAACTAGAAGTAAATAAAAAAAGTATCATCTATATTATTTATATATATATATATATATATATATATATATATATATATATATATATATATATATATATATATATAAAACTATAATTCTAATTTATTAGTATTCAATATAACCAATATATCCTCTTAATAAAATTATCATAATATAAGTGATAATCTCTTGAAATCTAATTTTAAATATTAATTTAATATTTTTATTTGAACTTATAAATTAGTTGAATTAATTTCTATCAAAAAATATTCAATTATTCCTATCATAAAATATTTTATTGTAAACTATTAATACATGAATCAGCAAATAAAATTGTTCAAACTAAAGTTCGCAAAGAATAATTGAAAAAGACAGTTTTTAGTAAAACTTTTAATTCACTATATACAAGCCTCTTAATTTTAAATAAATAATTTACAATAAATTGATTTATTAAAAATTTTTATTATTTGTTACATATATCTAAAGTCGGTAGAAGCAGAGCTTTGCTGTACATATACTATGTAAACAGAAATGTTTTCATCCACATGTCTATCATAACAAACTGAATAGTCCTTCAATAAGAATCTATACGTGTCAGACAAAATATCTCCATACTTTTAGCTAAAATAAAATAATTTAGAGAGTTTTTCTCGTTTTGTGAAAATGGATCCATACATCGACGATTACACATTCGAAAACATACTTGGCAAGGGAACCTTTGGGTATATATTATTAAACTCTTATATAACATGGGATAAATATGTTCTGTGTGCTATATGAAAAATATTATATTTGATATAGATCTAACTATATATAAACAAATCAATTTTATTTTTTACGAAATAAACAGATACATATAATTTTAGAACTGTGTATTTGGTGAGGAGAAAGAAAGATTTAAAGCTGTTTGTCATAAAAGCACAGGACTTAAATACGATCAAACATTCGCCCTCCCAGGTATATAACTGCACACAATATCGATCCTTCTATTTGGATAAAATACAGAATTCGACATCTATTTCGTAATTCAGAGAGTATTAGGAGAGATACGATGCCTGAAAAAATTGAGACATCCAAATATAGTGTTTTATTATGGAGCATGGAAGAAAAATAATTACAGCTATATTCTTATGGAGTATGCAACTCGATGTACTCTCAAGGATTTGCTGGAAAAACGAAAAATACCACTTAAAGAGGAGGTAATTACAGACAGATTTAATCATAACGATAATCAATAAAACGCGTCTTTCAAATATTTGGTAAATGTTGGACTTTTTTAATTGTATTATTTGTGGAAAATAAAAAAATTTATGAAAAATATTTTTTCTCAGGATGCCCTATACTTGTTTTCGCAAGTTACTTTGGGAGTACATCATATTCATTCAAAAAAAATTCTTCATCGAGATTTAAAACCAGAAAATATCATGTTGACTGGCAACCGCGGAGATATCGTCAAAATCGGTGATTTTGGTCTCGCAAAAAGTATTCAAGAGTACGAATCGATAAGCTATCAATTTTACAACGAAATATTTTTCTATAAAAATTAATTATATATATATAAATTTTATTTATTTATCTATTTTTGCATATATTGATTCTTACTGGGGCATGTATGCCTAAACCGTTTTTTTGAAATTACAATGAATACCTGCTAATCTAATTTTTTTACAGTTGCTCATGTAAAATAATTCTCTCATTTTTATTCCGCATTATTTTTTCTTTTTATTTTGTAGAGATTCAATAACTTGTCATGCAGGATCTTACTATTATATGGCTCCAGAAATGTTCACTGCACAACCGTACGAACTTAAATGTGACATATGGAGCATGGGCATTATACTATACGAAATGATTACGAAGAGACGTCCATTCCCAGCTACGGTAAATTAAACTGATTAATTGCGAGATAGTGTAGTCAAAGTAACATTATGTTACATTGTGCATACAATTTTTAGTTTTTACGTCCAGTTTTTATCGAAAAGATATTTTTTCTGAAAAGAAGAAAACGGGAAGAACATTTTTTTATATATTTTTATATATTTTATCGCAAAATATTTATATCGTTACATTACGTTACGTATTATATTCTTTATCCCTGTGAGTAAAAGTATTATCTCAATTACTATTTCAGAGTTTAGAGGAAATTACGAAATTAGTGTTCAACAGTCCACCGCGGCCTTTACCACAACAAACATCGGGACCAATAGTTAATCTGATATCGAAAATGTTGAGGAAACAAAGTTCCTACCGACCCCGTACTGATCAGCTCATAATTTGCCCTTTTCTTATCCCTTACATCATTCGAGTGCATCTAAATCTGGGGCGTAATATTAATCTCGCTGAACGTGAATGTGAAAACTTTGGATCGCACATTTTTTTAAAATTCCTGAATTCTCCGTGATCAAATCGATATTTTGATGTATGAACTCTTGAAAAAAAAAATTGAACGAAAAATGGTATTATTACATTCATAGAAATTTATTTCATCTGAAATTGCACGTTAAATAACTAGTATTAATTGAGCACTTAAAAGTATTTTTATCGCGTGTCAATTATATTCTATACAGTTCCAAAATGTTTTCATCCTTTTTTTATACATATACAGAATTATAGTTTTTCTATTATCAATTTTATGTTATTAATAATGTGCTAATGTGTTTGTTTCTTTATATTATGTATATGTACACTGCGACATTTCTAAAAAAAAAAAAACTAATTTTTAATTAAGTCATAAGAACGTAATGAAGAAGCCTTTATATTTCAATTAAATGACATGTTATTGCGAGTTTTGATACTTTTTAATTTTTATTGACTTTATGTATGTGATATGCGACTCTCTCTGAATTAAAAATAAAAGTTATATTTTATATATACAATATAATGTATGCGCGTAAGCTCTGTTATTTTAAATAATGATGTTTTACATTAATCGGAAAGCGCTGTAGGAAATTAAATTATGAACGATTGAATATATATTATGTCTAATAATTGAAAACCCATCGTTTCGGAAGCGATATACGGAACCAATTTACCGCTAGTGGAAACGGTCAGATTTTAATTTCGACGTTATTACGGCAGTCTGCCTCGATGGAATTTCATTGTTCGACTATCGGCTATCGCGACAAACGGGTCTCATACATACTGGAAGCGTAACGACCGGAAGTTAAGGCCGGAACTGCGTGGATGGATACCGCTTCGTTCCGTGTCGCAGTCCTGAAAAATCCTATAGTTCGCATCTCGTTTGTATAGATATCAGCCTGTCGGTCTATTGTCAGTGCCATCCGAACATTCGCTCGCGACAGTGAATTAAAAGAGAGATTCTCGAAGAATTTAAAAAAATAAGCTGAAAATCTATAAGTAAGATTTTTTTTTAATTTTTAGAGTAAAGAGATAAAATAAATTATAGTTTTATTTCTTGTATTTAATCCATCGATTTATAGTTGGCATCTTGATTGTTTAATTTTATTTTAATCATTATTCGGTATCAACGTTAGAGCATTATCATACTTTACGTGTGTAACAGTTTCTTCATATATTTTAGGAAAAAGAATTCTGTCAGACGGACTCCATGTCAAAATTATCGTTGATAATCTTCAAAGATCCTGATGATCGAATAACGAACGATACACGTGACGCATATGTATCCGAGTACAAATCCTGGGGAAAATAGGTGAATGAAAAAATAACCGTGAGAAATTCACTGTGTAAAGTTAAATATTCAATCTATAACAATAATTAAATCATAATTAAAATAATAAACAAAAAAAGAAAAACGAATTTTAGAGTTATAATGTGAGTTAAATTTTAAACTGTAAAGTCTGTAATTTCCTGTATCTTAAACTTTTAGAAGAGAAAATTTCACAAAGTGAATCCTCGATATGATTCTAATTTTAATTTTAATTTACTTTATAGGCAGAGTGAAATCAATCAGTGCAGAGGTATCCGGACATGTGGTGGATTTTATTACTGAGCTGGTCGTATCCGTTATCGTGGAGCCTGACTTGGTATCCTCCGGCTGCCTTAAATGCTATGCTCGGAGAACAAGTCGATCTCGTGGGTGCAGTTAACGTGACTTCCGGTTGGACGCGAAATACCGCAAACAATGAAGATTTCAATGATACAATCAATGGCTCAGAATCCGGCGTCCAGCCTCCTGTCATCAATTCCGTCGATCGTGAACCACTGGACGAAGTGGAGCGCATCGAGCCTAGGCAATGGCCAGGCAGACCGGATATCCTACCCACTCGCAGCACAGCACCTTTTACCACGGAAACATCTTTATCACCCAGATCTCCGCAGCCTACCACGTTAGCGCAGAGAAATCCTTCGCAAAGGTTTTTAAGCATCATAAAGAAAAATCTAAATATATATGTATATTTCAGATATATTCAGGCGCTGATAATCATGAATAATAAATAAAAAAGTAGTTTTTTTTTTATAACTCATGGTTCAGGAATATTAAATCATTATTAGTTTACAAAACCTTATTATAATATAATTATGTATAAAATTATGTAAAATAGTCTCTCATACTTGTTATTTTATGTTTATAAGATATCCTACGGTTACTGTACCACCTCCGACGGTCACCGTTGATGAAGTCTTCTGCGATTTTGGACCGGTTCCATCAATGCCACTTTGTGAGTGGCAAAATGGTAATGGTGCTTTGGAATGGATTGCAGGTACCGGAATGAATACAAACTGGTTGGGTGGACCATCGATCGACGCTACGAGTAGCACTATGGACGGAGGGTAATATATTATTATATTATTATTATTTTATATAAAATATTATTGAAAAAAATGCCATTTAAGAAATGTAACAGTAAAAAAATTAATTTTTCTCAATATCAAATTATACTAGAAATAAATTATATTTTTCGTTCATATATACCATCATACATTCTTCTTTTGATATTTAGCGAAAGATGTAACAATTTTCTTGCGTCTATAAATTTCCATTTCAATGAATAATCTTGAACATTGATTAATGTTTTAGATACGCCTTCGTGGAGACATCGGAAGTATCTTCAAAGGATCTAAAATTCAAAAGCCCAGGAGGTCTTCTGCATAGCCCACAGCTAGGCAGCACTGGAGTCGCTGGTACCTGTTTCATGTTCAAATATAGTATGGATGGTCTCAGTATCGCAGGACTGCGAGTATTGCTTCACGTTGGAGTAGACGAGTTTTCATATAAGAAAGAAGAAACTGAGGAATTGCCTGTTGAAAATACCACAATGACAAAACCCTGCGAACCAGTAGAAGTGGTGGAAGAGCGCGTCCTATGGCACGCACAGTATTATACGCTTGGAGTATGGCAGCAGGCTCAAATACTGTACACTTATCCTGAGATACATTCGGTATATTATTATAACTTGATCCTCAATCAGAGATTTAATTAGCAAAGAAATGCTATGGTTCATAAACATTCAAATCACAATTACATGGATAGAATTCAATTGATAGCAACAAAATTGTGCTCTCATAGAGCTATTTCATAGTTGAATAGTATAATGAGAATTCATCCAACACCGAAAATGTATAAATAATTTGACAAACAAGTTAAGACAAATATAATTCTAAAAATGTCCAAATTTATTAAAAAATATATTATTATATATGTTTTTGTTATATTTGTTTGTCGGAATTATATGATTTAGTCAAGTCTAACTTAGAATTCGTTAAATTTTCCAAAATGTAATTTTTCTTACATCTATTTTAAGCGTTTTGTGTTATAGTTTTGTTATTATAAATATCTCTGTAAATCTCAGGCAAAATCTTGGCAATTAGGTGATTATTGAAGGCGTTCCGGTGGATTCCACGGATCCATCACGGCTCTATCGTGGATATATTGCCATCGATGACATAGATTTGCAACCTGGTACGTCATGTATTGGATTCTGTAATTTTGCCGGTGGCTTCTGCGACTGGAACAATGATGCAGAAGATGACTTTGACTGGACTATAGTAAGTGTGCTACCAAATTAAAAAAATATATATAGAAAGAGAATATTATATATATAAAAATAGAAATCTCTAAAGATTATTTCTTTTTTATTCTTTACTACAAGTTAAGTAATGAATACCTCGAGAAAACACATTTTTAGAGTCGCGGAAGCGGAAATCCCACGACCGGGCCAGCAATGGACAGTTCCAGTGACCGTGCCACAGCCGGTGGTTACGCTTTCATTGACTCCAGCTTTCCGCGAAGACCCGGTGACACGGCAAAACTGATAAGTTCGAGCTTTCCGGCAACCAGCGCTGACATGCCAATGTGTATGCACTTCTGGTTTCACATGTTCGGATCCGGATTAGGCTACTTGAAGCTCTTTCTACGTCACTTTCGCAGCTCAGACAGCCAAGAGGTCTGGGGTTTGTCTGGAAATGCCGGTAACGCCTGGTTCATGTCGCAGGTTACAATTAGTTCCCTTGACGATTATCAACTAATTTTCGAAGCGTCGGTAGGGAATACCGGCATGGGGGATATCGCCATTGATGATATCTCGTACAAACCAGGTGCTTGTCCTGGTAAGTTCAGAAACAGGTTACTTGAAATTTATGTCGTTGATAGTAGAAAATTAAATTCCAATGTCTCCGCAAATTTTCTTCTAATACTCTACGTTGGCTCAAAAGTTTCACCGCAAGTGGCTGGTCCGATACCACGGGATTGTACTTTCGAGGTCGACGAATGCGATTGGATTAATTCGCGAGATCCAGATCGCGTCGAGTGGGAAAGAATATCCACCCAGGTGTTAGGCCCGAGAAATCAGAGGAAACCATATAGCAACGGACACACGGTTAATCGACGCAACGAATACTTCTTGGGATTAGGACGTCTTCGGGGTGCTTCGCGATCGTCCGTAGGTGGTACTGCTCAATTGGTCAGTCGAGAGATGAAGGGTTCCGAAGAACCGCTCTGTGTTACGTTTTGGTACTTCATGTTTGAGCCGTTTATCGATTCCACAGGTCCTAGTTTGGGTGAGTAGAGATTTCCTTCACTAAAGAAAATTAAGAGAAATTTTTTAAAATCAAATTTTTCAACTTTGAAATCATAAAATAATTAATTTTGTAATTTTATTTTCCTCGTGAGTTATAGTTCAGAGATTTTTTTTCTTATTTAAGAATAAGAAATCTAATTAAAACTTTTTTCTTAATTTTGAATAATTATCTTCATAAAGAAAATAGAAAGAGCAGTTCATTTGACACAGAATAGATTGGTCTTTTAAAAAAATAAATATTATTACCTTTTAAGGAATGTAATTCTTGCACGAAAACGAAAAGGAACAATAAACATTTTGTAATTTTATAGGTGTCTTGCGAGTGTATGTCCAAGAGGTCGGTGATATGTCGACGAAAGCTAAACCGATATGGCAGCTGTATAACAATCAAGGTCCCACATGGAGCTATGCTCAGGCTAATATCAATGAAAATACGAACTTCAATATCGTGTTCGAGGGTACATGGGGACCGAATAGAGCAAGTGGTAGCATAGGAATCGATGATATCTCCTTTTATACAGGCAATTGCAGTGGTAAATATTCTTTCCTTTTTCTTCACATCTATTTTTTTTCTTCTTTCTCTAAAAATTAATAATCTGTTAACACACAATATCACTCTTATGTATTTTTCTTTCTTATTTTAAACATTAAATTTGTGTTTTACATACATGCAGTAAAGCCATTGAGTGCAGCTGTTCGCGCAGAGGATTGTAGCTTCGAGAAGGATTTGTGTGGATGGGAGAACATAACTGTATCCGATAACGACCGAGCCGTGATGTGGCAGCGTGCGTTTCAAACTCATCGACCAGCTCAATTATTGGATAGGACCTTTGGTGCGACCGGCGATTTCGTCTTCTTCGACATCTTCACGACGAATAAGCAATCAACGAAAGTTCAATTGCGATCGCCCGTCATCAACGCTTCGCCCGATGAAGAGTTTATATGCTTCACCTTCTGGTTCGCCGCCTTCGGTGTGGAAGAGTCCACTGCTTTGCGAGTAATCAAGATGTCTAGCGAGAATGATGATCAGGAGAGCGAAGATGAGCAGGAACAACCGGTACAAACGTTAAAACTATAAAATCAAATAGAATTTATATAATTGTCATTTCTTTAAAAAAGAAAAAAAAACAGTTTTAAATTACTTTAGTATTTACGTTTTAGTAAAATATATAAACCGAGTCTTTTGTGAAAGTGGAGTATGTATTTTTATTCTAAACTTGATATTTCATTGTTGCAGTTATGGTCATTGACAGCTAAAGGATTTAACAACCCGCGGCCAGTATGGATGTCAGCCCAAGTGACAATTGAAGCGCGAACTCCATATCGACTTATCCTCGAAGGAAGTGCCAGTAATGGAGGTTTTGCTGTCGATGATATCAAGTTTCAGCCTTTAGCCTGTGCAAGTAAGACTAATTACAAAAATGCAATAAATGCAAACATAAATATATTATAAAAAATATTTACATATTATCTTTTTCACAGCTCGACCAGCCAGTGCTCAACCAATTGTAAACGAGACATAAGAAAAACTAATTGTGACATTTTCTTGTAATTAACATTGTAATTCATTGAAATAAGCTCTTTTTTTATCAATTCATACTTATTATTTATATATGTTAGCTATTATATTGTATAATAATTAAAATAGTTAAAAAAGAATAATGCAATGCAAGAAATAAAATACAAATTTTAGTTAGACTAAATTATTTAATAATTAATCAAACCATATATTTGAATTAATTTTTGTTTAATCTAAGAAATCTTTATATAATTAATTAAATAAATAACAAATACTTACAAAGAAATTTACTTATTATTTATCATATATTAATAAACAGAAAACAAAAAATTATATAAAATATATTGCAGAATGAAATAAAATAGATCTACCCATAAATTATGGTATTTGTATAAGTATCTTTTGCATTCTATGTTAAAAATATCAGAATATAATTAATATCATGAGTATAATGACAAATTATATATAATAATTCTGCCAAAAAAATCAGTACTTTGATTAAATACAAATTTAAAAGTTTTAGCTTTGATCTGATTCTTTAAGTTAAATCGCTGTGGTTTATTTGTATCCTCTGGATAAAATGCTTCTACAACTATCATGTCTTTCCCATCATTGCCAGCCTCTACATGGCAATCTTTTCCAGCAAATCCACCTTGAAATTCTATTTCAAAACTAGAAACGTTAAATTCTTCTTCAAAGTTAATAACAATCCATTGTGGACTTCCCTACAATATATTGCTCATCATAATTAATTTCTAAAGAAAGAAAGAATTAATCTATAAAAAAGTTTAATTACTCACTGCATCAGAATTCCAACATGTTTCATTGGAATTATCAAACATGTACTTCTTTCCATAAGACCGAACATTTTTGTTTAGCACCGAACTAACCCTATAAGCAGATTATTTAATCATTGTTATGTTAAAATAACATAAAATATTTTATTATGTTTTTTTCTAAAGTATTTCACTTAAAAAAGTTACTTAATTGTATTACACGCGACTCATCTTCAGCTGTTCATTATTTTATTTATTAAATATATAAGAGACTAACCGGCAGTCAAATTTATTTTCTTTCAATAAAGAAGACATATCAACTCGTTACTTTTATAGCAAAGTAAATTATCATATTTGTTACAATTTTACGTGCGATTCGTTGCACTAATTCAGTCGTTTACACGTGTGTTATCAATTTATAAATTATATAAAAATATAATTCGACCAAACTCCGATTAACCTATAAACACTACTGTAAAGGTGCCTTTTCATGTTGACGCTCGACGCTCCTTTTTGACGTCAAAACAGATCACGTGATCAAAATTGACGAATTGGTATTTTTACTTTTGGTCACGTGATGTCTTTTGACGCTGAAAATGAGCGTCGAGCGTCAGCATGAAAAGACACCTTAAGAAGCAGCGTTGAAAGATCTAAAGGACAGAGAGATGATTTTGGAACTCTCTGTTCTTCTCTTTTGTCCCGTGGTGGGGACTGAAGGGATGGGTGAAAACAGATGATTATATAGAATATAGATGATGATAATAAAATATGATAATATATGATAATAAAAAAAATCTAAAGCATGAGTTTATTTATACTTTTTATAATATTTATGTTGTAATCTATCGTTATTGTATTTATCGTTGTAATTTAAAAATAAAAAAATAATTAATAAATAATAAATGTACACAGTGAGTAAAATACCATATAAATTTGAAGAAAAAGAAATATTACAATCAATACGTTTTTATGATATTTCATATTTCTGTTTAGCTCTGAGTTTAATCGTAAGAGCAACTCATTTAATTCATCTATTTGTCGCTTTGAATTTACAATTTTAACAACAGAATATGTTTGATACATTAATTTCGGGAAAAGAAACTTTATTAATTACTGATCATTAATGCCGATTATGCAATTGACATACTCGTACGCGATTAGTAATACGTGTTTTCTAATATCCTCAAAAGTTCAATTTTTATTAATAAAATATTTTACATAAATATCGGCAATGTACTTATTTCACGAGCAATAATGTACCTGAAAATGCTCGAAAATTCACTTCTGAATTATTAAAAGAACATATTTCGCAAAGAAGGTGTCGCTCTTCGATGTTCGCCCGTCGATTGTAGCGATAGCTTCTTTGCGAAACATATTTTCCTAATCATTCAGAAGCGAATTTTCGAGCATTTTAAGATATATTACTGCTCGTGAAGTACATTGCCGATATTTATGTAAAATATTTTATTAATAAAAATTCATATTTTATTCGAATAAATTAAATAGAATAAGCTATAATAAAAACAGGCACATCTAATAAAAAACATTTTTATAATAAACAAATATTAAAATATTAATAAATTGTTTTTAATAAATTAATTTTTAGTGATAGAATAAAGTGATAGAATATCTGGTCTTTTCTCTCGTTCTCTCTTTTACTTTGACAGAAAAAAAACAAACATACGTAATATATATGAATAATTAAATAGTTATGATGAAAGAGAGAATATCTATTTAATATACTATGACAAATTTCTATAATTACATATTTAGTAAATGTAATAAGTACAGGCAGTAAATTTGTACATATTTTTCATTATTAATTTATATTTAATTATTATACGTCTATAAATATATGCCGGTATCTATAATATAAATTTCTATCATTTTTACAAATAATTGTTCACATCATTGATATAATTTTCAACGAATATAATAAAGAAATCGTTAAACAGTTATATGGCAAATGTTATAAGATTGCTTTCGTTGAAGTATTTTACACATTTCGTAATCGCGTTTCATGTATTTTAAATATATCGCATTAAATCGAATAATAATATCATTTTAGTTAAGGAATTTTACATGTATTTTAGAATCATTTAATTGTGTACATATTTCATCGCGTTAAATTGTATCACATAGTATAGTGCGTATTTGTTATTGTCTGGCGCGAGAAGAAAGAGAGAATGAATGAGCATACTCGACCTTGTCTTTGACGTCACGCATTCCATAGTAAGAGGTAAGAGAGGGGAGACCACGGCGTACGCGATTCGTAACAGCGGTGAGTCATTCATTTCGACTTGGGCGGACGTAGTGTGCGCACGTGTTTTCACTCCGACGTCGGCGCCGGCGCCGGCATGTGCGTCTTGCGTTCGGTCACCTCGAGGTCGAGCGCGCGGTACACGTTTCTCGCGATAATAATACGTAATAATAATACGAATAATATGCAATAACATTACGATAAATCTTAACGTGTTAAAGTACGTTTAAATTGACTCCGAAATAAAATAATAACATTCGACCTTAGTGACATATAGCGCGCTATTGTTCTTGACATTTGTCTCGATTTCGTCGCGATCGTGATCATGTTTTCGTTCATTTATCCTGATTTTGTTCTTTCTTTCGTCGGAATTTGATTGTGCTCGACCTGTCGACTCCAAGTATGATTCTCGCGCGTGATGAAATTGAATTTTCGATCGTTGCGAAATTCGGGAGTGCCGTCAAAGTATCGCGCGTAAAAGTGCGGGAGTGCCGTCAAACTATCGCGCGTTTTTACTTTTGTACGGTTTAAAATATTGCGCAATTTTATTTTTGTGCGGTTTCAACAAATCAAAAAAAGTATATCGCGCGTATAAAACAATAGTTCCTGACATCCCTTACAATCTGAGAGGAGGAGGAGGCCTAGGAGAGGCATCCTGCATCGACGGAGCAACCCCAGGGTAAATATTATTTATATATTAATTAATAAATGCCTTATACGAAATAATTCGATTCTTTTAGTTGAATGATTTAATCAAAAGAAATTCAGAGATAAAGATTTTTGTATAAATCTTATAAAAGTTTCTATTTAAAAAGAAAAGTTTTTTTAATTTACAAAATTATTTAATATTTAGATATCTGCTTATTTTTGTACGCATCGAATATAAATTTAATGAGTACGATAAGAAATTCTCAAATATTAATTATTTTAAGCGCTGCTATAATTTGGATTTTATATTTGTATGTTACAGATAACATAGCTTCAATATCGACAACTCCGCTGTTGCGCATCAGTGTCGGTGAGTGACAAAAAGCTTTTATTATATTTTAAAGCAACGAATTTATGTAGAGATGCTGGTAGATAGAGATGTAGATTGTAGATAAATCCGTTGCTTTAACCCTCGGACGGCAGGATAACGTATTCTAGTGAGTTCTGAGTCAATTTTAAATCAGAAAAATTTCTTTCGTATCTTTATTATATGTAAGATAAAATTTTATATTTTTTATTCATTTTTTTTAATAGAAAATTTTGTTGAAATAGAAAAGTTATACATATAAATTGAAAGAAAAGGAAAAATATTTTAGGAATAAGAATATGTAATATTTATTCCAATTTTATGCAAGACACGTATTATAAAATATAATGATGAATATGATGAATGAAATATACATAAAATATTTATTTCAATTATATATTTGTAATATGAGTTTTATAAAACAATTTTAAAGATACATATGTTAATGACCTGCCGACAGAGGGGTTAACATACATGCTAATATATTTTATATGCATCGAAAAAATTATATTCTCATCTTAAGGGTATTTTACTTACAATATCTTCTTTTAAAATAGATATCAAAAAATTCTTCTTAATATTAGTTTAAGGGAAAAATCTTCTAAAGAGTAGAGTAATTTTAGATATTCTTAACATGTAAAAATGTATACTAAAATGGGTATTTCTTTATCATTATATTATTTAATATTTGAGATTATTAATTTCAATAATTACAAAAAAACAATTTTATAAATTGTTGACATTGACTATTTAATAAAAATTTGACAAGTTAAATATATATATATATATATATATATATATATATATATATATACATAGTTTTACTTAACTTATATATATAAGATATGTCAAAAAAGTTTATGTAAAGAAAAAAATATTCTCGTTTATTAAGAATATATCTATAAGGAGAGTTTATAAAAGCATATATTTCGAGAATATAATTTTTTCGGTATATACATGATTATATTATCTTTCGCGACTTTAAACGACTGAATAATATACAACGCGTCTAGAAAACGATTATAATATCGTACGATCCTAAAGAAATATAGGTCGTTATATTTGCCGGCGATAATAATTAACCGGCAATAGGAAAGATCTATTTTCCTTCTTCGATCTCTGGCTAAAAATCGAGTCAGAATGAATATGGCCAGGAGCAACAAAGGTAGGTCCAACTGGCTAGAAAAGTACGTGGCCAAATACTGGCCTCGTTACCCGGTCAACACCCGCCGGACAATAGGCAGAGGCGCAGAGCGCCCATTTTTTAATCATATTCAAGCGCTCTACGAGCCTCGAGCAAAGCGGTCCTTTCCGTTCCCGGCCATCTTGTCGGTCACCCGAACAAACCGACGAAACCGCGCCCCGCGAGAAGCCGCCAATCACGATCCACCCGCGGATCCATATCCGAATCGATACGCGCTGGCATAGATCGATCGGTCGGGACCTTCTGCCCACCGAAGCGCGCACAACCCCGCGACATTCGCCGATTGATATTGATATCGATGGCACAAAAATATGAGTATATTCTAAAGTAAAATATTACAAGGTTTAGAATTAAATATTACTAATCGCGTACAAGTATACCAATTGTATAATCGGCATTAATTAACATTAATTAATAAAGTTTCTTTTCCCGAAATTAATATATCAAACGTCCTGCTCTTAAAATTGTAAATTCAAAGCGACAAGTAGATGAATTAAATGAGTCAACTGATGAATAGAATTACAGTAATTAAATAAAATAAAATTATATTATAAATATGTATTTATATATTATATATATATAGTTACATAAGAGTCTCTTGCAACAATGAGCTGGGTTAATTAATTTTGATAAGTAATTTTCATTTTTTTTTCAAATCACGATTAGTTGTTATAAAAAGTGTCTCGCATCAACTTTTTTATTAGTAATACAAGAATTTATACGATTAAATATTTACCGGGGACCTTCTTTTAGCTCTAATGCTTTAGCTATATAAATTAAAATGCTGGTCAAGTAAAAATTAAAACTTTTATTTTTTATTTTATCTTTTTTAAAATAATATGTAATGAAAATTAATGAAATTTTTACGATTATGACAGCGAACACGATATAATTCGGACAATTTTTACTTAAATAAGTAAAAATTAACATTTTTCTCTAATTAAAAAAATTTTGTATATATACGTATACATATAATATATCTGATTTTTATTTCATTTAATTGAATCTATGGATATCTAATAGTTTATTATTGTATTTGTAGAACAATATAATACTCTAAATTATTAAATTGTTGAAAGAAAATTTTGTTTTCATATAAAATAAGTTTTAATTTGTAAAATGTAAAATGTAAAAATAGCGTTTAATAAAAGAAAAAGAATTACAAAAAAATCAAGATATTATTGGCTTAATTAGAATATTGACAACATACTTGGTTATTTGATATTAAAAGTAAATTATAGTCAGTGTGGAAAAATAACAAATTATTTTTAGGTGAAAGTGAATAAGCAAAATGTGTTAATAAATTTTGTGGACATAGCACGGATCGCAACCAAAACTGTACACATTATGCGTTATCCATTGAGAACATTCGTGGACATTGGCTATGTAGTTCAATGTCCACAGAGGGCGTATCGCTTTCAGGGATTACTAATAAAATCACTAGATTAATATGTTCAATGATTATATATTTACATTATTTACGTATTATATACGAAATGAATATTACACATTGTTTTTAATTTTAAATATTACATATTGTTACATATATTTAATTTGCTCTCTTGGCAGTCACGAAAATATACTCAGGACTAATGATGTTTATTATCTCGTCAGTGTCACGGTGAATGAACAAACAACTTGGGTTTAAACTATTTCTGCTTTGACACTTTTGTATAAATTATGTTGCTCATATCAAGAAGTTTGTGTCAGAGAAGCATTCAGCGAAATGCAATAAACTATTTCATTATCCGTCCTATAAGAAGTCATTCCTGTACCTGGCAATGTAAAAAACTTCTCACAATCAGTCAAAATACAGTTGAGTGTAAAAAATTACAGAGTGTAATATTGCAAAAATGCTATTTTCGCACTACACAAAGCTTGCATATTCCACCGTTTGTGGCTATGTTCTTACGTCCTGTTTTACGCATTGGTGCATTCCTGATGGGCCGCACAATAAAGAAATGGTGGACACGCAAGTCCCAAAAAGAAAAGGAAGAATACAAACAATGGGTCAAGGATAGGAGCAATATAATTTTAGGTAAGGGTCATATGAATGCTAAATAATTTTATTATAATAATTTTGTATCATTATGTATTTATTGTTTGAAATTATTCACAAGGTTGTTTTGGACTGTATGGTCTTATATTATTTATTTACTATATAACACATCTCGAAACTGATCCATTGACAAAACGTTCAAGATTTATAATTTTTAATAAAGAACAGGAGAAACAATTAGGAGAGATGGTTCTTGAAGTTGTAAGTATAAACAATAAAATATTTAAAAAGTATATATTAAAGATTTAGAGAGAGATGTTATTTGCAAATATTTGTCAAGTTTGTATTATATAATGTAATCTTATTTCAGCATTTAGAGGCTCATAAAAAAGATTTGGTAGCAAAGACTCATCCAGCTTATAAAAGACTTCTAAGGGTGATTGAAAAAATTTTGGCAGCTAATAAAGACTTAAAGTCAATAAGAGATACAAAGTGGACGTTAACTGTTATTAATACACCACTATCAAACTCGTATATCTTGCCAGTAAATATATTAATATTATAGAGCAATATATATTTGATTTTCAGATACTATTTTTATCCTTGTTTTGTATTTTTTAGGGTGGAAATATCTTTGTCTCCTTAGATATCTTGAAAATTATTGAAAATGATGATCAATTAGGTATTGTTTTAGCTCATGAAATGGCTCATTCATTGCTTTTACATTCGGTAAGTAATACTTTATAAAATGTCAGATATTAATTATATATTTTCTCTGGAATAAAATTATAATTGCTGATTTCTATCTAAACAGCTTGAGGCATTGTCTGATCAGTTATTATGGGATTTTTTGATAGCAATACCAATATTAATAATTTGGGCATTATTTCCTGACATAATGGCTGCTATAGTTCAGATGATAGGAGAACGAATTGTGAGTATCGTGTACAAACTCCCATATAGTAGAGTCTTGGAGAATGAAGCTGATGAAGTAGGACTTAAATTGGCTGCAAAGGTATATAATGTTATATTAATAGCAAATGGTTTCATTACGTTTTATGCTCTCTATTACTTATTAAATATTGTAAAAAATTATATTTGTGATTAATATGCACATTTATTCTTATACAGGCTTGTATTGATATTCGTGAAGCAGTTGTATTTTGGGCTACAATGAGGACGCTTACGGAAATGCATCTATTACCTCCAGAACTATCATGGATATCATCACATCCTAGTCATGGAGACAGAGAGAAAAATTTGAATGAAGAAATGATGCAAGCAATAGAATTGCGAAAGGATGCAGGAGTATGTTAACATATATGCATATTAACACTATCGTTATTGCATTTTATAAACAATATACATATTGCAAATTCTTTAATTTGATTTGCAGTGTCCAGTATTGCCTGCAATAGATCCTAGAAACAAGTTTTACGAACGATCGGCAAAAGAACAGGAAATTTACTTCAAACAGAAAGGAATTATTTGATCAAAATTAAAAGATATTCTTGAGGTTATTTAATATATATAGTTATTTTAAAGTTAAAATATTTTTAAACTATGAGTCGGGTTAGTATACTGTAAATTATTTATTTATTTTAGTACAGAGAGAAATTTAGTTTATACATACAATATATATATATATATATATGTGTGATATTTATTTAAGTATCATAAATATTATATAAATTAGTCTGTAAATATTGTATAGTGTTGTTATGTTTAATATAATACTATGTAAAATTGTTTCATCTGATTTAATAATAGTAGTTAATTGATTTTCTATAAATATGGAAAATGTATATTTATTGTATAAATGTATAGGTAGTTATTTTAAATAATAAAATTTTGTATTTATTTAAATAAAATATTTTTAAATAAATGTATAATATACAAATTATTTATATAATCTACTGAGCTTTTTAATTATAGATTATTATAGGTTCATAGTTCATGTACACAATATATATATATATATATATATATATATGTATAGTAAAAAATTATTAATTATTAGTTAAAAATGTTGATAAATGACGAATGACCTAATGCAATGTGTGGTGATTGTCTTATCATTGTCCTTCCTGTTCTTCTGATCACAGTCATACTATTTCATCCAAGTTAGTCAGTGACAACTTATACTATGGTTTGCTAAATTCTGCGTCATCTAGTCACACATATATTATAAAAAATAATCTTACATTTTATTATTCATATTTATAATTAGAAGATTAAAAAAAAGATAGTAAAATTGTTTTATATCAGTGACGCGTAACACAAATGTACGGAATTATTATTTATTTTCAGTATAAAAGCTCATAGATTAAGTGTTTCACTGTGATGACAATGAAAATTATATTAATCTCCAATCTTTTAATCGTCTCTGCGTATAACATTGATACAAATCATCCAATATTATATCCGAATAATGCGACTAATGCACACGAATATCTACACACAAGATTCGAACGGAGTTATTTCGGTTACTCGGTCCTGCTACATCATGAATCGCAGAAGAATTCTTCTTGGTAATGTATATCAATTCATATTACGTATACTTATGAGCACAATGATATGAAGAGAAATAAGACTAAAAAATAATAAGAGAGATAAGATTATATATATTATTATATAATATTATATGTAAATAATTTTAAAACGATTTAAAAATCTATTTTTTTAGATGTCTATGTATTTATCTCTCCCTTTCTCTTTTTGGTCTTTTATTACTTATATACATTAATAATAAAATTTTGTCAACTCTAATTACTTTATATATTAATTACTAATTATATGTTTAGAAGATATTTTCTATTATTTTTATGGAAGCACATAAAAACAATTATTTATCTTATTTTAACAGGGTGCTCGTAGGAGCACCCCGTGGAAATTATACACGACCATCGCGTGATCGAATGAACTTGAAATTTCTAAACGAACCCGGTGTGGTTTATCGGTGCGGCTTACCAGGCCCATGTATAGAGATCGAACCGGCTGTAATCAAGGATGAAGAAATATATATACGTCAACTTGGTATGCGCGGATATATAAAGAAGAAACAGTCCTGGTTCGGTGGCGCGATGTCGATAGAAAGAAGCAGTGGTTTCCTTACGGTATAAAGAAAAATAAATAAATTTGAATACATATCCTGCCTTTGTGATATATATGACTTTAATTATTTATTTCATTATAGATATGTGCACCACGAACAATTATGAATATTATACTCAATAGTAATACATATGTAGAGACTATGCAGGGCATGTGCTATAGCGATCAGATATCGTCGACAAAATTAAATGCAGAAATGTCTGAAATTGAACATTTTGGTATTTACTCCTCTGTCATTTTTTATTCCTCTCTATGGCTTGTATAGTTGAATCTTTTGCGCGTGCATTATATATATATATATATATATATATATATATATATATATATATATATATAAATTAATTAAAAAATACTCATTAAAGAAAAGATATTAATATTATAATATTATTAAATAAATATTAAATAATGCTATTAAAATACTACTAAATTAACACAAAAAATATTAATATTAAATACATTAGATTACAGCAAAAATACATGGTTTGATCCAATCCACGGTTTCTCCGTTATCTTTGCATCATTGCGGGTATGATAATAATATTATTTGTGTTGTAATTTTTATATTAATATATCTTCATTTTTCATATACAATACAAAGGTCTTATTTTGTTAAACTTTTGTCACTAATATTTCCATTAAATTTCCATATACGCATTAATGATAAAGTAATTTAATCATCAGGATGAAGAAGTGATAAGTCGTATCGTAGGGAGACCAAATGACGATATCATCGGTAGTATCAATATAGCACGTTTCAAGACACGCAATTTTCTTGAGACATATACGGAAACTACGGATATACCAATAAACGATAATTTATCGCAGTTTGGTATGACTCTAAACATAAAATAAAATTTCTATTATGATTAAATGGATTTTAATTAAGCTATTATTTTCATCAGGCTTCGCGGTGACATCAGGATACTATTTTGATCGAAATCGATCTCTTTATGCCTGCGCAGATCCAGGATGGGATTACGTGGGACAGGTAAAACATTCCTTAATATTTTATAGAGACATGAGAGATATTTGTGGCAATAAAAATTGCGATATTAAATGCATTTAACACAATAGGTCGCTGTAATTGATCCGGATAAAAATTCTATGATCGCGCGTCTCTGGGGCACTGACATCGGCGAATTTTTCGGAGCAAGTTTGGCTACGGGTGATTTAAACAAGGACGGTCTATGCGATCTCGTAATCGGAGCACCGCATTGGGGAAATGATAACGGCAGAGTTCATATATATTTGGGTAGCTTAAAGGTAAAAAATACTTTATTATATATACACGAACTCCAGGTTTCCATTTTTAAACGAGAATCTTAATACTTTATTGCCTCGATTCTTAAATTAGATTAATTATATTGATCTCTCAGAAATTAAGTGCGAATATATTCGATATAAAAGAGTATCAAACTTTTCTGATACTATACAGGAAATTTTATCATTAAATTTATTTTGATACAGAGAGAATTCGAAGCGGCTGCGGTTTTAGAAGGCGCCACCGAGGATGCACTGTTCGGTTATGCAGTAGCGAGTGGCGATTTAGACGGAGATGGTTTCAGCGGTGATTATTATATGCCTATAATTAAAATTTCAAGTCATTTCCTTGATTTATAATGAATCCGTAATGACACGCTATTCATCGAATTCTAGATATTATCGTAGGTGCACCTTGGGAGGAATCTGGAGTAATTTACATTTATAATGGCGATGCAAGTTTAAAGGACAAAGTAAGACCTCTCGTGTCGCAAAGAATCACGATGCAATCACATCATAATCTTCCGGTGAACATCCGAACGTTTGGATTTTCGATATCAGAGCCAATCGATATAGATAACAATGGGTTGGTAAATCATTGTGCAAATTTAAATTTTGTAGCATGCTTTTTTGTAAATTATGTTTTTTTAGCTGAAAAATCTATATAAACTTACTATTTATATTTTATAGTAAATTGTTGTTAAAACTGAATATAAATAAATGTATATAAAGAATCAATCCTTGAATTCAAAATTATAACGATAGCAGTTAATGAAATATCTTTGATTCTTTTTCAATTTTGTATTAAACTTTATTACTCTTTATATTAAAATGGACAATAAAAATTAGTGATATCTTTTTTGTATCAAAGGCCTCGAAAAATAAAAAAATAGCATATAAATTCGTCGTATCTTTATATAGATTCAACACTTCTTGCTATATAATTTTATCTGTGCTTTTTAAAGATGAAATAATATTGAAATTCTTTTAAAATTTCATGTTTAATTATTTGCAACGTAGATACGCAGACGTCGCAATAGGCGCGTATAAATCAGGACATGTCGTAGTACTTCGGAGTAAACCCGTCGTAAAAACAAATTTAACTATTTACACCGATCCAAGCACCTTACAAAGATACGTCAGCCTCTTTTTTATTGCAATATGCGTCGATTATCATGGTTATGACACGGCAAAGACACGTGGTATGTTACATAAAAGTGTTAAGTTATTATTATAATAATATATTATTTCTTTTTTATTACAATGATATATACATACGTTTTTTCAATTTATAATTTATAGCTTTTAAGATTTCTCTTACTGTGGACAAAAAATATAAACGTACCAAAGAAACATCATTAGAATTATTCTCAGAAGAGTCTTCCATTCAAATGTGTGTGGATACCAATATTACACTTTCGGTATGAAACATCTATACGTTCAACGTCGTTCATTTATGATTGTTTTAATAATATTTATTAAAACGTATTTTTTCTGACAAAAATAATATATTCATTGCAGGATAATATTCAAGATTTCATCGAACCGATCACTATTTATGCAACACACGATTTTACATATAACGAATCGTCTGCACGTGAATTCTGCAAAATATGTCCCGTTGAGAGCAGAAGCGGTAAATCGAAAAACGCACAAACGCTTTTGCTTCCCTTCGACATTGGATGCGGGGAGGACAGAGTTTGTAATTCCAATATATCTGCAATAGTTAAATTCCAAGGAGTCAGGCAAGTATTTATAGTCGAATGTAATATTGAATTTTCTTCAAAAGTTTGTGTGTTGGTTCACAATTATATATCCTATTGAAATACAAAATATAGGGAAAATAATTCGTGGGTGATTGGTTCTAATGATATCACGTTGGAAATACACTTGGAAAATCGAGCTGAGCCGGCATATCTTACGAAAATTGTATTTACCTTCCCGGAAAACATAGTATTGCGTAGTATTTTACCATTTTGCGAAGAGGACACAGAAGGAGATACCTTGATAGTTATTTGCAAAGTTGATAATCCGCTCGAAAAGAATGAACAGGTAAATGTTAATGATAAAAATAGAGCGCTCGTTTTGTCGATTATTTCGAGTAAATGATAAGTGTCAAGATTAATAAGAAAGAAAATAATAGAATATATTAAAAAATTTTTTTTCAAAAAATTTATCAGTATCTTTTTCTTCTTTTTTGCAGAAAATTGTAAAATTGGATCTGGATATGAGACATTTGACCGACAGTTCATTGCATGGACGTATTCTGGAGTTCTTTGCGGAAATACAAACTCGTAGCGTAAATCATGGGATGCAAATGATTAAATCTTCGCTTACTTTATATAGCGAGGCATCCTTATCATTAAACGGGTTTGTATCTTTTCAAAAAAGAGAAAAAAAATATTTTGTATAATAGAAAATAACAGAGATACATTATGTTACAGGAAACCGGTTGAGGAAAGTTATTATTTACCTAATTTGGATAAGGATCAATTAAATATAACGTTTCAGCATACTTATCAGATATTGAAATTTGGTGCGACGTCTATAGACGAAGCGCGACTTATTGTCAACGTACCAGCTGGCACAGAAGACTCAGGCTCTTTAGTGTTCTTATATAAACCGCGGGTCAGTATATTATACGCAGTATGTATAAAATTATCACAATTATTTGTGTCATAATATTATTTTTAAAAAATATATTTAAATTCATTTAAATTTCAAAAATATTTAAAATATTTTTTTCAGATATATGTATCTGGAAAATATTATAACTGTTTATCAAACGGGATAGATTTAATAGATATGCAACAAAATGAACTTCGAGAGGAAACGGTATCCGATTTATACGCGTACAATTTGGATAATAATAATGAAACACTGCCAAATGTAACGCATGATATGTTCAAGAGAGATGTGCACGATCGTACGACTATAGCGGCCCATATATTCCAAACGTTCTATAATGCGAGAACAGTAAAAGCAGAAGTTTCAAACAGTAATCTGACAATACGAGAAAGCGATATTGTATATTTGAACTGTTCAACATACGGTGTAAATTGTTCAACGGTGTACTGCGATCTCAGTGCGTTAAAAACGCGACAGGATGTCGGAAAATTAGTGATGAGATTAATTCTCAATGCCACAAAGCTCAAAGGTATGGAATCTTGAATGAGAAAAAAGTATGGTATACGGAAAAAATTTTACAGTATAAATTATATGAAAAAAAAAATATATATATATATATATATGATATATTTACTACTATAAAAATAAATTATAAACTATATGTATTTATATGTATTGTTTATTAACAATTATGCATTCCGTGTAGTTTTCAATATAAAATTATTATCACGCATATTTTTTTATGATAATTTCAAGACAATTTCGAATTATCGGATGAAACAAAGATTGTAAAATTCAACACGGATGCTTACATTGAAATTATACGTCCGGCAAATAGGATTTCTAGCGTAGACGCTAGGCGAGTATTGTCATAATAAATTACTATTAACTGTAGTGAAATCTAGAAAATAAACTATATTTAAAAGTTTATATACATTACAGGCATAATATAAATCTTACGACGGAATTTCATAATACTGCAAAGACGCAGAAACTACAATTGTGGGTTGTGCTCATGTCTGTTTCATTGGGTTTAATATTATTATATATTATTATTATTATATTAAGTCTGGTAAGCTCTGATATTTTCTATATTGTTACTTCTTCACAAAATACATTAGGATGATTAATTACTACTTATCGATTATAGGTGGGTTTTTTCAAAAGAATAACAAAGGAAGAATTATCTGCTTTAAAGACGAACGAGGTGTAAAATCATACAC
Organism: Anoplolepis gracilipes; assembly: GCF_047496725.1. NCBI lineage: Eukaryota > Metazoa > Arthropoda > Insecta > Hymenoptera > Formicidae > Anoplolepis > Anoplolepis gracilipes. Next base: position 4,584,711 of record NC_132976.1, on the reverse strand, counting down.
ATATAATACACGCAATTAATAATTAATTAATAAAGTAATCATGTTAAGAATTAATATATAAAACCATTCTTTACATATGTTATATTACGTAATTGTTCTTGTAAATTTTCTACAAAAAAATAATAAATAAAAATAATAATAAATCTAATATTTTCTTAAAAAAATCATGTATTTTTTCATTAACATTATATAATTACAGTACATTGCTCATACAAAGATTTAATTTTTTAACTATACAGATGTGTATTTGTAACATTGTTTCATGTAATATTCACATTTCCTTATCACTTAATACATTAATAATATGAATAATAAATATCTACATTTCTCCTTCTGGAAATAAGAACAATACTATTTATGTAATATTTATGATATAAGCAGATTTTTTCTCATTTACATATACAGATCTTATAAATGAAGGTATTAATCATTTTTGTTGCTTATAAAACATAAAAAAGGTAGTTTTATTTTCCGATTCTTTATATAATCCGTGATTATATATTATGATTATGTGCAATTACATCTGATACCTTTCTTTTCACGCACGTTATTTATATATGCCAAAATAAATACAATATACTTTTTTAAATTAAAAACTCGATTGTACGTATAAATGTGAGTATAAATTATTTCTAGTCTCTTTCTGAACATTCCATTGCTTAGACAAGTATAATTCATGATGCTACTACGCGATTTTTGTCATTAATAAAAATATGTGATTTGAGTATATATTTAATGACATATTTACACACCACCAAAGGTCAATTCTACTTCTCCAAGCATGTAGAATAAATGCAGACATGTCATCGTGATGATATAAGCTGCGTGCATATATCATAAGATGTAAAAATGTTGCAATGTGCTTGCTCAACCAACTGCTGCATCTCGTACAATCGTTCACTTCATTATGGTAGAGGTCCATGTCCTTCAAAAGAAAGCTGAATCGCTCTTCTCGTTCTCCTCGCTTCACAGTGCGATATACATCCAACTGATATTTAGGATTCGAACCGCATAGATTCGACTCCCAGTCATATATCGCATGTATCAATCCTATTAGACTTCGAGTTTTATTAGAAATCAGGATATCCTGAAGTTGAAATTTGAAATATCGTCCTGTATGTTAGCTCTTTTTTTCGTTTCTAGCTCTTCGTTCTTCCATTGATGTACGTTGGCGTGCGTAGAATCTGAACCATTTTTAATGGGACAAAATTCACATTGAATTTTGTGCTTCGCACATGCTAATACGAATCATGTGATATAAACTTCGCGAAATAAAAAAAAATATTGAATTTAAAAGTGAATACTACAAATAATTTATACTCACATATGTAATCGAGCCTTTCTTAAACTGATATATGCATAACGATTTAATAAGGATCGCATATACAATACTATTTAAGATATATAAAAAATTATTCACACAGTGCAAGAGCACTGTCGTACGTAATTGAAATGACAATTTTGAGAAACTGTTCGCTATATGTATCTTCTAGAAAATTGCACTAGCAGTTTTAGAATTTTTTTTTTGGAGAAAAAAAATTCTGTTAAATAATTATTACAGACTATAAACTTAAATATATGTAAATATTAATTCGTGCGCATAATAAAATCTGATATACTATTAGACCAAGAATGTAATATTTTATCTTTAAGAAATTTAATTTTAAAGGAACTGTATCTATTTAATTTTTTTTCTATATATAAAGATCTTATGTTAACTATACAGTGACGCTAGATAGATACAAAGAAAAGTCTCCTCTAGCAAATACAAAGTTTCTTTTTTATCTATTTAGAGATAGTATGCAAGATTATATAACTTTTTTTATTAAGAATTTTTTATAAAATTTTATAAAAAATTCTTTATAAAACACAAAGTCTTATATTTTTGTGTGAGTTCTCTAATTTTTTTTCATTCCTTTTCCAAGGAAAGTCTAATATCTTATTTGCATCTTACCTGTATGATTAATTAAAATCTAAATTGTCTGTGATATCTATCGTCACTGTATATACATAAAGCATAAATGAACTAACAGTATAAAAGCATGAAGTATAATTTTTGTTTACTTCATGTAAAAAAGATTGATTGATATATATTAGAACTTATAATAATTATACATACTTTAAACGCCTAACAGAATGTTATAAGAAAGATTAATAACTATTGGCAATTTGGTTACATACCAAAAAATATTTTGGTATTTATACTATCTAAATATTACATACTAACTTGCCGACTTAAATGTTTATATTTTAATATAAAATTTATATGTATCTACTTTCTATAAAGTAATGAAATTTTTCTTTTTTTTTTTCTTTTTTTATGCATCAAAATCTGAAGATCGAAAATATCTACAAAATATTAAAATCACTTAATATATAACAGTGTTTTTCTATATTAATTAGAGTATGATAGTATCCGGCTTGTTTCATAATCAGACACACTTGTAATCTTTCTTTTTATGATAATTTTCATTGTTTATATTTTTGATGATAGTGTACACATACATACATGCTTATCAATATAGCAGTATCAATTAAAACTACATGAATGTGATATTGTGATATTTTCAGTTAGTCATTTTCTAATATTTTATTAGAAATAACTTCATCATTCATATCCAAAAAGATTTTTTTTTTAATTATAATTTTATCACATATATTTATTCATCATTTAGTTTCTCTTGCCAATTTTCTTATAAATATAACTGAGCTTTTTTTTAGATAGGAAATTATTTGATAAATAATTCCATTAAAAATTTATAGTTATAGTTTTATGTTTTCATTGGTACTGCTAAATAGTATAAGTATTACATCAAAAATTTGTTAAAAACCACTTTAAAAAAATTAAAACTTACATTTTCCTTCTTATATTAAGATTCTGCTTGGTTTTTTAACAAATTTTCTCTTGCATGTATTATGAGCATCTCTTTTAATCTAAATGAAAACAAGATGGATTCTAAATAATTTTTTTAATACGTTTAACCTAACATTTGTCTTCAAGTTTTGATGCAAAACAAAAATATGCATGCGTCGAAAATATGCATGCCAAAAGTAAGCAAAAGAACATGAATGATATTACGAAGTCTGTATTTTTTATCACAGTGAGAAATTCTTTTACTTACATAGATATTATTTTGTAAACGCTTCCGATGGTATTTGACCGCGTTTGAAGAACTCTTGAAATGCAGAGACTGCATTATCGTAGTTCCACTGTGTTTCTTGTAAACATTTTAGACTCCATTCCAAATTCATGTTCGTTTGCTGACTCAACGTCATTGTCATCTGCTGTTTTATATCCTCGCTTAATTCTGAAACTATAGGCTTCACTGTTTGCGTGGATGTTTGTGGCAATAGCTCCGACGCCTCTGGTTGGGTCGGTTGGCTATTTAGTTGCTGATTTAGTTGTTTCAGTTGCGCCTCAGGCGGCTGACTAATATGTAACTGCTCATTGCGAATACAATATCCGCTATTTTCCGGAACAATTATAAATGTTCGATTGAAGTGACGAATAGGCTGTTCTTTGTTATCAAGTTCTTGAAAATAGCCTGTTATCGTGATGAACATCATTACTTGCTGTAAACAAATAAGAAATAAATTGCAATATAAATTTATTTTCATATTGCTTAATATTTAACATGTAATAATATGAATCATTGTTGTAACCTTTAGCATAATAACTTACTGTAGCAAGAGCAATGTCCATGGTAAAGGTATCCAGGAAATGCTTTGTTCGTGGCATTTCTGATATGAAAGAAACTACAGGTAATCTACCATGCTTCAATAATTTCTGTCTTCTAACCGTATCATATATCCGGAACAAGTTTCGGTTCTCCGTGAGATACCCGTTTGATCTACTTACAAAAGAAAATTTATTTTGTAAACATTTTCAAATATTCAATATTAAGAATATATTTGTTACAATAATATGATAATTAAATTAAAAGAAAATTAAAATTAAAAGAAAAATGTTATATAAAAATATTAATTAATAAAAGAATGTAATATTCATTTCAAGTACTTACTTATTATTATGGAAAGTGCTTATTGTCATACTAAAGCACGCATGTTCGTCGTATGCGTCAAGTAGAGGTTGGCGGTTCTCACTGTCAAATACTGTGAAATACTGTTGCAAAAATTGGCTTGCAATTTCCTGTGCTTTTCCATCAGCAACAAACATTCTTTGCGATGGTGGTACTTTAGCAGCCTCGTCAACCACGTCGAATACGATTGGTCGTGGTAATTCCGTACCGTCCTTTCGAACGATGTAACAAAAATTTATTTGCGTGTACATGAGGGGAAACATAACAAACATCTTCGAATACATATATATGTAATAGTGTATAAAATACTCACCAGACGCAGCAGTCTCGGGAACCGTCTCCGGACGTCGCTATGGTCGAGAAAGAAAAGCCCGCAAGTTCCATGTTAATCGTATAATAACAGAAACATACATATACTTTATTATTAAATAAAAAAAAGTATATGAATAATCTAATAAAAAATATTTGAAATAAATTTACTCATGCAGTTAATTCATGCAATAATGTTTCACTAGAAGAAATTCAAATTCTGTGTAAGATTGATATCTAAGGATGTTAGGAAAACATGCATTTTTACTTATCTTTTATACATATTTTTAATTGTTAATTATATATATATATATATATAATTATACATATTTAATATATGTTCAACTGTTATTAAAATTAGTCTAGAATTTTTGAGAATCTCTAATTTTATAAATAGTATAAAATATAAATATGTAAATATGTATAAATACAACAATGATTTTTGTGATGTTGTCTGTCAAATAATATTAGTTTTTTTTCAATACTGTGTTTCTCAATGAAAAAAAAGATCAAGTTAGAATAATATATTACCTAATATAGTCATTTTGCCGAGACTTATACTTGTTACAGAGGGGGTTTCCAATTAATTTTAATTCCTCCAATTTTAGGTCTTTAATAGCATCTATTTGATAGATATCCTTGAGCTATATACATATAATTTATAATGTTATATGGTAGAGCCAAATGTAGTGTACAATCAGTACATGCAGTTATACTCACCTTGTTATCACTGATGTAAAGAATCTTCAAGTTTGAAAATTTTTTACTTAGCACGCTGAGTCTATCAATGTTCTGCAACTTATTGCCTTCTAAGTTTAAGGCTTCCAAAGTAGGTATGTGTTCGCCTACGATATCTAACACAGTCATTAACATTGCAGGGCGGAATAATGCACAAAAGTAATCACCAACTAGATCTGTAAACAACATGCATATAATCTTTTAATGTTTGCATTAGTTAATAATAAGTCTTTAAGATAATATTATTATTTTTAATAAATTTATGAATTTGTAATAATTTCTAACCAGGATCTCGATGAAATTTTGATAAATCCAAAGCGTTTGTTTCTTGCACATATCTCTTGGACATAGCTTGTTTTAATCGTTCCTTCAATTTGTCATCAATTTCACATTGTGGAAATCCTGGTTTTGCTCTCACTTGTAGTTTAAAGCCATCCGTCATTGTTATTTTGCGATCACAATTTAGTAATGCAGTTGCTGTCTTGTGATCGTCAACATAGAAACTAGCTTCATTCCCCATTATTTTATACTGTAACAAATTATTGACTTTAACAAAGCAACAAAGATTTAAAAAATGCATTCTATTTACCATTATCATAATATACATCCCTATTATGAAATATAAAGCTTTTGCTCTTATTACAATCAAATTTGACATTGAATTATGACCTCAGAAGACGAATTGCATAAATCTTATATAATTACTCACTTTTTTAATGTTATAATTGTTGAATATAGTTGTAAAGGATTAAAAAAAATTTTAAATTATGCTAATGTTTATCAAGTATTTTTAAGTTTATCATATTAGAATAAGTATATTGAGTAAAATATAATTAAAAAAATATATACTTACCGTTATTGGAATGAACACTTCAGGCGCCATGTAGTTTAATAACGTTCTTAAAACGTAATCTTTTTCATATTTATGTCCATATGGTATCTGCAATATACAAGCAATATCAAAAGTAGAAACTTATTTTAAAACTTTATAATTGCATACATTATGCTGTAATAAAATTACTTACACTAATTCTATACCAATTGGATTCTCCTATTGGAAGTGTTTGCATTCTAGAACCAGATTGACCCCCCTTGAAGTTCCTGTTTGGTAGAGGGCTATTTCTTCCTCGAGAAATTGTTCTTTGCCACATCCTGTCTCTTCTATCTCTCGAAGTAATAACCACTTGTCTTGTTAGTCTATTATTGTTATTACAGTTGCCTGTCATTGGAATATCCTCATCTAAGCTTGCCAGTACTGCGTTGCGTGATATTTCTCTAGGGTTGGGCCTATGTGTTTTAAACGATACACGAGGTCTGGTTCCCTCGAGATGATGTCCTCCATTTCTTCCCATACGATCATCATGGCCTATAAGTAGATATATAATAGTTGAAATATATAAAAGTTTATATACTTAATTGTAAAATAGTTATTTTAAGTGTTATAAGCATTTAATATTATGTTTCAACAATTTTAAAATAAATAAGACATACACTGATTCTTTTTGTGTCTAGTATTTTAATATTTTCTTAAATAATAAAAATAAATGAGTGTATCAAATTTGTATATTATATTATACTAACAATAATAAATTATAATATACTTATTCAACACATACAAACATTTTCTATTTTATCTAAGATATTTATTTATAAATTAATTTAGCATTTTTACTTCAATTAAGTTAATCATCTATACATATAATAATAATCTTTATTGTGCAACAAATTACAATATGATCATAAATAAAGTTAAGAACATGGTACATTTTGTTGTTCCAAAAAGTAGAGCACCAGCTCTCAAGCTGGTATAATGCTTGATCAATAAATAAATAAAAATAATTTTATGAAAAGAGAATAATGGTGAATATATTATAAAATCTATCATATATAGTGATAAAAGATATGATTGCAGAAGATAAAGGGTTAGAATGCTAATAAGGTTGCGTTACATATCTAGTGTGATAAGATAGATAGCTGCAGCTACTTAGAAAGAAACGAGAGATGATAAGGAACAGATACTAAGAGAAGTAGAGCTGAAATGCTTTATGACTAAATATGAAAAGAAGTTTTGGAATTTGAATGTGCAATGTAATGAAAGAGCAAGTTGGAATTGAGAATGAGTAACTGAAGCAGAGCATGTGTGAAAATCAAAATTGAAATGCAACAAATTCCTAAGCTAAGAAGAGTCCGAAGAACATTGAAGATGAAACAATAAAGATGAAGTATAAAGCATTGATATCATAGATCATGAGCCATGTAGAGCATTGAAACAAAGGAGTCATAGATAAGATTTATTAATTCATACATGTAAAAGAAAATTTTTATGTAAACTATATACGTAAATATGAAAATTCTTAATGAAAAATATGGAAATAATATGGGAAATAGTGAATGTGCAATGATATGAGAACGAGAGTAAATATGGAAAATTCAAAATGTAAATTCAATATGCCACGTGTACATTTTACTTTTCTGACCTCAAGTTTCGGATATAAAAAAAAATAGCAAGCAAGTACAACCGATTAAATTAGAAAAATTGCTATATCGATAAAAGTTAACAGCATCCATTGAAAGGAGTACTACGCACTTACAAACGATCTGCTGCACGATGTTAAACGAGCCATAAAATTAAGATAAAGGAACGGAAAATTGATAACTCACCAAAGTAATGCTTATCCTCGGAAAGATTATTTCCTCGGCCGTTGCGACCACCCCAGGATTTATTCGATTTCTTCGGCATTTTCTCCTTTTCAGTAATCTCAAGCTCTCCCGAAAAACACCGAGCTAGATCAACCAAGCAAATGGCGTCTCGTCTACTCTGCTCTCTACTTGCGGACCAAAAGTTCCGATAGAGGGCAAGTTGTAAATTGTGCGCATGCGTAAATGTGCGCAGTCCATAAGGCCGGGTCTACAATAGACGTAGTAAGCCTAAAGCCCGTATCAGACTACGCATTAAAAATTGAAGATTGAAGATTAAAGATTAGAATTTGACTAATCAGAACAAAGGCAACTAAAATTGTTTTGTCTTAATTGGTCAAATTTCAATCTTCAATCTTTAATCTTAATTTTTGTGTACTGTTGAACGCAGTGTGAATCCATTAACGTCATTGGTCCAATCAGCGTCAAGCTAACTTGACGCTGATTGGATAGCACGGCGCTTACACGTTTGCAACGCTGCGATGTGATTATTGTAGAATGACTTTAGGGATATTTACATTTTTAGCGCGAACAACGTTTCCTTGAACGCACCCGAAGCCCGAAGTGTGAATCCTGCGTTAGGTATTAGGTTAGGAAAAATCTTTTACCTTTATACATCAATGTAAACGTGGGATAGTTGAAGATTACAGTTTTATTATTTATACATCTTATAAATATATACAAGGAAATATATTACAATGGTAAAAATATATTTTTTTTATGATTAAAACAAATATATATTTTATCAAATAAGTTAAAAGTTGTTTAACCTTAAATTTATGAATTGTTGAGATTATATTGTATTTCGACCTTTTTAATATTTTGTACATCGTTATTTTTCAAAATTCTATAATCAACTTAAAATTAATTATGGGTTATAGCCGAAAAATAAGAAAACACGTAAGGTTGTGATGCAGAAATTTGCTCAGATGAAGAGGATGATTAGTCTGAGTGATTCACGAATGTAAGTTTATGTATTTATGTAATTTTTAACAAATTTTTATTGTTATATATTTATAAAAATACACCGAAAAAAATAAGAAATAAATTTTTTGTAGAAAGCCAGAAAAACGATTGCCATCCAAGAAAACTCCGAAAGAAGATCAGACTAAGATAAAAATTACAGAAACGTAAGTATATATTACATTTTTAATGTTACATTTAATCTTGACAATATTTACATTAATTTTAATAAAAGTATCTTTGCATGACATTGTGAAAGATTATCACCAAATTATTTTTCTTATATAATTAAATTATAAAACTATATATTTATGATTTCAGGCCACAACAGTCCTCTGCATTATTTTTCCAATATAACACACAACTTGGGCCGCCATATCATATTTTAATTGACACAAACTTTATTAACTTTTCCATTAAAAACAAATTGGATATTATACAAAATATGATGGAATGCCTCTATGCAAAGTGTATACCATATATAACAGATTGTGTAATGGGTGAATTGGAGAAGCTTGGGCAAAAGTATAAATTGGCATTGAGAATTATCAAGGATCCACGATTTGAAAGATTAAAATGTATGCATAAAGGAACCTATGCAGATGACTGTCTTGTGAATAGAGTGACGCAAGTAAGTATAGACTGTGGAATCTTATTACAACACAATTATTAATGAATATTTTGCATTTGACAATGGTAATATAAATTTACTTTGAGTAATATTATAGATAAGAACATTGAATTGTGCATTGTGTTATTATTTTAGCACAAGTGTTATATCGTGGCGACCAATGATAAAGATTTGAAAAAAAGATTACGGAAGATATCGGGTGTGCCAATAATGTACGTATCTCAACACAGATACACGATAGAACGGATGCCAGATGCTTATGGCGCGCCTAAGAAGTAAACTTAGTTTATTAAGAGAGGCGACTTTTTTTTTATATAATAACTATCTTTTTTTTTATATAAAGATAAGTTGTATATATATTGTTAATAAAATTTTTGATATCAAATATTCATTAATATTGAGAAAAGCATTGTTTCTTTTACAAAATAATAGTCAATTCGTATTATACGTGTAGATAGGTTTATATAAAGGATAAGCCCACGCGCAACAGTAGAAAGGGCGGGAAAGATCTATCTATTTTGCTGCCTTCGCATTTCAATTTTTATCAAACTTACACTTATCTTTTTTTATTCTCTTTCTTCCCTTCTCACTTTCTCTTTGACATAGCGACAGAAATATTTTTATTAGAATGGTATATTAGTACTGTCACGATTTTTTAAATTTTATCTTTTTTTTAAGAAAAAAACACGACAAACATTTTAGTAAAAACAGAGTAACATTCTCTTTTAATAATAAAAGAAAATTTCGATTTTTATATTTCGTAAATTATATTTTATATAAATTTGATTGGTTATTTTCAGAATTTGATTTCAGATTCAAGTGCAGTACTAATAAAAACTATTACATTACAATTTTTATCATAAAAAATTACACAGAATTTACCATAATCGCCATATTATAAATTCGCATTTTAAAATTTATTTTTAAAGTTTGAATCAAATATTTGAATTTAACATTTATTAAAAAAGTAAAATAGCGTAATAAATATAAATTTGTCAATTATTGAAAAATAATGAAATATTAGTTAAAAAATGTTTACATCCCATATCGTCGAAAGAATATTTTACGATCATTGAAAAAAATGATCGTGTATAACTTCTAGTTTATAAAAATTATGCTGAAATATACACATACGCACGTACACATATATATGTAAGGTGTGTGTGTGCGTGCGTGCGTGTGCGCGTAATGTTTTTATATTAAATATATTAAATAATATTAAATATATGAAATATATTTTAAATAATATTTTTAAATGACATATACACATATTTGTAAGTACATTTTATTTTTATAATATAATTATAATATTAGATATTTTAATAGATTTTTTCGTGTGACTTTATCAACGCAAAGGATATAAGGAGAAGATATACACAAATAGCTTCTATTAATCATGATCGCATATCGCCATCTTTAGAATTCGAGAAACTCGATGTACGCGAGGATTAATATAATTGATGATTTCGGCGTATACACATAAAATGTCATGGCTTTTCTATATCCGGATAAATGTTGGAATGCTTGTATCTTTTTTTCTCTGGTCGTGATCTTTCTAATATTGGGGAGCAGCATACATTATCATACACGCGCATATTACCGTGACGAAATTACACAGGATATTAATCACGCGTCCGAGCAAATCAATGTCTTGCATTTCTCAAAGAATAGATTTTAGAATCAACTTTCAATTTGAGAGATTCTCTTGAATAATGAATAATTGTTTACATCAGGGAATGTTTATAATTGTCACATCATTATTGATTGGTAATTAATAAGATAAAGATACATAATGGAAAAGAATTTAATTAACATTAAAATAACGATATATTTCAAGTATATAATATATAGTATATAATATATAAGTGTAATATGTATATTATTATATGTATATAATTAAAAGATTTCTGATTGCTGCCACATTTATAATTTTGTCCTTAATTTATAATTCTTAAATCACATTGCGGCTGTATTTCTTGTTACATAGATATATACTCAGTGAAAAATAATCATCAAATCGACATCAAATTGACATCGAATCGATGTAATTTACATCAATTCGACGACAATTTGATGTCGATTCGATAGATCTTTTCTCACTGGGATATTGTTAAATATAAGAAAATTATTATTGTCGCTGCTCGACATCGACAGTTAATGTCCATGAGACGCACATGTAAGGATTCGATGTAATTCGAGAGCAATGCAGATGCATTTTACCTTCAGGCTCCATAAATCTAAAGACAGAGTAAAACAAACACGCGTTATATGATTCGTTATCATCTGTTATCAATGGATTCTTTTCAAATTTTCACTTTTATTTTAAATCGAGAGAAGATTCGTCCATTTCTTCTAATAATTCTGTTATCCGATAAAGGTAAAAAATTGCATTTTTCCCGAATTTCGCCATTCACTCTCACCCGAAAAAAATAATTCGTTTCATTTCCTTTTATCTACGTCCACGTATAACACGTGGGTCAAGTAGAAAAAGCATCGAGACAAAAAGATTCATTCTATTAGTGCACGTGTACCAAATCAGAACATCAATTGATATACATATCTAAGACAACGTACGTATAAGTAAAATAAAACAATGTCCATTTTTACTTTTTAGTTAGATAATTGATTAAAACTGAATTTTTTTTGGCCAGCATACAAGCGCGCAATTGTTTGAAATGTCATGCTGTATTTTTCAATATCTTTTATCTTAATTTTGTTATTAAAAATATTTTTGTGAATAAAATAAACATTACTTAATAAAACAAATTATATATTTTTCTATGTGTGTAAATAAAAATTTTGCATTAAAAAGTATTAGCTTAAAAAGTATTTTAAGTTTTGATTCGCTAGACTTTTTTTTTGTATATAAAACACTTTAGATTTGCATTTGCAATTTATTAAAACTGAGTTTTTTTGGCCAGCATACAGGCGCGCAATTGTTTGAAATGTCATGCTGTATTTTTCAATATCTTTTATCTTAATTTTGTTATTAAAAATATTTTTGTGAATAAAATAAACATTACTTAATAAAACAAATTATATATTTTTCTATGTGTGTAAATAAAAATTTTGCATTAAAAAGTATTAGCTTAAAAAGTATTTTAAGTTTTGATTCGCTAGACTTTTTTTGTATATAAAACTCTTTAGATTTGCATTTGCAATAATATTTTGCCAATAATCTTAGCCGTGCATATACATACATTTCGAGGAGAAGCATTATCATTATCGCATTTAAAGAAACATACATATGTGTAGATATTTTCGAGTATGATATTTTGTAATATATTAAGTATGTGAGAATAAAATAGTTCTTGTGTGCTGATTCCAAAATTAGAAGCTTTCATACACGAGAAGAGAGATAAGAAGGAGCAAAGGATCGAGATAGGAAATTAATTCGAAGGGAAGAGAGCCTAGATCGAGCAGAACATTCGCGCGCCCGCGTATGTGATCATAGTAACGGATTAGTTATAAAAGTGACTATATAAGCCCGCGGATACATATCCATAGGGCCGTGAGTCCGGACTCACTTCCCTCCCTCCTTCTCCCGCTGCACTGCACCCCTAAGTCGGGTTATCCCCCTGTCCACCCTTCCAAGTATTTTCTCTCCTCCCCCACGCATTATTCATCTCTCGTTTTCTGCTCTTGTCATCTTTCTTCTCGTTAGTTGTTGTATCACTCTTACTCTTTCTTTCGTTCTTTTACTTCTCCCCTACTTTTCTCTCTCTCTCTCTCTCTCTCTCTCTCTCTCTCTCTCGCTCTCAGACTCTCTCTTACTCTCTCGCCCTCCTTGCCCATTCTACATCCTTCTTGTTCTTGCTACATCTTTCTCATTCCCGTTAACCTGAAGCATCGTTCTCGTCGCATGGGGTTCCAGCATGTAGCGGCCATCTTGCATACCTGAGCCTCCGCATTGCTCGTTCCTCGAGGGCAAAAGGGAGAATATCTTAGCGAGACGACGACGGGATGCGCGAGTCGAAGGTGGAAGGATCGCGCGTGGAAGATAGCGAGGAGGGAAGGGTGGAAGAGGGGAAGAGGGCTGCGGTCGAAGCAGCGGGCCTTAAGAGAGAGAGCAAGTGGGAGGGAGAGAAAGGCCTCATGTGAGGGACGAAGAGGCCCGTACACCGATAGGCAATGGTATGGCAAAACGGTAGGGGAACGGGAAAGCGTAAGAAGGGGAGATGGGAAAGAGAACTGAGGTAAGAGAGCGAAGAAAATGAGCGTTTGGCGAAAGAAAGAGCGACGAAGATAGGAGATCGAACGTTTCTTGACATGAAAGAGAGGGAGCGAAAGATAAAGCGAGACGAAATATTGTTGGTAGAAAGAGTGAGCGCGATTATTGCGGAGCGAGGGAACGCGAGGTAGAAAGGTAGAGAGGTAGAGCCACGATGTTTCTCAGAGCGGACAGAGAAGGTGATATCGATAGGGGCCTTGTGCGGAGTGGCCGGGGTAAAAGACACATACAGAATGAGAGAGAGTGAGGGAGAAGGAAAATAGAAAGAGCGAGAGCAACAGAGAAAGGATCCGATCGGAGAGGGACGGCGTCAGCCAGCCCGAAGAATGCCTCTCCTGACAGTGGTTCTGGGTTCTGGGTTCTGGGTTCTGGGACCGGCTCGATTCAGTCGAGTCAGGTCAGTCCTCGGGGAGGCAACATTCTTCTCCGCGGCGTACGTTGCGCGTTTTTTCGGGGCCTTACGTCGCGCTCATCGCGGCCCCTTCGCGCGCGTTTATCTCTACGTTCTATTTCTACTTCCTTCTACTACCGCTGTCAAACGTTTCTCGCGGACGAGATTTATCTTCATCCCTCGATAACGCCTACCCCGAAGGGCACGCGCGCGCGCGCGCGAATCCGTTGTGTTGCGCTCGTGAGATCGCTATACACCATCGGCGAATTCGAATGAGCGTCGTCGTATCGCGATCGCGTGAACTTCCTGACGATTTTAACAAAAGATAGCGTGATCCGTGCAGGTCCAGCGGCGACTCGAGAATTCGAGAGTGAATCGTAAACTCGAGGCTCGGTCACTAAACTCGATCGGTCGTATCAAAACTTCGTGAGAATACATATACGTATATATTGATCGCGAATCGTGTTTTTGTGCTTCAAGTATTGGATCCTCGTTTCTATTCAGTGTTTACATCATTCACCTATCAGGCCAGTGATAAAACTGTGAATTCTGAAGGATCTGAGTGTTTTGAGAGAGCAATCTCGAGATTACTTAAAAGCAATTGTTATTCGTTATCGTCAAAGATCTTTTTTTTTTTTTTTATGGGGAAAGATTAATATTTTTTTATATACATATCAAAAAAATATGCGATTTGACAAAGTGAAGAAACTAACACGTGACGAAGATATGTGTTCTCGACACAAGAACTTGAAGAGAAGATAAGCTTTATGTAGAAGATTTTTTTGGATGAAGAAAGAGACACGTTCTTTCGATTCATTTATCGATCGCTGATGGAAAAAGTGTACAGAACGTCTCTTTTTGCATTTGCGAGTCGTTCGCGAACATCCGCAGACGCACATTTCGCGAGGCGCGGCTCTCGGCAGGTCACTGCCCCCTCTGCCTGGTGAAGTCTTCTCTCGCGTATACACTTGACTTTCAGCGGCGAAGGAAAGAGAGAAGAAGAGAGAAGAGGAGGAGGAAATGAGATAAGAAAAGACACAGAAAAGGAGACAGAAATAGGTACAGAGAAGAGGAGAACGAAAGACAGAAAAGAAAGCACCTACCATCTTTTAGTATACGAGTTTAAATCGGAATCTCTTGTAGGTAGAAAAATGCGACGCGACAAATGCGTCGGACAGAGAACGGTGGTTCACATCATTGTGCGCGATTGAATCTCCATCCTTGGAGGATGTCGCGATACGTACAATGATGCGTCGATACGTAGACGTGGAGGATGACGACGAGATTATTGCCGACTACGATCATGAGGAGGAAGAACGACAGATAGTGCGTAATCGGAGCGCGCGATTTTATGCCGACGACGAATCACCGTGAGCCGAAATTTGGCTAAGGCAGGTGGGCGCGTCGAGGTGAGATAGAAGAGATGATTATAAGAGGATTGATGTTCGTGGCCCTTCTCCTGGGACTCCTATCGGACCAATATGGCGGCCAGGTCGTCGGCCAGGACGCGACGGCGACGGCGACGGCGACGGCGACGGCGGCAGCATCCGACAACTATTCTACCTTGCCTAACCTACCTCAAAGAGTCACGCGGTTAGTGTCACGAAGGTCACCGATGTTGCCGCAGGACGGCGTCGCAACCATGGGCCTGGCGATGGAGAGCAGAGCAGTTGACACGCGGGTCCAGCTTGAAGTGAAGGAAGGCGAGCCGAAAGGAACTCTGGTTGGCACAATACCGGTCAAGCCTGATTTTACCTATAGGTTCAATGAGCCGCCTCAAGAGTTTGTGCTTGATTCGGAAACAGGCCAAATAAGGACAGCCAAGGTCCTCGACCGCGAAGCCCTAAGCAGCGATCGATTTGATTTTGTCGTACTATCGAGTCAGCCAACTTATCCAATCGAAGTGCGGATCTTGGTGCTTGATATTAACGACAATAATCCGGAATTCCCAGAGCCTAGCATTGCGATGACTTTCTCAGAATCAACCGAAGCCGGTACCGAGATGCTGCTGGATTCCGCGACAGACCGGGACACGCCAGAGAATGGTGTGCTAGATGATTATTTTATCGTGGATGGCAATACGGATGGCAAATTTCGTCTGGAAGTCAGGAGCAATCCTACCGGTGAGACATCGTACTTGTATCTCAAAACTACAGGCAAGTTGGATCGTGAACAGATAGAGTTTTATTCGCTCAACATTTGCGTGCGTGATCGCGGCCGACCTCCACGCTTAGGTTATTTGTTGGTGAATGTGACGGTGTTGGACATGAATGACAATCCGCCCGTATTTCAACAAAGCGATTATGTAGTAGAATTAAATGAGAGTGCTCCAATCGGCACAAAAGTCCTAACAGTGCATGCTATTGACAAGGATTCGGGGGACAATGCAAAATTGACATATTATCTACCGGACGGCGAAGATAAATTTATAATTGATCCAGAAATTGGGACGATCACGACGGCTGAGCCGTTGAGATGTCCTCAACAGGGCTGCACGGTAACGCATCCTGCTAGCGGTTGTCCCAAGAGCTGTGTCATTACAGTCTTTGCTACCGATCACGGTATACCCAAACAAAACGGTCGTACTTACGTAACGGTCAATCTGTTGGACGCGAATGATCATGATCCTGTGATTAAGTTTACCTACTTTCCACCGACTGCAACTTTTGCCACCGTCGATGAGAATGCCGCTAAGGATCAGATTGTCGCTGCGGTAACAGTGCTCGATGACGACGAGGGTTTGAACGGTGAGACAGACATAGAGATACGCGCCGGTAATGAGTTAGGTCATTTTCGGTTAGAGAGCACACAAACCGTCAATATCGTGCGGGTCAACGGACGGTTAGATCGTGAGGAGATACCCAAATATAATCTCACAGTGGTCGCTACTGACAAGGGTATTCCGCCCAGATCAGCCGTGGCCTATCTCGTGATCCATGTGAACGACGTCAATGATCACGAGCCGGTATTTCAACAAAGTGAATATTCGGCAGTACTATCAGAACTCGCACCAATTGGCAGTTTTGTTGCCAGCATTTCGGCCACAGACGCGGATTCTGGATTAAACGCGCGAATTTATTACGAATTCGGTTCGGGTAACGAGCAGGGCTGGTTTGTTATCGATGGCGATACTGGCTTGGTCACCACCGTTGCCACTTTGGATCGTGAAATTCAAGGTAGCATCGAGTTACACGTGTCGGCGCGAGACGGCGGTCCAAATACCAAATACGCATCCACGCATCTCAAGGTGACAATTCTTGATGAGAACGACGAGGTGCCACGTTTTTCCGAAAACGTTATTAAAATCACGTTATTAGAGAATATGCCACCGAACAGTCTAGTAGCTACTCTGACAGCCGTCGACAACGATCAAGGTACTAACGGTAGTGTCGCATATAGCTTTCATTCCAGTGTCTCGCGCGATTATCCTAAGACTTTTGCGCTGGACGCCCTAACTGGTCAGTTAACGACTAAGGTTGCCTTAGATCGAGAGAGAGTAGCAGAGTATAAAATTTTGGTTATAGCAAAAGATCAAGGTACACCAGTGCAATCTTCAACTGCCACTGTGGTGCTAACCTTGGAAGATGTTAACGATAATTCGCCAGTCTTCTATCCTTGGAAATATTTAATGTCTATCTCTGAAGATGCTCCAGCAGGCACAACAGTAGGTAAAGTGATGGCGACTGATGCCGATACCCGGGAAAATGCTCAAGTGAAATACATTCTGGAATCTGGCGGCGAAGGTCTCTTCGTAGTGGATGGAAAAACCGGCGAGATTATTCTTCAGGGTTCTTTGCGGGCCGCGCACAAGACTCTCTACGAGTTGACCATCTCGGCCAAGGATAATGGCGAGCGGTTGGCAGCTAGGAATGCAATAGTGGAAATAATCCGTGAAGAGGATCTAGAACACCTCGAGTTTGACCCTTATAACAGCTATGATTTCAACATAACCGAGGACTACGGCGATTGCGACTCTACGTCTGGATTCGGTCGAGAGGTTGGCTCAATACAAATCACGCAATATAGTAATACCGGCAAGGTGAGCTACGCCATTGTTTATGGCGACTCTAAAAACAATTTCAGAATTGATAAAAATACCGGCGTTATCACCACCGCCGGTTGTCTGGATCGCGAGCGAGTGGCTCATTACAGTTTGCAACTGTCAGCGCGCGCCGATCTTGCGTATGGTCAAAAGACTGTTAACATCACTGTAAAGGATGTTAACGATAATCCTCCCAGGTTTCCCAG
The DNA here is from genome assembly GCF_047496725.1 of Anoplolepis gracilipes. Taxonomy (NCBI): domain Eukaryota; kingdom Metazoa; phylum Arthropoda; class Insecta; order Hymenoptera; family Formicidae; genus Anoplolepis; species Anoplolepis gracilipes. The sequence continues at coordinate 4,566,463 of NC_132976.1, read as the reverse complement.
GGGTGAGCGGGGCGACGAAATTTTTCTGCGAGAGAACGCGGCAGTGGGACAAGAAATATATTTAGCTCGTGCCAAGGATCGTGACGTCGGCGCCAATGCCAGAATTGTTTATTCACTTACGCATAATCCGGGCGAGCAATTCAGGATCGTTGAAAATTCGGGCATTATCTATTTAAACAAGCCAATTCAAGCGGCACCTGGTACGATCCTTCATCTAGAAGTAACAGCGACTGATTCTGGTGATCCATCGTTGTCCGCTCAACATCAGATCAAGGTAACGATTGAAGATGTTAATGACCACACACCGGTTTTCCGGCTGACCAGCTACGAAGTCTCGTTGCCAGAGTCTACGCCGGTCAACGAACGTTTTTTCTCCCTGGTAGCTCACGACGCGGATCTCGGCTTTAACGGCAGGATACTATACAGCGTGATCGACGGTAACATCGAAGGTCGCTTTGGCATCTTCCCAGATGGCCAGCTCTACGTGAAGAATACGCTTAATCGCGAAGAACGAGACTATTACGCACTGGAAATTATCGCGTCTGATCAAGGCAGTCCTTCGCGAAGTTCCGTGGTCCCGGTAGTGGTGCACGTGCTCGACGAGAACGATAACGCGCCCGAGTTCACCAATAGCAGTTTCAGCTTTCATCTGCGTGAAAACGAGCCACCCGACACTTTCGTCGGTAAACTATTGGCTATCGATCGTGATATCGGCCGTAACGCCGATCTAATATTCTCGTTGCCGGCCAGCCAGCAAGATTTTGTGGTTGATCCGAGAAATGGTTTCGTCAAGTCCCTGCGCGTGTTCGATCGCGAACTCCTCGTGACTAACACTGGCAGCAGCTACGTCACCTTAGAAGCCACTGTTACCGATAATGGTGTCAACCGTCTTCGTGATCGCGTAAAGGTCACTATCTATATCACTGATGTAAACGACAATGTGCCACAATTCCAGCGTTTGCCTTATCGAGTGCAAGTGAGCGAAGGCGCTATGATCGGTACGCAGCTATTGAGAGTATATACAACCGATGCTGACGAGGGCTTGAATGGTGACGTATTTTATTCATTGGAAGACGGCAATCAGCATGGTGATTTCACAATAGACGAGGCTACTGGACAGATTTCGCTAGTGAAAGAGCTCGATCGCGAGATGTCCGACACTTATGTGTTGACCGTCGTGGCGCACGATGCCGGTCTCGAGACGCGTCTGTCATCCAGCGCGACCGTCTACATCGAAGTACTCGATGAAAACGACAACGTGCCGCATTTTATCGATAACAAACCGCAAATTTCCGTGCTGGAGACCACGCCGATCAACACTGAATTGCTGCAGTTTAAGGCCACTGATAATGATCTCGGACCTAACAGTGAGCTGACATTTGGCATATCGGCCGGTAATAGAAGAGATACTTTTTATATCGATTCACTCACCGGTGTCCTGTATTTGCGGAAATCGCTGGATTATGAAGATCTGAACTGTTACACGCTGAACGTCACCTGTGGCGACAGTGGTCACCCGAGGCTTAGCTCAACTACCAGTCTAATCGTTGAGGTGATCGACACGAATGACAATCCGCCAGTATTCCCGAATACAGCAATAGTACGTCAGATACGGGAAGGTATCGCTGTGCAAACGCCGATTGTCACCATCACCGCCGAGGATCCGGATTCGGGCGACAACGGCGTAGTCAGTTACTCGATCCTTAATCAAGATCCGGAGGATCAGGTACGACGTTTCGGTATCAATCCGTCGAGCGGCGTAATTCATACACTGCTACCAATTGATCGCGAGGAAGTCGACACCTTTAAACTAGTAGTAGTGGCAACCGATCGAGCTCAGCCGCCGAGCGCGCGGCTGTCCGCCGAGAAGCAAGTGGTTGTGATCGTTGAAGACGTCAACGACAACGCGCCGTTATTCGTGAGTATGTCTGCTGTAGTGCTACCGCCGCTACGCGCCGGCAACCTTGACTATTATCAGTCGTCGAGCAAGGAAATTGTGATCACGCAGTTGATCGCTCGCGATCTTGACTCCAGCACGAACGGCCTGGTGACGTACGAATTGCTTCGTTCGAACGTAAACTATTTGGATATGTTTCGTATCCACCGTAGTACCGGTCAGCTCGTTATGAGATTCTCACGATCATCTCTGAAGGGGAGCGGTCTCTTGGAACGAATATCCAAATATCAAGTCGGTGTCCGAGCGACGGACGAAGCGGTCCAGACGGAACGTCGTTCGTCAGAGACTTACGTGACCTTGATCGTGCCGGGCGAGGACGGCGACGATCAGCCGATCTGGGAACACCGGGGTCAGATCGAGGGCAGCGTTTATGAGAACGAACCGGTCGGTACCAGTATTCTGCGTGTGAGCGCGCGCAGTCGACGCTCCAACATCGAGCTCGAGTATTACGTGACGAACGTGACCGCCGGCGGCGGGCCCGATGACGGGCTCCAGGTCGATCGGCTCTTCGACATCGACACGAAGACCGGCGTGCTATCCACCGCGGCCAAGCTTGATCGTGAAACCGGCGTCCAGTGGTACGAGGTTGAACTGTACGCCATCGGCATAGGCGGCACCAGGCCCAGTACCACGTCCACCAAAGTGAGTTTACGTTTGGTTTTTTGATTGATCGTCTCGGTGATATTAATGATGCTTCCTTCGTCAGCTCCTGAAAGATAGTCGGTGCTTTTTGTGCGGTCTTCCAATCCTTTCCCTCTGCTCCCTCGTCCTATAATGTAATTTCTCGATTGCCAGATAAGACTCTTCGCCATCCGGATTCTTATCGGCACAAAATTCAGCAAGGATATTTTAATTACTAAAATCATACCAGATAGATAAATCATGGGCGCTAGAAAATGAATGACTTTTTTTTATTTATTCGATCATTTCTATGGATTTATTCTAAGCTATAGGTGAATAATTAAAATTATTAAGACGTTGAGTATGACTGAGTAAATATACTCGAAATAGAATTTACTAATTGTCACAAAAATTGTTGTACAAAAAAATGTTGCTTTAATGTATATTTAATTTTGTGTTTTAAATTTGCTTTTTCTATACAACTAATGACATAAAAAAATTTTTTATTTTTAATTAACTCTTTATTAACATGTAGGAAAAGCAAATTTATTTATGTAGTAAAATATAGATTAAAAACAATATTTATTTGTAACGATTAATGTAAAATACTCCTTTCTTTTATAAAATATTTAAATTTTTTTAATCATGACGATAATTGTAACAATATATATATATATATATACAACAATTAATGTGTTTTATAATACGCAAATTTGATGTTGATATGCTGGAGAAAAGGGAAACTAACAAGAAGTTATAAAAAACATACTTTATTGTAAGCAGAATAATCTTACATTAAATTTTGATCGAGTAATAATAATAGAACAAATAGTCTTGAATTTTTTCCAGTATATTTGTACTTACGCATACATAATGAAACGTCGCTTCATTATGTAATATATCTAAAGGACTTTATGAAAGTTTTAGTTTGATATTACAAGATATGATAAGAAGCGCGTCTCAAGAGTTGCTTTTTCTTTCCTAGCAACTACCTTGGCAGGAATGTTAAATTGTCAATCAAGCTAAAAGACCGTTTTGATTTAAAAATAATTAATAATTTGATTTTATATAAATTTAATTAAATAATATTAAATAATATATAAATTAATTAATATTAAATAATATTACATAATATACGTATGCATCACTTATAAAATAGCATTTCTTTTGACGTCGGTTTTTAACCACCGTAGCATATTATATTGTGTGTGTGTGTCTTTATTCGAAAGATAAACCTAACACATTCGTGAAAGAAAGGGAGGAAAAAGGGGAGAGAGAAAAGGAAAAAGAAAGAGAGAGAGTCTCAAGAGACAAGAAGCGATAGATGGGAGGACAACTTACGTGCATGAGGAGAAGGATGAGCTTCTCTCGTAGAGCAGGGAGAAAGAAGAGGATGCGGAGGAGGATGAGAAGGAGGAAGATCGTGAATACGAACGGTTTACAGCCGGTTCAGTGCTGCATAAATAGGGTTTAGGATCGGGGGACGTTTTCTCAAATTACAGGGCGCGTTTCAAATTTATACGAAAGTACCGCGCCATCGTCGCTGTCTCGTCTCGTTTTATTAGAACAAAGCTATTCTAATTAATTCACGCTTTTATTCTACTCTTACTACAGGATATTCTGCAATTCGTGATATTATCTTTCGGATAGAAATGTCATTTTACGTGTCCTTTAATTTTTCTTTTTTAATTTGTGGAAAGCTTACATTGTTATCTTTTTCAACAGTGCTCGTGTGATTTAACAAAATTCTGGAGATTTCATTGACAAGACGTGATAGCGATATTCCATCGCGGAATTGAAGCGTAGATGAGATCTCGATGAAATGGTGAAAGATGAAGAAGAGAAGGTGCGACTATGTAGCGGAAAGAGAGAGAGAGAGAGAATAAACGACAAGATGAACCGCGTGGCACGAAATCAACTCGGATTCGGGTTCAGGCACCGAATACTCTTTCTTCTCGCTCTCCTGGAGGTTCTCGGAGGACTCGAGAAAAACTTGATCTCGGACGAAGCGGGCGCAGCCCTTTTACCTCCGCGCTCGCACCGGGATCTCAAAACTGCCGAGAGACGCGCGGTCGGTCTCCCATCTCTATCCTCGGTGTGTGCGCCACTTGCTTTATTTAGTTCTGAAGATCCTTTTCCCCCCTTCTTCTCTCTTCCTCCCCATTCTTCTTTCGTCTACTGTCGCCCTTGGCTTCTCATTATGTATTTTCTTTCGTCTTTGTTTATATGTTGATCTCTTTTCTTTTCTTATAATATACATTAATAAAAATGCTACAATATTAAAGTAATTAAAAGTAAAATGAAATTTAATGCAAAAAAAACTTGACCTTGTGGGAATAAATAATAACATTTTGATTAATAATAAAAAATTATTATTAGTATGTATCTATCTCCAACTGTTGTGTATTAAAAAATTGAAATAAAATACGAAAATTATTCCACATGACAATGACAGGTGTTTAGGGATGCAAAAATTGAGTATTGATTTTTCATTAGAACTACTTATAATTAGCTCTCTATTGACAATTCTACACGGTTTAGTTAATGTGTATATGTATTCGGAATTGAAAGGAGGTGGCGACTAGTGTATAAATACTACATAATACATGATCCACTTTGCTGTGTTTCGCGTGACTTTGGGTGAGACACTACCGTGTCTCTTGATAAATAGCATCGCTTGCCACTCTTTTTCTTTGTCTCTATTTCTCCTCCTTTCGTCGCATCTTCCTTTTCTCTTACGATTATCACTCGCTGTAGGATCCCTGATTCCTCAGGAATCGCCGACTCTGCAGCTCCGACGTTTTTGCTCCGCTTTCGGTTCCCGCTCTTCAGGTCCTGCGCACCCCGTTTTCTCGAGGTCTCTCCGGGACTGTTTGGGCCCGGGCCCGAGCCCGGGCTGAATCCTCTCTCTCTCTCTCTCTCTCTTTCTCTCTCTCTCTCTCTCTTTCTCTCTTTCTCTCTTACTAAAGCTGTTTTTCGTCACGCGGATGGCATTATCCATGGCTTCGTCTACGTCGACGGCTTTTTGTCCCGAGGATCACGACGGGGTTGTGAAGACGGCCCGATGGCCCCCCCCCTCTCTCATACGAAGTCATATAGAGTCGAAACCCCCAAAGCACGCCCTTTGTCTAAGCTCTTTGTAGCTCCGGACGGCACTTGTGCTCGTGCGAAGGCCGTGCTTCCCACGAAGCGTAACTTCAATTATCGCGCAATGGGGTTCGCGTCTGGATCCAGACGTACGGCGAAGTAGGTATATATCTCGCGATGCCGCCGCGCCGATGACTTCAACGCACGTGTGTTCGTGCCTTCGACTCCTCCGGAACGCAATAATTTTCTGCTCACGCTGAATATTCAACTTCAACATCCATTATATGTGCAGAGTGTGTTCCAGAATTTTATTGCATGCATTTCTAATCGCAGTTATTCTCCAGTCAATTTAATTTTCGTTTAAACCAAACTTATAGTTTTTTGTTTAATGATGCTTTCCTTTTAAAATAAGCTTTAAAAATTAAAATATTAAATATTAAATATTAAAATATTAAAATAAATAATTTGAAATAATTTGAATGATTGAAGAATGCATTTTTATTCTGTATGAAGTTTTTTAATTAATAAATCCTTCAAATATTTGACAACTAATTATTTAACATTGACATTTTTGCAGGAGAAAAATAGATTTAAAATTAGCTAAAGAATTGATAGTGAAGAAAACTTGTAATAACAATTCAAAAAAGGAGACAACTTTATCAAATTTCTTCATGTCACTTGAAAATGAATTCATTGAGCACACGTTATAGCTACGTTGCCCAGAATTACAATTAGGAGGGTACTTAAAGCCAACTACATATACTACGCTCTTGTCAAGCTCGAACGAGGACGTCGGCAAGAAATAAGTTCATTTGATTTAAGGAAGCGGCCGCAAACGTGATGTTAACGTATGCTCGTACAAAGGTGTGAGATTCGAATCGCTGACCCGTCCTCGTCCGTCCTCGCGGCCATGGGTGGGTCCCGCGCGAAATGTGGGCGTGATATTCATTTTTCCGGCGGATAAATATATCTACGTACGGGATGGAACGAACGAGCATAATGTCGGCGCTAACGTAGGCGCGCGCGCGAGAGCGAGTGTCTAATAATAGCCGGCAATAATTACGACCGACCGTCGTGATTAATAATGCACGGTTAAACGCATTAAAGCCCCGCAATTAACTCTTTCTATTTCGCAGACTCGCGCGGCCGTTACGCGATCGCTTTAGCGTGTTTGCAGATTATTTGTTATCCGTTACGGTTGCGCGAGAGCGATGCGAGGATATAAACTACGGCGTGTCCGGCGCTATCCACAAAGTGACAGCTCGAGCCATGATTTAAAAGGCTGCCAATTTAAAGCTTCTTCGAGTATATGTTATAGGAAAGAGATTAAAAGATATTAAAATTGAATTAAATTAAATTTTCATCGAGAACAAGTTAGACAAATATTTATATCAGAGAGAGCATTATTATTACTAATTTCTCTATTTACATAATAATAACCGTTTAATTATTTAGTTTCTGTATATTTATATTTTACGTATTTCGAAAGATAGACCAGCGGAAGAATAAATTTTATCAAACAGTTATGATGAAACTAAAGTTTGCTAATGTCAGCAGTAAAATTAATAAGTCGCGTTAAATATCACTCGCATTTCTCTGATTATATTTTACGACGACTGTTAAAATTTTTTGTTAGTTGTCGAACGAATGATTTATATATAGTGATGCCTAATAAAAACAAATATTTAATATTGCTTAATGTCAGCTAATTATAATGAGCTCTCTTTATCACTCTTTTTTTTTTGCTTGAGATTGCTTTATTATTATGTATCAATAGCGATATACAATCAGACAATCACTTCTGGCATCCAAGGTTAGGCGAAACCTCCGTTATTTAAGCGTTATTTAAGCTCATTATTTAATACTTTTATATTCTGACCGGTTGAGGAAAAAATCCGACATTCGTTGGACGACGATTTTTTTCCTCTCTCTTTTTCTCTCTCTCCTTCTCTCTCGCTTCTATCGAAAGATCTTCGGCAAGAGATACGAGAGGCACGCTTGTTAAAAAAAAGAGCAGAAGAAAAAAGCGGCGCTCGCGAATTCGCAGTTTCCACTTAATTATTCAGGACGAAGTTTACAGGCAATTAATTATACGTAGATATGATCTCATATCTATATCTGCTCGCGAACGCGGGACTTTTCGGTGCCTCCTCTCTCGTATTAGCGGTGCCGTCGTCTGCTCACTCGACCAGTTGATGTCTCGATCATCTGTCATCTCGGCATCACAATTTGAGTATGTGCGATACTCAAATTGCCGAAAAGAAAGTGTTAAACCAGCTACGCTTTAATTCTTAATTTTAAAAATGTAATTTTATACATTAATTTTATAAATGTCATATAGTAGTATTCATGTAGCTTCAGGTTTTCTCTTTGAAAAAAAAAACCATACAAAGTTTAAAAGAGAGAGAGAGAGAGAGAGAGAGAGAGAGAGAGAGAGAGAGAGAGAGAGAGAGAGAGAAGAGAGAGTTAATATTGCTGCGTGTTAAAATCGTTAAAAATTTTTGAAATACTAAATCTATTATACAAAATCAATATTGAATCGTATGAAAATATCTCTGACACAAGCAGGATATGATCTTGACTAACTGTGAACAGAAAGAGAAGAAGAATCTTACACTATGAATATCTCTGATAAATACTACGATTTTTTTTTCTAAATAGATAATAAAAATTGCTGTTAGTGATTATAGTTTGAATTAAATGTTAATAGTTGTTGTGTTGCTAAAGTATTCCGTTATTGAACCGCGTGAAAAACTTGATACAGAAAAATATTGAAAAATAGTTTTCATGTAATTCTTACTCGACTATTTTCGGCATGCTATCGCCGTTCTTATCGCCATTACTTATCTTGTTGCCGGTCATGACAACACAGAATAGCAGGTTCGGTCTATCCGTTAATGAATCTTTCCGGCGGGCAGCGGGTTTTATGGCACAGAAAACGAACAATTTCTCCGACGATACACTTATATAGTGGACGCACGCTGCTCCGATCCGACTCACGAGAGTCGGAATAAAGAAAGAACGCAGGAGAAATGGCATCTTTAATGCTACGCTAATCTTCTGCTCTTGCTCATCATCATCATCCGCCGCCGCTGCCGCGGCCGCCGCCGCCGCCGTCGTCCGTCTGTCTGTCTGTCTGTCTCGTCGTGCCGTTGTTCGCGTCCGCTCGTAATCACAATCGTCATCCCGTTCATTTTTCAACGTCTTCTTTAGAAGGCCACGGCAAGAAGAAGAATCGGAACTGGACAAGGCGGGCAAGGAGAAAAAGGATCGAATCAGCAGGCGTGAAGTGTAGCGAGCGTCAAAACATCTCCCTCGGCTGCTTATCACCTCGAGGATAAGCCGAGTTGGAGGAAAATCCTAGTGAAAAATTCCTCGACACTAATGTGCGACAAATTGAAACACAATTGTATCAGTGAACAATATATATATATATATATATCGCGATCGAGCATAGAGAAAGAGTCGCGCGACGATGGATCGCAAAAAGAAGAGTCGCCTTTTATGGCGGGTATCGGGAGGCACCAGCATCGAGTAGCATCTACGTGTAGTGTTGCGATACCAGACACGTCGGAGAGAATGCAGATCTCAACGTCGATAGATTTCTCTTCGGGATCGACGTTTTTGACGGATTCGACGGGCCGCGAGTCCGCGACGGCGCGGCTGAAATATTATTCCCGCCGCTCTCGGGTTGCGTGGATCCGACCGTCGCGTCGTCGTGGAATTGTCGCCGTGGAATACTACTCGCAGCGGGACGCAGCAGTATGGCGACTTTGAGATTCGTCTATTGAAATCACACACGAGAGACGTCCGCCGCGCGCGTGCAACAAAAAGGACCAAATTCCAGAACCGCATACCGTTTCTCCACGGACGGATCGTATGAGGGAATATCTCTCTGGGATCTCTCTTTCTCTCTCTCTCTCTCTCTCTCTTGCTCTGCCTTTGTCCTTTTTTTCCATCCTCTCCTTCCTCGGCTGGCTCTTTCAAAGAACCTTTACTTCTACTGCCACTCAGCTCGTCTGAAAACGCATGGGCACCGGCGGCACATTGTGTGTTGCTCATAATCTCTACCTGCTTGTTCCTCTCCTGCTTGGACGCTCGGATGCAAACACTCGGCAAGGCAGGTACAAGCGGGACACCTCACTAATTCGTCGGTAACCTGACGAATCCTGCGATTATGGCCGGCGCGATGCTACCTCGCGCTGATCTATGACTACACTCATAGATATTTTTATAACCAGTCTCTGGTCTTCTTCTGTCGAAGGACACACTTGCCTATTCAGATACTTGCTGCTAATATCTTAAGAATCTCAGATGAATAACAACATGAATCTCTTAATAAAAATATGTTGGATTATATAAGATGTATAATTTCAAAAGAAATTAAAACTGGAAAGAAATAACGAGAAAACTAACCTTTAGTTATGTAATATTTCTAACATATAGATACAAGTTTCTTATTAATAAAAGAAATACAAATTAAAATAAAAATATGAAATATATAAAGGTAAGAAACCAAAACAAATTTTACTTTTCTCATGCTGGGATTAGTAGTGATTTCGATTTGTAAATCCACGTTAAATAGCGATATAAAAAAAAATAAAAAGTTATTATACGATAAGAAAACTAATTATATTAAAACAATATATTCTAATATACAGATTTGTAAAATACCTTTCCAATATATGTTAGATAAAAACAATACTTTATAATATATTTGGCAAATGTATATATATTATATATTTTATAGAAATTTTATTATGCATATTTTTTAAGAATATCTCGCACGCGGATTTTTATTCAAATCGCACGATACGATATTCAAAGTATTCACTTTTTCCAGTTATGTATGTAACACACATACATGAATATTAATCATCTCCGTTTTGAAATGCTGATCGCGCGAAACTGTCAGATTTGTCAAATTATGTTCATCCGTTTCTCCGTCAGAATTAATTGAACTTTGCGGCAGCTCTTTGCGCTTTTATGAAATCCGGCGAAAAGCATCTAATTAGCGAGCGCGTCGTTTCTTTTCGCATATCGGATATTTGATTGCACTTTTTAAATTCGTATAGCTCGCAAAAAATTCGACCTGCTTCCCTCTTCTCTCTCTTCTGCTATCACAATTATGGGAGAAATATAAAATGTAATAGAAGAAGTGATATCCGGATAACCTCGAAAAACTATTATGGCAAATATAATATGAATAAAAAAACCAAAGATTGGTAATTTTATCATGTTGAAAGAAAAGTGTCACAAAGAAAAAAATGTTATTTCTCTAATTGAATTAATTAAAAATTCTCCGCGAAATCTAGTGTTTCATCGTCAATAGTTGGTGCAGCAAAATTATTATTATAACTCATTTTCTCTCGAGTTGGACCTGCTATTTCACGGATTTGTACTTCTGTCAAATTCTCCTTTTTGTGCGATCAAACTGCGTTTTCTCTATGTGTCGCGTTATTCTTCAATTCAGTGTTCAATTCATTGTCGTCTATAATTCCTATTCTTACAGGGATACTCTTATATAGCAGGTATACTTGCTTGTCCGAGATTTGACATAAGCACATCCATTATTGTGCGACGGATAAATCTTCCAGCACTTGTCAAGCATCGAACATTTTCTAACAAGAGACATTTTTAATCTTGGATCGTATGATACGCTAGATTTCACCGACAGATCCCATTTGTCCTTTTTCGCACGTTAAATGTCAAAAGGATACAATTGCCAATAATCGGAAAGAATGCCATTTTTTTGAATGAAAAAGAACTTATTCTATTGGTGCACATCGAAAAGCTAAAGATCAATTATTTATTATTTCAAAAAATAACAATATTTAGGATTTAAAATTTTTAAGTTTGAGAAGAAGTATTTTATCTGTTTTTTTTAAACATTCATCCAGAGATTAGATAAGATAGTAAAGCGATTCAATATGCGCGAGCAGATCTGATTTGCATTTATTTCATAAGGATATTCATATCCTGATGTGATTTAAAAAGTTGCAATCAAGGATAGCCGAAAACGTCCTAGATTACGAACATTATTTAATTATGACGTTATTAAAAACTTATTATATTTTTCAAAATATTGTTGAACATTTTTTTCTCTTTTTTTTTCTTTCTTATCAACAAATTGCCGTGATAAAAGCATATGTTTTGCACGAATGATATTAGTCACTTTATAGAATACTATTTAACACGATAGACATCAATGTACACGCTGTTTTTCAAGAAAATGATTCGTGTCTAATTCGTAAAATTCGAAATATGACAATAAAAGTATATTAATATATATATATATATATATATATATATATATATATATATATATATCATTATATGTACAAACAAATATTAATGTTAATAATATTTGCGTATATAATTAGATTTAAATTTAATCATGACATTAATATAAATAAGAGAAATAATCTATAGCGAAATGACAATCAAAATTGTACTTTTCTTGTTGCATCTGTCATTATGTCTTCCGCCATCGATGTCGCTAATTCACTTTAATTACCCGATCGATTATCAAAGGGGGTTGAGACATATCAATTTTTGCAACGAAGGCGCTTTTAACGCGGCGTGGAAAGAGCGATTGCCCGAAGAGTCAGTAGTATCTTTTCATAATCACGGGCGACCTTCGCATAGTGATCATTCCCTGGGAACTATGTGTCCCAGAGGTAAAATACTACTCGGTTGGTCCCCCGCTTTTTATCTCAGCTGGTTCAGAAGCGCGCGCGCTCGCTAATGACCGCCAGATACGGCCAAGTCTCACCGTTTCGGGAACGCACATCTCGATGGATTTCGACTCGCGAGGGATCTACACGCGTCTTATTCGTCTTTTACTCCTTTTATCCCGATAAATCCGGACGCGCGCATGATTATTCGCTAATTGTCGGAAATCGCACTGGGCTTCACCCGACTCTGTAAACATGAAAATTTAATTTTCCGCGATGTAATAACATATAAATTATTATTATTACTATTATTTTTCATGTTTTTACAATATTTAAAAAAAAAAAATATATATATATATATATATATATATTTAATTACATTAATTACATTAATTAATACATATTATATTTAAAATTACATTAAATATTTTTATAAATGTATTGTATTTAATGTATATAAATGCAATTATTTAGTATAATTAAATAATTACATTAAAAAATATATTTATATTTAATGTAAACAACACTAGTTACCGAGAAGATACTGGAATAACTGTTGAAGGCTGCCAAGATAGAAGAACTTTATTCATAGGCAATATATAGTATAGAGTATACTTTTCTCAACGTACGAACGTTGATTGAATAATAATATTCTTTTCGTCTCTCTGCGCATCACGGATCCTTATTCCTTTATCTTTTATTGTAATAGCGCGCACCCCTCTACGTCACACTGACGTCAAGTATGTAAACAAAGATGCGTCGCTATTTCTTTCATCAAGTATTTGTTCGTCTTCAGTGCTGAATGTATCGCTGTAGTTCCAACACTTATTTATCCACGATGAAAATCCTGATTTTCATTCACTTCGCGAGATTCTGATATATGATAGTCTTTTCTTCGTATGCGTATAAGCTTTCAGCGTATTATTAGGTAATAACTCGATCCAATTACTTTGCGCAATCCGTCTGTTCCCACTTGTGTTATATCAGAACGGCGGAATTCTTATATAAATGTATGTATGTCATATCACGTAAATTATGATCGTTCATTGGAAGTTAACAGCAAATACATTGACGATATTTTCAAGTTATTAAGTTTATTTTATATTTCGAAGACTACTAGGAGATTTATCATTTGCTACTTTAGAAGATTTATAATTTGAGAGAGAATTTATCGAACACAATCTTATTTATAAAAATTTTACGTTATAATTATATAATTCAATGCGTATCATAGTATAAACGGAATTTTGTCGCAAACTACAAATTGTTTAAAATGAATTTAACATCATGTTGATTTTGCAATTGTATCTTAAAACCATTTCGACTCGATTTTTCACTGTCGAATAAATCGCACGGGCATTTTCGCGCGATATTTTATTCTTTCAGCACACGTTTATCTCATATAAAATTGATGTATTACGAGGTACATCCATGTCAGTACACATACGAGTATACATTGTACGGTCACGATTATTTAATAAGTACGCGAAGGGCGTGTTGTGAATTGGATTCGACACCTCCAGTCGCGTTACGATTTCGCTCGGTTGCGAATCGCTTCTCGCGTCCGAGTCTGTAATTGGCGGTTTGCAGATTGCGGGTGTACGCGTCGTAAAGTGGCACTCTGGGGAAATAAAGTCGCAGATTTTGTGACACATTCCCTGTAAAAGTAACTTTCTCTCAATGACGACGGAGTCGCGCGCTCAGTTATTTCTTGTTTCAAATTAAATAATCGAGTACTTACGTATCTTTCGATCTTGTTATATTAGATTATAATCGTTTGAATTCTGTGTGTGGATTCTCTGTCTATATTTTACTTTTTATGTTACAAATCTTACTATATATATATTTATAAGTTTTCTTTGTTAGATTTTTTTGCGATTTTTCTTTCTATGAGAGTGCTTTAAAAATTTTCTACATATAAAATTTTATATAAAATAGCACTACAATTATTACATATTGCACATTTTATATGTCAAAATAAATTATACCTCGCGCGTTTGGCTTGTTGAGTCTGTTTTAATACTTGTACAGAATGATAAAGGGAATCGATTTAATTGTAAGTAAGAAGAAACATACAGTCCCATAAAAAAAAGAAATGGAATAAAATCGTATTAAACATAAGATATTTTTTTGAGAGTGAAACTAAATAACTTTTATTTAAAATAAATTTTTGAATAAGTAGTACTCTTGAAAATATCGCCATTTGAATTAAAGTTGGATCTTGTATATATGTGCATCTAATCTTTTCGCTTACAAATATACACACACATATACACGAGTGAAGTAACTTTCTCTTTCCTTCTATATCTATCTATCTGTACATCTCTCTTCTGGCAGGTAGCGACATGGTTAAAGGAGAGAAAAGGTTAGACACGGGCGTGAGCATACGTGTAATGTAAAATCGAATGACACATGGGACTCGGAAAGATTCGGTTTCGAGTTTTGGTCTGGCACCCGGGCCAGTTCCATACCGACGATCGCCCGACCCCGCGTTTGATTTACATTTATTTAGGATCTAGACAAACACTCGAGACAAAGAACACGAATCACTACATGTCTACTGTGCTCCCGACTAAGGATTCGTGCATGTGTCGAACTCTTCCACCCCTCCTTCTTGTTCATCTCATTCGCCAATCGTTGGTTTTTTTCAACCGCCTTTTTTTGCGGCGATTAATTGAACGATCATGATTAATCCTGAATAAACAATCTGTTTAAAGATTGTAACATCTCAAGTGATATTCAAGTAGTAGCGTCATTCAAAATGAAATTCGATCGAGAAGTCATTTTAGAGACTTTTGTCATTGATCAAATCACAAAGATTATGCGATAAAATAGAAATATGCGTCTTAGTGAAAGATCTTCGCGACCATATGTCGCGAGAATCTGTTTGTTCGCCACGTGGAGATGTCAACGTGAATTAGTATTGAAGTAGTAGGAAAAGAGGAAAGAAAAAAACCATCACACCTATCTTCTGCGCGAGGAATGCAGATAGGAGGGAGAAAGATGGAGAAGGGGAGAGCGAGAGACTAAAAATATAGGAGAGACAAGGAAGTTGCGGAAGAAGAACGAGATGAACGAGATGAACGAGAGAAGAGAAGAGGGTGGAGCGAGAGGGATATATTCGAGACATAAATGATTAACGAGAGAAAGAAAGGCGGACAGAAAGATACGGAAGGGTGCTGAGAAAGGGTGGCGATCATATCGCTGGAAAAAAGTAGAAAAGTAAAAGATGGAGGAGGAAAAACTGGGGATCGTTATCGATGAAATTGACAAGATTACCCACGAGGGAGTGAAACTCTTTTCTCCTCGTCTCCTCTCGGACTCTGAAGATGCGAGGATGAAGGACGATGGCGCGACGAGAGTACGACGGGACGATGAACGATTGAGAGGAGAGTAAGAGCCTCGTCGAGAGTCGAAATTCTCCCAACTTGAGGACTCTCTCTCTCGAAAGAAAGAGAGAGAGAGAGAGAGAGAAAGAAAGAAAGAAAAAGGCAGTAGAAGAGGTGACCCCTCGTTTGTCTCCCTCGTTCAAATCTTTCGTCCGCTCCTCTATTCTTCCTAAGTCAATCGACAAAGTTACCGGTTTTCTCATCTCACACTTTTCCTTGCACACACATACTTTGTCTTTTCCTTCTTTCCAAATTTTTTTTTCATTTTGTATTAAAGCGTCGTTAATTTTTTATCATACGTTTATTTTTATAGCGGAAAGATTGTTATATTGTTATATATCTTTTATATTTTATTTTTCTCATATGTAATTTTTTTCATCAAGACTTTAATATAATATGTATTAATACACAATTAAATATATTATTATGGATTCTCTCACTCACTTACGCAATACTTTTAAATACTGATTTTATGTATAAATTAAAAAATTTATGTTCTACAAATTATGATCTTTTACTCTTGTTTAATTTACCTTAACTCGTTACTTTAAAATCTTAAATCATTAAAATTTAGCTGCTGCATCTCTTTGCAGAAATTCCTCTCTTCTGTCTTGAATCACACTCTTATCGTTTTTATATATATTTTTTTCTCTATTGTTAGTTTTCTTTTCCTTTTAGTTTTATTCTTTCCTTTTGACATATTGATTGTATTTCAGACGATCTTACGAATATATATCTCTTTCTAATTATTACGAATATATCATTTTTAAAATATAAAACATCGTGTATTTCGGAATATAAATGAATTCTTCCTCTCTCCTTGTCCTTTCTTCCTTCTTCTCTCTATTTGCGGCTACAATAATCCTCGATTTCTCACTCCAGCTTACTCATGCCTTCTGTTATTCCTCGCCTCTACCCTCCAACTCTTTCTCTCTCTTCCTCTTTTGCTCTTCTCTCTCCCTTCACTTTTATTCTTTCTTGCGCATTCCTGTTCCCTCTTTTCGTCGCGCACTCCTTATACACTCCTATTCTTCCACTCGACACACACATATCGTCTCTTTTGCTCTCTTTCTCTCTTTTTCTCTCTATCGTTCCATCTCCTTCACCTTTATCGCGACTCCTCTCGTTCTCTCCTCTTCTCACGCCGTCTTTTCACGCATGCCTTCGTCTGTCTCGCGTAAAACTTCCTTCCTCTTCGTTCATCTTTCCCTCCTTCCCCTCTCTCTCTCTCTCTCTCTCTCTCTCTCTCTCTCTCTCTCTTTCTCTGTCTTTCGTATCTCACATACTTCTCATTCTTCGCTTCGCGTTTCATCTTCGGTCTCGCTCATGTTTCCGATTTCGTCGCTTTCGCGCTCTCCTTTCTTCCTCGCTGTCGCTGTCGTCCTTCCCCCTCCCCCCTCCCTCCTTTCTGTTCATTTTCCTCTCTATCCCTTGTATCGCTCGCTTTCTGCCTTTCTGTACTCTTCTCTCTTCTCGCTCCATTGAATTACGATCGTCTGGCTCGTTTTATCTCGCGCAGAGAGTTCCTATTTCCTCCGTCTCTTTTTCTTTTTCTGCGCCTTGAGCTTTCTCTTCTCTCTTCTCTCTCTCTCTCTCTTTCTCTCTCTCTCTCTCTCTTTCTTCGTCATTCCCTCTCGCTCGATCTCGCAGGATTCTCCGAGCACGGTGTGGATCTTGTTCTTAAGTCTCTCTTTATACTCGTTCCTTTCTCATTCCCTCTTTTTCTTTCTCGCGCGCGCGGTGGTCAAGAGCTCTTTATCTTATACGGAAGGGTGGTGCGGAACCTACCGGACTTCTTTGGATGGGCTCGCATGACATTAATTTTAAAATATTATTTGGCTCTCCTCCCCCCCCCCCTTTTCGCACATGAAAGGACGTACGAAACTCGAATCCCCCCTTTTCCACCCCCATCTTTCCTTCTGCGCGACGTAGCGAGAGATTCAACGCGCAAACAACGCGATCGGTCAAATCTTTCCAATCTGAAGATATTCTATTCAATATGTTGAGTATATAGTAATGTTGAATATACCAACATATTTTTTTGTGATTTTCTCCAAAACAATAGCAAAACCGAGCAAATTTCTAAAGCACTTTTTTCTTACAATTAGTTTATCGATCCCCTGTCAAAGTTTTGACATTTAATTTTGCAACACTCTATACATATATGTATGCGTATTAATATAATAATTTCTATTATTATATTAATAAGAAAAGAGAGAGTACACGTTATCAGTTTTGATAGTCGGAAAATCACATCGGTAACGGGACAGAGAATCCGTCCCAAACGACGGCTTGGGAGCTGTGGTATTAAAGGAAGACTCGTGCGTGGCCACGAGGAAGCAGAAATGCGAGAAAATGCATATTCTCGTGGCATTGTATTCAAATAGACTCGTCGTCGTCATTGTCGTCGTTGTTCGTTTCTCTGGCGTCTCTACGCACGTCGCGCGCCACCGTTGTCATTTTTTCGGCTCTTTTATCCCGACTCGATCTCTCGGCCGTCGGACAAATATGCCGTCGCCTTTTAAAAAATCCTGGTGTTACTCTCCGCTCGCGATAATCTACGTACGTCTTTAATTCGCATAAATTACGCTACTCCTTAAAATTGTTCCAACTGTCAAGGGGAAAGACGAAGGGGCGATTGTTGCGAAAACGACGTCAACAAGCGCGACTTTAACGAGATGAAAAGAATAGCGGAGGAGGAGAAAAAGGAGGAAGAGAAAAAGAGAAGATAAAAGGGTAGAAGTTGAGCCCTCGTGAGAGGAATTAACAGATTTATCGTACGTGTATCTGAAGCGTCTACCATTATAATCCATGCGTTTAAACTCGGCATATTATCCAAGAATCCGCCAGTTCTGACAGAACAGAATTCCGTTTATTAAATGTGTGTATGTTTTTTTTTTTAAACCTGAGCTTTTATTTGCGCTTTTATACTGCGCTTGGCTCGTTGCCTTTCTCCCCTGATGTTATTTTTATTTAAGAGCCTTATAAATTATTATTACAGAATTCCATTTGGATTTAAATTGATGTTAAAGTGTCCCCGTCACTCAAATTCAGGGTAAAAATCACCACCAGCAATAAACGTTCGAAAAATTAATGGACAATTAATACAAGGATTGTTAAGCTTTGAAAAGCGTTGATGATAAGAAATATAATATATAGACACTTAAACATATATTTATATATTTTCTTTATATTATAGTCTTTAAGTGGAATTTCTTTCTTTTTCTAGTCGTCATATGACATATGCGCTCGTTTAACGGTTCCCGCGAAATATCCGCTATTACTCACATTAATCCTGCTGTTATGAGAGGATCTGCGCACAATCGCAAAAGAAGCGGTAATTAACGTGTAATTTTATCATTGAGGACATTCCTCGGTGACTGAAAGGAGGTTACACATAACAATTGTCATCAAGCACGTTCCGAGTCACTTTATACATTGTTGCGCAAGGTATTAAAAGAGATAACAATGGGAATTGAGAGATTAACCGGTGCACAAAAGAAAAGATCACGGAAGATCAGAAAATTTACAAAGATGCAAAAATTGAATATAATTTTACAGAGTGTAAAATTCCATTGGAATTTCTCAGGAAAACTTTAATAGAAGTCTCCAGCAATAAAAAAACATTTGTTACATCTATAAATTAGAAAAGAATAGGCTATCATTTCTCTAAATTATCGTGTCTGAATTCAAATAGGCTGTTTAACTTTACATTCTCAAGCAACAAGATACAACACGACAAAATTTCTCTAATCAATCCGGAACGTTGTATTTTTGTATTTTATGTGCAGATTTAATGTGAATGCATGTATATATACATACATTTATATATTATTATAGAATAAATATTTGTCGTGTCCTATCGTGTAGTGCAAATTGACATTCACATTTTCATCTACATCAAAGTGTCTTATCTTTCGCGGATGAGTACGCGGAGAAAGGGCGGAAAAAAGAGAAAAGCGGATGTACAATATAAGTTCCGATATAGATTCCAAAGTCGGTGCGTCTACACGCGACATTTTTCCTCAGGTCTCAAAAGCATGCGCGACACTCAAATGCTCTTTCACGTTTTCGTTAAGGAGAGATAACGCGACGTCCGTCCGAGGCCGTAAGACCCCGTGCGAGGAGGGTAAACGTAATGTGAGGCACAGGCACACACATTCACACACACACACACACGGCCAATAATGCACACGTACATGAGATCGAGGGCGTGGAGCCTCTGGGCTTCACCGGCGAGGCCGGTCAACAGCGAGAGGAAGAGCTGGAAGAGAGGAGCAGGCGGAGAGACTTATATATCGAGAGAGATACGCTCGCGCGCGCACGCACTCACGCACACACGAACGGGCTTATCGGGCATACATCCTCGCTCACAGATTAGCATAATGTCTGCTGCAATGCGTAGGTATACGCTCCTCTTTCCCTCGCCTTTCATCCTCTCTTTTTCTATCTGTCGCTTCGCGTTCGCTCTCTTACCTTCCTCCGCTCCTCCCTTCTCACCCCTCCGATATCCTCCTCCTCTCTTCTTCTATGGCACGATGAGAGAAACTCGGTATCCTGGGAGAGGAGCGCAATCCTCATCACCATCGCGCGCAACCATCAGCTGCGCAGCCTCGTCCCATCGATCGCGGATACCCGCGGCGATAAGAGAGAAAGAGAGAGAGAGAGAGAGAGAGAGAGAGAGAGAAAGAGAGAGAGAGCACGCTGTTATTATTACTATTATGATAAAATAATAGTAATAATAATGGTGATAATTACGACGGTGATATTACGTCGTCGCGGAGAGAGTATCGCTATGTTACGTTGATGATAACCGCGTCGCAACGTGACGCGCCGTCGGCGAGAGCGTTCTGATAAACGTCAAGGAGCGGGAAATGACCTCCGAGTTTTCTTAGATGCAGAATAAATTCCCGTGAATGTTGAAATTTCTTTCAAATATAGGTATATCGTACTACGATATCAATTGGAGAGATCCTATGTTTATGTCAAATATGGATTTTTTAAAATTAAAAAGGAAACGATATAAGAATTCACACCTCTTTTTGACAGACTAACCTTTTGTATCACGAATTTTTTTGAAACTTTATATCTAAAATCTTTTATAAATCTCTCTCTCTCTCTTTCTCTCTCTCTCTCTCTCTCTCTCTCTCTCTCTCTCTCTCTGATGACAAATCTAAAATCAAAGTTTTAAAATCTAAAAGAAATTTTTTTTTTAATTTTGATCCGTTACATATTGGATTTTGGATTAAAAAATGTGAAAATTTTAATCTCAGATTTGAATTCAGTGATTCAAAAAACCTCAGATCACCATTATAAGTAATGTTTAAATTATTTATTTAGATTTATAGTAAAAAATATTTATTTTCTCATATTTTTCAATAATTATTAACTTATAATAAAACGTAGCAAAAGTTTAAAAGAAATTCTGAAAAATATTTCAAGATATCCTGAATAAGCTTAAATTGCCGTTTCGATATTGATAATAATTGAATAGAAAATAAATTTTTTTTTATATTGCATGAATTTTGACTATTTAATTGTTTATAGTAATTATACAAATAAAAATGTATCGTGGCTTATTTTTTTACACTTGTTCGTGTACTAGAAGCTTTGCAAAAACAAAAAATATTTAATGTCAAAACATCTAATATCAAATTCATCAAACTAATCAAAAATTGAACGGAAACAGATGGTACGCTAAGCGTATCACTATATCACAAAGAGTTAAATAAAGTGAGCATACTTTTATGGAATGAAATTGAAAATATTTCTCTACATAATTATTCGATTAAACAATCGGAAGGCGTGATTATAATAAAATATTTATTTAAACCGCATTCGCGCGGAATTCAGAGGCAGCAGGAGTGATTTCAATGCGAGCTTCGCGGATAGGCGATGCGGTCATGTGCGAATTGTCTCACACGCGTGATAATCAACGCAAGTAATGATATAATAAACACGATCTTAAGCGTGAATTAAATGTGACAAGTAATGTACGCGCACGCGCGCACGAAAGCCCCGACTCCCGTTAGACTCCAAACTCTTATACAGCAGGTGAAGGCAGACACCGCAGCCACCGCAAAACGTTCCGGGATCACTTCCAAGGTTAATGATCCTTTTCCGAGAGCGAGATCCGCGCGCGCGCGCGGGAATCATTAACACAGATCGCCGATTAAAATAAAAGCAGCACGGGACTTATTCCCGGCCGTCGTTATCGACGCGATTCCCTTGACCACAGATTCGATACAATATTCATTCTAATTAATTATATAATCACCATGCGCGGCAATCATCGAGTGAATCGCGCCAGAGGAAACTGCTGCCGGCTGTTTAATTGATTGTAAAACGTGATTCCATTGCAAAACGCATTTTTGCACTCAAAACTGGAAGTGACTCGCGAGAAAATTCCTAGTTTTCGTCATTTCATTTTCAATGCTTTATAATGCTTTATCTCACGGATATTGTATATAAAAAAAAGACCAAACGATTAGCCTTTTTTTATACATGTTTTTATTTATATACGTTTATGACATTATAAGTATATGTTATATAATATAATCAACTTATTATATCATACATTTTTATATTATATAAATTAATTTTAACACACATATTTGACCTTATAAATCTCTATTAATTTATTATTTTTATTGAATAATTAACTTAATTTACATAATTCTTTTTGCGGAAATCGTTATTTTTAACTCAATTACTGCATGCACACGTGTTAAAAAATTAAAAATTCAAGGTGCATATTCACAGAGAGCGAGACGGTTAGATTCATATGTAGATTTTTTTCGCGGCTAATACAAGCACAAGCGCAGAAAGCAATTCTGTGCTCTTTCTGCGAGGACCACGCTCATAAAGAGCGTGGCCTACTGAGCATGCATAGCAACAATACGTTTCGTCCCGCGCCAAACCGGGATACGAGGGACGACGCCAACGGGTTACGACGGCCCCCGGAATCGAATTGCACAGGACCCGTCGAGAAACGCGAAAGAAAGAGGGACGGGGAGAGAAAGAGAAAGCAGACCTCGGCCTCTCGCTGCCACTGCTATTATGGCCAATAATTCATTGAGTGACTGTCAGGCCCTCCGCCGACCTGCCCTGGGCTGCCGCACCCTTCATGTGCATTGTGTATACGGGGTGCCGCGAAAGTACGGATTTGCTGTCGTGGCAGATAACGCTGTCGAGCGAAATCGCGCTTATCTTGTCTGCATGTCTTCTAAAGTGTAATATCCAACGAATCTTAATCGAGGGCAAAGTAAAATTTACGACTTTGTTTACGAATATAATAAGGAAAAAAAAGGAGATTTCCCATGATGTGATTTCTCAAAAGATTTGAAATACATTATTAATTTATTATTGTTCTTCACCGATATTTATCAAAAATCACAATGTTTTTACGAGGACAATTTACCGTATAATTCTCATTGTTCTTTTCAGAAATGGTTATAATGATTTTTTTACAGCCATTTTAGGAATTTGGAATATATATAATTCTAGACAGAAAAATTTTATATCAAATTTATTATATGTATATCACATATATTTCTTTTATGCTAAAGTTATACATCTTTTAAATTCCTCCGCATTATATAAAATTCTAAAGACAAACGCACTATGTGCAATATAATATTTAATAATAGATAAAAAAGTTATTAGTGACGAAAAAGTTCTCATTATTATCGAATTTTCATCGTCATTTAGCTCTTCATTTCGTATTAAAATAATTTAATTAAAAGCATGTGCGTTCTTGTAAAATACATTAATAGCGCTTTATGGGTATGGGACTTTTATCGGAATAATCGAGATAATTTCTGCGACATGCATTTTTCGCGGGAAATGCGCTCATTCTGAATCGCATACCAGATAAGAAGTCGAACATTGCAATTGCATCGAATAAAAATTTCGATGCGAACGATACATATGCGAAACTGATCTCTGCACTTCTTCTTAACATTGAAACTGATAATTGCGTACATAACGTTTTAATTTTACATTGCTTTTTTATTTTTAACAATATATATACCTTCACATTATTTATATTATATATATGTATTTTTATGAAATATGTGATATGACATTGATATATATTTGTCGATTAAATTGACTAATTTCCGATTAAACGTTGGAATCTGGATTTAGATCGAGCGGCAGGTTGCATACGAAGATGTTTCATCGAGGTCGAATTATGGTCGTGAATAGCTTGCGAGCGTTACGTTGCATACCGCCTTAAATTAACACCTTCGCCACCTTAGCTACACTTAAGCGGATTCCGCGACGGTTATAATATCCGTTAATTAATTTGAGCGCACGTTAATATATAGAGCACTCTCTCTCTCTCTCTCTCTCTCTCTCTCTCTCTCTCTCTCTCGTTCTCTCTCTCTCTCTCTCTCTCTCTCTCGTTCTCTCTCTCTCTCTCTCTCTCTCTCTCTTTTTCTCTCCCCCCCCTCTCTCTCTCTCTCTCTCTCTCTTTCTTTTCTTTCTTTTCATAGAATGAACATTCACGAGAGATATCGTTAGGCAGTGATGACAATAATAAATCGCATTATGAATTTAGTCTTTTAATCAATCGTGTAAGGATTATACAAGGTGTATCGCGCATGATCTGCGCGATACTTTTTACATTTAATTGTGAGAATAAAGAGAAAGCTACGAACATATGTATTTTATTCGAATCAATCATATTATGTATTTAATATAATAAGTAAGTGTATTTGTATCTTTTTAGATGAAAAAATAGTGTGATACTACAATAAAAATTAACTAATAATATAGAAATAAAATTGATTAAAAAGGAGTAATTTAGTGTTAATAAATTTATATATATATATATATTTTTTTCTATGTGGATATCATTATATTTATATTTAAAAATATAATTTGTAATAAATGGTTGGAGATGTTTTTGGAGGAAGCAAAGAAGTGAAAGCGTAAGATATAATATCGTGAGACAAATAAATTTACTGTTGGAAAGTTTTTCGCTTTTAATAAGCATCGAAAATGATGCATTATATATATGAGAAGCGAAAACATTTTTTATTATGGACACTTAGGACACTAAAATAATAATAATCGTCGAATTATTAGGAAAAAATAATTACAAAAAAATATAATATATATATTAGGATATTTATTGTAACAATTATACATATAGCTCTTCTTCTTCTTCTTCTCTCTCTCTCTCTCTCTCTCTTTCTCTTTGTTACTTACAATAATTAATTCAATAATTGTAAAATCATAATTAAAAATAGCTTACTTATAGCGATTTTTGAGAATCGATTTATTTATTCGGAATGTCACATAATCCATGACTCGTAAAAACTTTTGTATCAGCTAAATAAAAAATTGCGTTTGCATTTCGTAAAATTACGACAGAGAGTATGCATACGTTTTGCGTGTGAACGCGAACGAACAAAACATTTCTTACGTATCGTACGCACGAATAGATAATAAATACACCGCGCGTTGCATCGAGCGTGCATCACATGCGTTGAGCTATGGAAAAATCAAATTCTTGGATCAAGAGAAGGGGACAAGTGGGAGGAAGGGGGGAGGGGGTAAAGGGGATAAAGAGGAAGGTAGGGAGGGGGCAGACGGAGATGGGGGGGGGACGCAAAAGCCTCCGAGAAACTCCGAGGGAGAGACGTTAGAGCGGGCGAAGGAGGAGGGGTTGGCGGGCGCGGAGGGGGATAATTGCAGAAGGGTCTCGCTCTTACGTTGCTCTTGCAAAGAAGTCTTAAGACGAGATAAGACCGCGGCGATAACGATTGAGCCCCGCGGGAACTCTTTGCCTACGTGTTACACGCACACGCACACGTACGCTCGCGCACGACGCGTCCGCGACGCGTCCGATGCGGGATTTAGGAGTGCAGATTTTTTTTTGACGCGTTTTGTATATACGCATGGACGCGATGTATGTGTGTATATGTGTGCGAAAAAATTCGCGGTTGTACGTCAGATATGAGATGGATAAAAAAAAAAAAAAAAAAAAAAAAAGGAGAGAAAAGATTAACGCGACGCCAGGGCACATTTCAGGGAAAATATACGCCACGATCCCCGAGCATTTTGTGCTCTCGCTCGCTGAATATTAAGCTACGCGAGTTCCTCTTCCGAGAATTTTATTAAATAAAGTATGTAGCAAACACACGGGATTATCCACCGTTGCTATATCGAATTTTAATGATCCCTGAACAATTTTCTCTGAACAACTTTCCGAATTTATCTTGCATTCCTCTTAAGAAAAATTTTGTAATTACTCTTGTTTTGCAACGATTCTTACATTTTTGTAACGTTTAAATTCAATGAACTTATATTAACATCATCTATATACATTTCTCACTCCGTCTTGTAATTTTCTCCAATTATTCTCATTTGCATCATATTATTACAATGGAATTATATTTATAATATACATTTATTATATAAAATTATAATTTTATCCGGATTCGTGTATTTACAGATTGTATTCTGCAATTTCGCAATAATCGCGAGTATAGAAAATGACGCAAGCGCGTTTTTTCTATCACAGATGGATCGTTATGGAAGCAGCAGGGAGTCAAAAACAGAGAGAGAAGGAGAAAGAGAAAAAGATGGTTGAAAATTGAAATCGACACCGCGATTCGAAATCATCATCGGGAATCGGAATCGCGAAACCGAAGCAGAGATAAATTTCCCGGCGAAAACTCGTGTTGCGTGAAGTAAAGTCGGAATTATCCGCGTCGCGGCATTAAAATTCTTCATCGCCCGGGGCCGCCCGGCTGATAATTACGTCTCGTATTTACATATCTCGCGGGATCGCCGTCGTTACAGGTATTTCTCTGTTTTAATACACACGCGGTGCGCTGTGCGAGCCGAGCGATGTAAGAGCGTCGGAATTTGTATCCGGGGATAATAAAGAGAACACTTCCTTCTCTCTTTCTTTCTCTATCCTTCTCTCCCTCTCTCTCTCTCTTTCTCTCTCTCTCTCTCTTTCTCTTTCTTTTAAGACTCACTCGTCGGCGCACGATTTCTTCGACGACCACGACTAATCGACGCGCGCAAAAATTAACGCGTCGCTTATCGATATCCGAGATCATTTCCTCGGGGCGAACTCGTCGATCCGAGACTGCCGCCGTGCATATGGTGGATTATTCACAAAATGTTTATTCCCTGAAAAAACATGGAAAACTTGATGAAATTCTCAAGGATTTTTTTTTGTATCTGAAAGAATCAGACAAGTGTCATGAAATTTTATTGAGATTCAGGGAATTTTTTCGAAAATTCTCTTTCTGATAATTTTGCTCTCATATCGTAGACAGTGAATCGTGCCTGAATGTGAAACTGGCGTCTCACTTCCTGATAACTCATTAATTAATTGTTGAAATTGTTTTCTGGCTTTATTTTTAATAGTTCTAGAGTTGATAAATTACAAATAATTCTGGTTATTAAAAAAAAAATTGTTTCGGGACAAACCGCCAAATTTACGTTGCGTCTTACTTTGTTCGTTGACGTTTTTTAAATATTTTTTATCAGATTTTAAGTGTTTGAAAATTCTACAATAGTTTTACAAAAAGTTCTATACGTAAAAATTATTAGAATATTAATTAAACAATTAAATCGTCCGAGAAGTCGGACATGTAAGTACCGAGGTAAGACGCTCGTATCTCGGCTTATCTATATAGGATGTTCGGAAATTAAACCGACAAACTTTCAAAGGTTGTCGGGGGCACCAAAAAAATCATTTCTCGCAAATGAACCTAGGGTCGGAAACGTGTCGTTACAGCGCTATGGTACAGAGAGTGTTCGAAAAAGGTCGAAAGAAAAACTAAATAACTTTAAATTTATTTTTTCAAATTAATTTATCAAATTTTATATTGTGTTTTTATAGAATATTATTTAATAATATATCGTTATATTTTTCCCGAAATTTGAATATTGTTTAGAAAATGTGTAGGTGCATTCAGAAAAATTTTTCTAATGTTTTTTTCTCTGAAAATATGAAATAAAATAATAAACTACCTAATATAATATAACAATGACGTCTACAATAAAAATTAATTGTTTGATGGGCAAGAATCGGACTTATCACGAAATCTTCTTGTTCATTTTGGATATTTTTATATTTTTACCGATTATAAGCGACTTTTTTCCGATTTACAAGAGAATTTTTAGAGTTGACACACCACCGTTAGATTTATTTTCTTTTCCAACTTACTACTCGCGTTTTTTTGTTCGATAAACACTCCGCCGAAATTAATTTAATCCACTTTCTCGAGTCGGATCGTTCGGTATTCTTGTATCATTAAAATTCTTACGGCGTCCCCGAAAGAGCTCTCCATCTAATCGCGTCCCCCGACTTTAAGTGTCTAACCGGAACAGATGTAACTGTCATAGATATTATATTTTTATGACTAACGTATACTCGCGTATCCCTAATGGCGCCCATCCTTTTCTTCTTCCCGCGGAGAGAAGAATTAACATAAATCGATCGTTGGGTTGGCCGAGAGAAAGAGGGTAGGAGGGAAAGAAAGAGGTAGATCTCTGAATGAAAACGTTTCGGACCCGAAAGGACACTGAAGGCGGGACGACTCCAATCTCAGTGACGTGGTCTCTTCTTCCTTTCTTCTTTCCTTTATCTTCCTTCCTTCTTTTAACTGTATCTCGAGCACAATTGTTCGAATCGCGAGATCGAATCGGCGATGAAAACGCGTGTAAAGGTTTTCGCTCTTTGTACGTCATGCCGCCATTTCGCGTTCTGTCTTATTTTGTTCGTCCGATAAATCCGGATTATCCGAATTAATTCGACATTCGTTTCATGAGAAAACGCGTGAGTGTATATTTAAAATTATTATTTCCGTTTCAATTTATCGGTACCTTTCGCGGAAATTTATACATATGTATGTATATTTAACTTTCTTCATAACAAATCATTTTTTTAACGATCTTTTTGGTACATTTTCTTATATGTATATATAGGTATAAGAAAATATATATATTTGTGTAATATATTTCAGATAATTTTATATTTATTATTATTATATTTTTAAATTACGTATAATTTATATTTTTATAAATTGTAATTTAGACTTGTTCCTATATACATATATATTTTCATATAATCGCGAACAAAAAAATTCTCATTTACAAGCAACATTTTTCCCATTTGTTAAGAAGAGTCGAAGAATTTGATTCGGCTTGATTCTGAAAAAAGAAACCCGAAGAAGGTTGCGTGATCGATCGACGATCCCGCGTTTCTTTCGCTTTTAACTAAAGTCATCCCGCGCTTGTAACTGTGTTATATCGTCTTCTCTCGCAAGAGCTGATCATTATTTCATTATTATTCTTTTTATTACGATAAACTCTAGACAAACTCACGGGTGGCCAATCGACCGTCATCATCGTTGCGAGATGCGTAGGTGTAAATGAAGGGTGCTCCTGCAAGTTCCGATCCACATGTAGCGATTTATTCCGAAATTACAAAATAACACTAAGGACCGGTTTTTTCACCACGGTAGATGAGCTTTGTTTGCTCGCGGTTTTTCTTCATCTTCTTTCTTTTCACGAATAGGGCTGGACCATCCCTTCGCTTGTGTCAAAATGTCTCGCGATACCCATATAATCGTTACGTATTATTTTATTCGATGTACAAAATTGCCGGAACGGCTAGTTTGAGTCGATACAACTTAATAGCATAAGTTATATTTGATGGATGGATTCGTTTAATGTTGTCTCAAAATGTATATGATAATTCAACGAAATTTATTCATCCTATAGGGAGGGAGGACAGGCAAGAGTATATGACATATTTTTAAATTAAAATGTTTTAATTGAAGAAAAGCTTTTCGAGATAACAAACACACAATAATTTATTAATTCGTAATTTTATATTAATTTATCATTTTAATAATTTAATAAAGACGGCACAGGATTTCAATAAACATCTTTATTAGTGATGGACGGGGGAAAGGAGGGTAACATCCCTCTTCTTGTTCACTCGGACATAATAATCACGAAGAAAAGGAACGCGATGGGGCGTGTTGGTAATGGTGTAATAAACGATTAAAATATAATAACATGTCAACGAGCCCTTTTCGATCGCGCGCGCTCGAACGAATTCCGGAGGACGCGGAGAGAAATGGAAGGAAGGGCAAATGTGCTACACAATGTTCGGCAGTGTATCATTATCATATCATAATAACGGCGGCGGCGCTATTAAGGTCTTAATGCACCGCCATATTCCGCGCGCGATCCTCGGGAAGACAAGTTAAGGATCATCGAAGTGACGGATCGCGGAAAGATTAAGGAGTACTCTTTACAGCTTGCTAAGAGCGTCAAACTCGCGCCGAGGGCGGCTACTGTGCGCCGGGACGAGATTCGCGAGTCGCAAATCCAAGTATTTGGAAATATTCATACACGAATTATTGAAATATATTCTACATTTTTAAAAATTAATAGATTATTTCTTACGGTCGTTGATTTTACGTTAACTATTATTATATTTTAGATTGTGATTCGATATTAATAAATTGGTAGAAAAAAATAGAGTAATCAAAATTATATTTTATTAAAAGGTGGTTTATTTATACATTTTTTATATAAAAATTCAACGTGAATCTATAAGCAAGCTTAATATTTTTTTATATAGGTACAGATATCTCTCAAAAGAATTTAAAAGGGATTGTATATTTGAATCCTGAAAATAAGAAAGACTTGCGGAGGATTCATCGTTTGTATGCAGAAAAAAAGAACGCTTGAAAAGTTGACCGTGCGAGAATACGAAAAGGAAATGGTGATTAAAAAGACACGTGCCACTAGGGAAAGGGAAAGATAAAGGAGCAGGGAGAGAGGAGTCACATTGTGAATTCAGGAATTGTATTGTTGAGGCAGCTAGACACGCGTCCTTTCCGATCCTTCAGTCTTTTGAATTTCATAAACTTTTCAAATAAATTTGCACCTGAATGTTCGCCGTAGAGAATACATGGAATATTCGCTCTCTAAAAGTGTCATTGAAAGTTCAATAGATTGTTTGCAAAACTCGGTATATCCGTTATGACAGGATATAACTTATAGATGTGTTTTATTAATAGTCAAATATTACATATATATATTATCATATTGTGTATTATTTATATTTTAGAGAAAAAGATCTTTTAATAATATTGAGACTATGTGAAGATTATCTGAAAATTAACGATCTTTAATATAAGACTTGAACATTAATTTTCAGCAAGTTTTAATATAATTGCAATAATTTTACTTAAAAATCCATGGAAAAAATTCGTTTTTACAACTTCGCTGAAAAGAGCGCGCCTATTTAGATTAGCAGACAATATAATTATTAGGCGTAATAATTGAGCATGACATAAATAAAACGAAAACAAAAGGGCAAACTCGTCTTTCAGTTGACAAAAGGTATTTTTACACCCGGTATACATTCGGACGAGGGAAGGGAAGGGTATTGGGGATGGCGGGATGGCTTATATAGGGAATAAAAGGAAGGTGGCAGTAGACAGAAAAAGAGAGAGAGAGAGAGAGAGAGAGAGAGAGAGAGAGAGAACATAGCGAGATACGGCGTTCTTGTGCAGCCGAGAGGGCCCATACAGCAGACGCGGGCACCGGCATTGTTGGCCGGGACTCTCTTTTCAGGTCTGAAAGAGGCATCAAGCCAACCCAAGGTGACCCCGCGCGCACTGGGTCCTTGGAAAACGGTCGCGAGAGAGCTTGGGGCCTGTCAGACGGACGAGACGGTCGGCTTTCTCGCTCTCGCTCTCGCTCTCGCTCTCGCTCTCGCATCGTTTGACATACCGAGCTGTATTTCGCGCCCGTAAGGCCCCGGACAATTACTCCGGGGCCTGGCCTTCGCGCGATTCGACGCGACGCGATACGATTCTCTTCGCATCTCGCCATTGAGATTTTACGGATGTTAAATGTGCGCGTTCTCTCTGTGCGCGACACGGGAAATCCGCTTGAGCGAAACGACTGTAACAACGAGATGTTGGAAAAAATTATGCAAACTCGAGATTGATCTCTGTCTCAGAATTAGAGATATCTTTTTTAAGACGAGAATCTCTATTTTTTTTCCAATTTCTATTGTTGCTTCAATCTTACAGGGTGTTTCACGAGAAGTTGCTAAAACTAATCAGTTGTATTTTTAAATGCACACAGGGAGCAAGAAAAGTAAAATATCTTTTAATAGACAATATTTATAGCAGTTTTATTTACATATACATTAAAGACAATCGGGAATATTCTTATCATTTAATAACAACAAATTTACAAAAGATGCCAAATATCGACAATCTTAATCATATATTAATAATTAAATAAATATATAGAATAGTTCTCTTTTTTGTAAAAATGATATATATATTTTTGAACAGTCTAAAATAATAAGAGAATTAACTAGAATTGTGAAAAAAGGGGTGACGCTAAAAAAAGATGTTATGTAAATTTTTTTATAGTTTCCAAAACTTGATTTATATTTCAATTGTGATGGTGCACATTTCAAATATGTATTATTAAATTGTCGTTTCGACATTTTTATAAACATTTATTAAATGATAAAAATATCTCGATTGCTCTATATGTAAATAAAACTGTCAAATGTTCTCTATTAGATTATTATTTTATTTTTTCTGCTCCCTATATGTATGATTAAAGATGATAGCTGATTAGTTGCAGCAAATTCCTATGAGACATTCTGTATTTTTATTACGTAAAGGATTCCTTCCAAGTCTCACATTCTTTTCCGACATATGTAAACCGCGTAGGAAGAACTAAAAGTAGATAATTACCCTTTCTCATGCACACTTAATTTAGCTCACTGCAATCCCTTCTATTCTCATTAAAAACTCAGGAGGGTGCAGTCCCTTTTCACATTCTCGTTCTCCTTTTCCTATAGTGCCGATGAACGGCATATTCATCTTGCGTGCTCGGTATTCTTCGATGACTTGCGATATGATTTAATGATCTCGATATATATATTTACGAATATATAAATTATCATTAATTAAAATTGCCATTCAGGTTATCCCGATTACGATAATTTTAGCGCCGCGGCACCAGAATCGCCGTTGAAATTATCGATCTTTGCTCGCGAATACTGCTTACTTTGTAAATTAAAGGACGCGAATGGTGAAAAGGATCAGTGAGAACAAAAAAAAAAAAAAAAAAAAAAACAAAAAGAAAGGGGTCGAGAGTACCTTCATTAATAAAGGCTTCGTGTGAAGGTCATCCGGAAGACGAGATTATTTTTGTGCGAATCTGAGTTGAGAAGCTTGTCGTGTGAGACAAAACGTGATAACATGCGATTGATAATAATGGCGTTTATTATGCGGTCATTGCATATCTAGCAACCTATATAAATGCAAATATAAATTATGAAAAATTGCCTAAAAAATATAATAAATACTTGAGATGCTAAAAGAGACGCAAAGAATAAGTTTTGGAGGATCGTAAAAAATTTACGACATTTTAAAATTTCAACGAATATATCTCGCACTAATTTTTAGTGGTCGATATTTATTACTTTTTGATAATATAATAATTGTGTATTAAATTTATATTTTTAACAAAATCGATAAACACTTGCATCTCGATCATACAATACATTCCGACACTCACTAGTACTTGGATTTACATACACGATTCCATAAATCGAACATAATTATTGATAGGCGTGTCTCGATTGCGGGATGGAAACGATACGAAGAACAAGTCGGCGCCATTTTTAATAGATCCGTGTATTGCGAATGTTTCCGCCGTTTTAATATGTCAATCCTGCTACTCTACTCTCGCTCTCGCGTAATGAAAACTTATAGATAGTTTACGGCCGACGCACGTCGTGTCGCGCGCATATTTACGGGTTCGCTTTACGATGTAAATAACGTTAGAATTCATTACTTTACACGTAATTACCAATAGGATTTATTTACTCGGCGCCGCTATCTAGGATGCGTGGGCGCCGATCAACGAACGTGTGAGTTTGATTATCAAATCCCGTTTCTCTACCTCGAATCGAATGTAACTTGACTCAATCGTCCTGACAATCTGTCATTAGCCGCACCTCTCTCTTAAGAAACGATAATTATTAAATATGAAAAAAAATCAAAAAGTCCCTTAATGTAAAACTGATATATACAATTGTTTGTTTTTTTCTATAATTTTTTTTTTAAATTATATGTATAAAGCTTCTGAGTAATTTTAATGTAAATTGTATACATTCAATTTTTAATACACATATATATTATATTCTAATATATCGTCTTCCTATAATTTAATTTGGTTAAAAAAAGTATCAGTAGAAAAAATTAAGATAATAAATGTGTGTGGAAATATTTTTATAGTTCTGCTTGTGCATTCTACATTTTTATATATTTTAATATAATATACATACCGAGCTGTTTAGCACTCTTTCTCTCTCTCTCTCTCTCTCTCTCTCTCTCTCTCTCTCTGCGTGATACAAATCGAAATATGCATGTTCATATAAAATCACGGAAGGATTTTTTTTATCGCTTGGAAATGGCGATAAAAAATCATACAGGCGCTGCAATCAACACTAATTGTATTTACGATTACGTAGCCGTATTACCGATGTAATTACGATAGCTGCGCGCGCGCGAATCTCGCTGCGAACGTCCCGAAGATCGTAATATCTTGTGGAGTTACCGTTACTCTTGGATGCATCTATTATCTCGCGATCGACGTGCGAAATCATTTCATTCCGCCTCACGCAAATTATTCCGCAATTGATTGACGGGCGCTTTCAATAAATTTTCACCCCACAGATCATCTTCCCGTTGTATACATCCACCAAGCTAACGTAATAAAACCGAATAATGTCGTTGTAACGCTTACTCGTCTATCTCTCTTTATTCACTAAAGTCACAGTTGTTCTTCGGTTCCATTCATTTTATTAATTTTTTCTTATCTTATTGTCCCACATTATATATCATAGATTGTGTCTTAACATTTTTAATTGCAGTAATGATATTATAAACATCAGTGTCACATTATATTCTGTCTCGTAAGCTTTTTTTTTAAATATAATTCTTTTTAAATTTTAAATATATATATTTCTTATATATTTTATTATTATATATATTATATATTTTATAAAAATATATATTTATATAACTCACACACACACAGATATGTTAAATAATCTTTTAAGATAAAATCAGATTAGACAGAGTAAAGCATGTTAAGAAAAGACGTTCTTTCTCAAAGTGAAAATAAAAAATAATGCCACTTATTATATCGGGGAGAAATTAAAGTTGACGAAATTACGCATTATTCGAAATATTTAAACACAGTGTTCTAGATTCGCGACTGTGCATTTAGAACATTTAGCGAGCGCATTTAACATTTGACCTTCGATTATCGTTTTCCGTCCTTTCTAATATCTCCCTCCCTGTTGCTCTCTTCTCATCGAGAGAGTTCGCCGGCTCGCGATCCGGATAAACGATCCGGTG
This sequence comes from Anoplolepis gracilipes, assembly GCF_047496725.1. Taxonomy (NCBI): domain Eukaryota; kingdom Metazoa; phylum Arthropoda; class Insecta; order Hymenoptera; family Formicidae; genus Anoplolepis; species Anoplolepis gracilipes. Next base: position 4,531,275 of record NC_132976.1, on the reverse strand, counting down.
TGTCGCGATTTTAGAAAGTGGCAACAAATTACAAAAATCTCACTTTTGCATTTGCTTTTCTTTTAATGCCCCCTTTTGCATCCTGATCGCACGCGCGTGCCAGTTTCTCGCCACGGACGCCTCCCACGACGTGTACGTATACCTTTGTTGCGTTGCTGCTGTTGTTGTTGTTCGCTTATTAAATGTATTCGCGACTGACAGACTGCCATTCACGTAGGTAGTAGGTAGACATATCGCGTTGCTGCAACGCCAGCTTTCACGAACAATCTTTTTGTTCTCGCATTTATCTCTCACATACACATATACGTGTTCTCTCTCTTTCACGAATACGTTTTTAAATCATGCATAAAAAGATATATCCATTCTTATTTAATTTTATATTAAATTACTTGATAGATAATGTATAATACATGAGATTTAATAAATATACGACATAATAATAACGAACAAAGTAAATATAATTATTGAGGAACACGGTTGCGGTGGAGTTTTGAATCTTACTTTAATTACGAGGCATTCTTCGAGGATTGACATGATTCGTGAACAAAGAGGCGAGAACTGACGTATCTTCGAAATACGTTCGTCGAAAATCCGGTCGCATATCTCTCTCTCTCTCTCTCTTTCTGTCTCTCTTCCTCCCGAAATTCCGATATTATATACAGCCGCGAATCTCGCGTTAATCAAATTTAACGCTCCGGTGTACCTTTCACGATGTCAAGAAAATACTTAAAATTCCAAGCTTTCGAGATGCGTTACGTGCGTATTTAAACGATACACACATTCCGCCGTAATCTATTTCTCTGCTTCGAATCTCGATGTTTAAGGACGATATCCTTCCGTACGATCGTCGATCGATTCTTCAAACGAAATATACAATCGCTTCCAAGTTTAATCAGCATCCTTGACGAATTCAATTTTATCGATAAAAGTATGGATAATGGAATTTTAATCGGCTAAACTTTCGAGAACCACCCACGCAGTAGTTACATGTTCTTTTTAGAAATACGTAAAATAAACATCTTTAAATAGAATTTAAAATAACATCACGTGCATTTGAATGTTTTCTTATAATTAATATCATGATATACTTTACTAAATGAAATCAGTTGTTTCTTTATTTGACACTTTTTATAGCTTTAATTAGATTTAATTAAGATTGAATTAAGGTAGATTAGATAGATTATTTTTTATTTAAATGTATTTATTTGAAGTCATTTTTGTATATTTTAAAAGAAAGATACGCGTCAATAAAAAAAAGAATTTCCTAAATATATAAATCTTCCTTTCCTTTTTAATTTTGATCAAGTCAATTTTGCCCGGATAAAATTTTAATTTTATTCAAGCACAACATCAAAAATTTGAAAATTATAGGAAAAAAATAAACCTCATTTATAATACTCGCTATTTATGAGCGCCCGCAGGATAATATTTACAAGTGTCCCGAGATGTAACGGTGGCTGCGGGTCTCTGTAACATCCGTCGTAAAATTGTGGCTTTGGATGGGATCGAGATGCATTACGATCGAGCGATGGTCGGTATCGTAAAGAACAACCCCGATGTTTTTCGGTGATACGCCTATGGGTCGTCGATCAATTTAAAAGGAAGCGAAGCACGTGATCGCGTCCTCTCTCGTCTAGTCCTACCTTCTCTCTCTTTCTCTCTCTCTCTCTCTCTCTCTCTCTCTCTCTCTCTCTCTCTCTCTCTCTCTCTTTTTCTCTACCTTCTCTTCCTCCTCCCCTTTTCCGGAAGGGAGAGTGGACTAGTCTGGTTCTATCCGAACCAACTTTCAAAGTTTCTGCCTGAAATTGCTGAGCTGAAATCTTGGCGTTATCGTCGTTGATCGATAAAACGTTTAGATTGATTTTTCTATCCTCTCGAAGATATACTCGATCGCGATTCGCTTTTTATAATATAAAATGAAAAATGGAATCTATAAATTAAATACGTTTTAATAAGTTTGATGATCGACTATGTTAAAGTTTAAGATACGTTTTATCATGAAAAAATTTATGATAAATAAAGATAAACTAATTGTAAAAAAATTCCGAGAGAATAGTTTTTATATAATCTCTGTGAGATAAAATCATTTTAAATTTCTCTATCTGAAATTTTTAATTAATTCTTCCATTTTCATAAACATATAAAAAATAAACTAGATCAGTTGTATCAACTTTTGTCACTCATTGTTTCTGTTATAGTTCTGTTATAATAACTAAAAGTAAAAAAAATTTCTTACAATAATAATATATACGCGAAAATATAAAATTACAATATTTTAAGATTAAGTTTCATAAATTCTTGAATAATATGAAAATTATTGTTTAAAATCGTCGCATAACTCGTTTAACGTTTTTAAGCTTTAAAATATCGTAAAAAATCATAGAAAATTTTTGTTCCCGAGTTCTAGTAAAGAATTATTTTATAATAATGTGATTTTGATGGAAAAAAATGAAGCCACTGTCATACTAAGCTCAACTCGTTTGGTCCGTTGAAAAATGCGCCGTTGTTTTTGGCGAACGCGATCCGATTCGATTTAAAGCGAGGAGGCAAAGGCAGGTTGAGAGACGAGACGTAGACCGGTGTTGTATAGCTTGGTTGCAAAGCCGACTTTCAAGAAGAGGCCAGGCCAGGCTCGACGCGCGCGCACGAAGCCTACGGCTAGCATGACGGGAACCAGAATGCTTCGTTCCACCATCGAGGATCGGAGGAGAGGAGATGCCGTGGAGTGCCTCGTGGATCGAGTCGACTCGAAGATGCGAGTCAAGCCCGGAGCCCAAGTCTCAAGCTGAGAGGAGGCTGAATTCCACACTCTCTATACCTTTTATATTGCCTTTGACTATGCGAGGAGGAGCCGTTGGCTACGAACTGCACGCGAGTTCGTGCAATTCGTGTTATAAAGGACAGCAGTTTAACGGACTCTCCTCGCGAACGAGGAAACGTTACGAGTTATTTATCCTTAAGCCAGATTAATCGCGCGAGTAATCGACAAATACAGGATGCATATCTTGAAAAATAGATAACGGAACTTTAATGTGCAATTTGTATTAAGTCAATTAATCCGGAACACATACAGAGATCTATAGAACTCTTACTTCTGATATAAAGAGCACAATAAAATATAGAAAATATAATAGTATAGAAAAGCTTAATGTATAATTAATAAATATTACAAAAATATCTCTTTTCTTAAATCTTTGCGAAACAAGGCAACAAGTAATATTTCTAGTTTAAAATGCTTTATAATTCTCGATCCAGTCAGATTAGACCACGAAGATATCATATTATCGTCAGGACGCACTCTCTGGCACTCGTGCAGAAAATAGACACTCTTGACAACAGCCACTTTGTAACTTAATTACGTACGGACGCATCGGCTATCGATAAGGCAACACCCGGAGGCCATTGTCGAATACCCGCATGTACGTATGTATATACATGGAGGATCCATCGTGTTACTCCCTCAGGTAAATGGATCCTCGGAATTATTTATGGTCCTCTCTAGTCTCTTCCTGCCGTGAGAAAATTTTTAATGCGCGGCAGTAAAGACACCCTGAGAGGAGAGAAAACGGTGGATCTATTTCCGATTTTAATCGCCGTAATTTACGTCGCCGATTAAAAAATGCAGCCTGTCCTTCTGTGCCTTTGTTCGTTTTATTCTTCGAATCTTAAAAGCGATAAATTTATATCGATTAAAAAAAAAATAAAATTTTGAGAGAATTTAGCTATAATTAATTGTAAATTAGATAGAGCATAATTAATTTTATTATCGATCATTCGTATTATTATACAATTCTAAACTATACGATAATATTTAACACAATTAGATATATAGCAATCACTTTGATTTCATCTCTCTTCGATTTTGCAATTCTTCTGAATATCTCCTTTATTCTCCTATTGTTCGTATGGCATACAATGCGACAGATACCATTTGACGCTACTTTATTGGGACCACCGGTTTTCCAATCATCCACATGGTGCGTTTCTCAGGCTTGTCACGCGATTTGATCGAGTCCGACGACGTCGGATCCTCGTGCCGGACTTTGTGAGAATACATTCTAATCTTCATTGGACACGGGCGCGACCTTTTCGGATCTACGAAATTATTTACGACCGTTCCTAGTTTTCACTCTTGGCGCGCGGACGCGGACGCGGACGCGACGCGGATTGTTAAGCCGTGAACGCGCGAAGAGATGGAAGATGTGGCGATGGAGGGGCCGGGGTGGAGAGGTAGGGGAGGAAGGAAGACGAGGAGAAGACTCGCGAAGACAGGGAAGTAGAAGACGAGGAAGAGAAAGATCGCGGGAAGTCAAAGACGAGGATCTACCCGAGGCGGGATATGCGAGAGGATCGAGGAAGGAGATGATGACTCCTCGGTAAGAGAGAGAGAGAGAAAGAGACGAGGGACCAAAAGAGAGACGCGCGAGTCCCGGAATGCCTTTTCGAGTTTCTCGCCAAGTGGCCATCAGTCCGAAGCGCCGGCCATCCCGAGCCGGAGCCAGCCAGCCAGCCAGCCAGCCAGCCAGCCGAAGTCAAACGAAATCACACGGATTTACATATTATGATTTACATCCTTGTCCTCTCTGCCTCTTCTACTCTTCCTCCCCTCTCGCTTCTCTCCTTCCTCTGCCCCTCCCCCTCCCCCTCCCCCTATTTTCTTCGCACGCGTAGCCGCCGCCGCTGTCGCCGCTCTCTTCTCATGTGTCTCTCGCAGCATCTTCAGCTCGAGAGTCTCTCTCTTTTGTCTTTTGAACATCCTGCTGTCTCTCTCTTCCTCTCCCTTCGGTGGAAAATTCGTCTAGAAAAATGTCGCTTTATTGGCATTTCATGGGCCTTCATCGAGTCTCTCGCATCGGTGCTCATCGGTTTGCATTTTGCGTCTTGAACCGCAGAGATTTTAATAAAATTATAAAATTATAACGACTTATATATAGGAAATATTGCTAAAGATAAGAAGAATTTCAAGAATATAACTTTGATATAATTCTTCTAGGTTTAGTATATCGATATGAAAGAAATGTAAGTAGATCTCGGTATAATATATATTTCTTCTACTCTTTCCGGTAGGAAATGATCTCAGCAGATAACGTCATAAAATAAATGACCCAATGATTCTAAGTAAAGATTCTTTCATAGTATATTCACGATCAATTTTTGTGCCGTAAACGTGAGATATATGTTTTACCGTTATTACGAATACCACGCTCAGATAACACTTCCGGTTTTTCAGGATAATACTTCGGTCATCAAGTATATCACAGTTTATATCTCGGATATACGTTTCCGTATATTAAGTTCTTCCTTTAAAAAGAAAATTAAGGTAACTAATTAATATTTTCCTTGTTCAATTAAATAACCAATATATAATAGATAAATAATAATTAAATTCAATCAATAAGTAAATAAAAGAACATTTTCGAAGGGGCTTTTTTTTATGGAATTATTCCGACAAAAAACAATCTTTCGGCAATTTTTCTTTGCGTTACATCGCCCTGCTCAATTTAATCTTTAGCCAACCGCGGAAAATTTGTGATCGCAAAAACCGCGAGCGTAATCGACCGTGATCCCATGCGCTTTTGTACATTTGTCCTCGTATTCTATTACGCGGCCCGAGGCGAGAACCAGTTTGCATCTGACCTACTGCGCCGACACGAGATGGAAAGTGGTAATTGCAATCCGCTCTCCGCGGCGAAATTGCGACTTTATCGCGATTAACTCGTATCGTCGTCGCCGTCGTCACGCAGCTTCGTTTACGGATTAGTTGTAATTAGAAAAGCGAAAGATGTTCGGATTGTCTTCGACGATTCCCGATTTTTCATTAATCTCATTATAGTTATTAGCAAAAATTAAATTTACCGACACCCAATTCATTGACACGTAAGAGAAAGGATCATAATATAGAATATTTTCTCGAGAGTTACAGGAAAAATGAAATTTACGAAATTATTCTTATTATGGAGATTCAAATTGCAATCAGCGGAGAGTTGCCTGAGAAAAGCGCGGTGAAAACTTAATCGGTGGAATTACAACCCTTCTTTTTGCTTTGCTTCAGATAAAGTCATCGTTTTTGTTTTTTTTAATTACGCAGGACTGATTTCTAATTTCTATATATAAATGAAATAAAATAATATATTTTCATATGTACCTACAATATAAAGTATATAAAATATAAAATAAAATAATATCAAATATATTATGTAATATATTCGTAAATAATCATTCTAAAACTTAAATAATTTTTATCTACATATAATCTTACTGTTGTATCTTTTTATTTTATTTTTTAATCACGTTTGTATTGGTAACGCTTATAAACAACCATGTATAAGATCTTATTTTTAAAATTAAATTTCTGAAAAACTATTTGGTTAAATCACTTGAAATTTAAACAGTCGATGCATTATTCTGTCTCAATAATGTTTTGCAAAAATTCTATATATGATTCTTACTATTTTGAAATAATGCTGACCAATTTTCTTAAAAGAATGCTTCAAAAATCTGATTGTGAAATAAGTTTCCGGTTCTTTTATATGAAAGGAACTGCTATCGATTGGAATTCGTACCTTGCAAAAACGCATAAGTTTACGAGCGTGCCGATAGAAAATAGCGGTGCGTTTTTGCGTAATCTAGACGAAAGAGTCGCCTGCATGAAAGTTAGAAGAAAGGAAAAAAAGCAGGTAACGACACACAAATGGGAAATGACTACGCGTTCGTAAAATCATAAAGTTGTTTTAAGAGCATAAGCATGTACTGTAGAAATGTTTTAATAAGCGGACACACAAAAATACTGATAGGCGCGTGCTTGGAAACATGACATTAAATACATCCGTACTGTTACAACAAACAATTTAAACAATTCATTAAATTTTCCTTTTTCAAAACGTAGACAAAAAGCTCTTCACTGCTGATTGCATATAATCTTTGCAACTAACATATATATAATTTTGTATAGTAAGTTCATAGTTATTATATAATTATTAGTTTTGAAAAAAAGTCTATCTCAATAGAGTCTTTTCACATATACAAATGGATATAGACATGAAAATCAACGATAACATTTTTGCACATAAAAATGTATTTCACCATTGAAAGATCTCTCTCATACAACTAAAGAGTGTTAGAATCAAAATAAATATTTATCATTTATAATTATAAATATAATAAATTAAAAATAATAATTATTATTATAATAAATTAATTTATTGAAGGATATAATATCTCTCTCCCTTGGAAGAATATGCTTTTATTATTATGATTTTTTTATACACAGTTATTTTTTATATAAAAAAACTTACTACCGTATGAAGTTTTTCGTTCAGTAATGTCGAAGTGTCGCGTAGTAGCACCCGGAAATTTGCAACAGTGGAATTCGCGGGATTCCGGTGCTGTGATGAATGCGTCAGTAAAATCCGCGAGTCGCGAGACTCGCGGAATGCGTCGAGATCCCGCACCATCATACAGAAAGGTGAATGCGCGAGAATATAGCCGACGCATATCATAAACGGCGGTGCATGAATCATACATAGCTCGACGGGGACTATAAATAAATTCGCCGCCGAGGGAGGTGGGAGAGGAAGGAGGAGGAATTGCGAGGAGATTGCAAAGGAGAGGTGCGACCGAGTAACATATCTCGAAATCGACGGCGAAATGAAGCAAAGGCTGCGCGCGCGACGCCAATATTCTCGCCTATGATAAATGAAAGCGGAAACGAATGTAGAAGGGAAAGGGAGGGAGATATTTACATCGCTACGAGGTTAACGATCTTGAAATTCGAAATGGAATTTTTATTAAATAATTTATTAAATGCGCGATATGTGTCGCCCGTATTATGAGTATAAATTTCTCATATCTGATGCAGTTGTCAAAACAAGAAAAATGTACGTTGTTTTATTTATTATTATTATAAAAAAGTGAAAATTCTTGCATATAATAATTCTGACTGTTATAAAAATAAAAAAATATTTGTATTTTTGAAAATAATTTTATTTATTATTATTAAAGAAATTGAAGTGAATGAAAGCTTTACATCTAATATTTTTGACCATTATAAAAATAAAATCGACAGATGCGGAAAGATTGGAAAATCTAGCACACGCGATAAACGACAAAAATTCGCTTCGAATGACACATCGATGATGCCGCAAGTCGTGATGCGCATGGAGCTTCTCGTGCAAGTATACAGTCGACTGTATGCATAAAATCTGGTAAATGCTTTTACGTCGTTCTTTCCGCCGAGCCGAGCGTTTCGAAGCATGCGGATGTGCGTTAAGATTTTTTTTTCTATTTTTTTTTGTATTTAATCCTTGCACGCTTTATACCGAAGGAAGTTTCGCCACTGTTCGCGCGATAAAACGCAACTGTTCGCAATTCTCGCGTTTTAGCTACTCTGGATAAAATCGCTATCGCACGTTTTTCTGCATTTGTCTTGGAACTGTTAAAATTTTTCGATAAAATTTTTAACGATAATGGAATTCTGTCTCTCAAAAAATTGAATTTAATTATTATATTTTGTCATAACATAGATTTTAAAAAAATTAAAATGTAATATTAATTTTGATATAAATATCGGAATATAAATTCTAATAATAAGGGGATATAGTGTTACTATTTAAAACTACAGAAGAATAAAATATAATATTTATTTACATAAAGATCTCTTTATTGCTAGTCGATCGATCGTGCGATACAATTTCTACTCGTGCCAGACCACGCGTTACAAATATCGGACTGGCTATTCGCATTATTGGCGACGTAGAAAATCGAGGAATATTGTCCATTATCGTACAATCCACAGCTTCGTAAGCGCGAGAAACATATGTATCAGTCCGATATATGTATAAAGTGCCTCAAGAAGCGTGTTCGATTTTACTTCACTTCTTTCGTTATTATAATTAAATTTATACAACATGATTATATGACAAAGTGAATGCGATTGTGATACAAATAAATATATTTTATTCAATTATTTCTTTCATTACGTATTTTTAGGATATGTACAGTCAAGACAAAGTCACACGATAAATTTTTCTAAATAATTTGAAGCGTTTATCACACATTAAAACTTTCGTTCAAATATATTATTATATCATTGACATATTTAATGAAACGCATCATTATTACATGTCTGATATATTTAATAATGTATTAAATCATTAGCATATATAATATTACATTATATTATGAACATATACACACGGCGTGAAGAACACGACGAAAGCGTATTTTACAGTATATAAAATTCGTTCAAGAACAAAATTATCTTTCCCGTTAGCGATGCAAGTCATCTGTAGGAAAGCCTGTACACATGTATGCACTCACACATAAATTTGGATTATAAGAGAAAGAGAGTAGTTTCTACGAAAGTTCCTGAAATTTATGAGGATAATCTATATCTGTCATCAAAGCGATGATTTTTTTATATACATAAGGTATTAATTTACAATATTATTATTATTATTATTATTATTAAATTGCAATATTTTAAATATATACACACGAAATTACATCTCGATTTATCGGTACGCAAGAATTATTTTGATTGAATATTCACACAAAAAAAATTCGCATTAATTTCAAGATAAATTTAGAAACAATGGAATATAGCAACAACAATAGTAATCGCTTAATCCCACAGATACTTCACATAAATTTGTCCATTTTGTGGTACTTGAATCTGAATTTGCTTGAAAAAAAAGAGAGACTGAAATTCAAGGATAAATAAGTATGAATTGTCGCGTTGCGAAATTTCGAAACCCTGCCTTTTGCGGGTGTCGGGCCTTTACATAAAAAGAATCGCGCGCCGAATGGTCGGGTCGAAAAAAAAAGAAAATAAGAAAATAAGAAAATAAACGACGTTTTCGCGCCAACCAGTGAAATAAATCAAAAGAGGAAATAACTTACGGCGCGCGACAATGCGATAATAAACAACGGATAATTTAGCTTCGCGTCCTCGTCGACTCGCGAATAAACGCGTGCGAGAAAACGACTTTGCGAATTTCTCCGACCCCGGCAGATCGTTATGTTGCGAAAGAGATGTTCGTGGATGACGTCACGAGTGTGAAGCGGTATTATATCCTATCGAGTGAAATCAACTACCATTTTATTATTTTATATTTTATATTTTATTATTTAAAATTTTTGATGTTTTATTATCTTATATTTTATTTTTTTATATTTTATTAACATTTCTAAATAATTCTTCGAAAGATGTACAAACATATTCGAAATTTTTTAAATAAAAATTTTACAATGCTTGATTGATTCTTGTAATGTAAAATAATTACGATATTTTCTTTTGTTCGTTCATGAAAAAAAGGCATGAAACGTTAATAAAAACATGGTTCTTACAAAAAGTCAAGGAAAAAGTCGCGTATATACTCATTCAAACATCTTTATTTATTTTCTGTATCGTGTGTTAGTGAGAACAAACATACATATGAATATAAAAATTTAGATATCAACAGTCAGAGTCAGTGATCAATGAACAAGTATCGAAACGAGAGCATGAGTAAATTAATTTAATAAAGATGAGAGGAAGAGAAAAAAGAATAGAATAAAACTAATAAATGTATTGATGTATTCAAATTGAAAGGCTTTAATTTTTAAATGTCTCGCTTGCTGGCACTCTGTCGCATGTATTTTCTCTTTAAATATTAACTTTGTTTCACTGAAAAAAAAATCTATATAGATGTATTTTTCCCCTTTCTTCTGGGCGGTAAGCTAGTAGTTCATAATAGGACATTATATCTCTTAGTATCATTGCTCTCCTCAGTATCAGCTCCGAGTTGTTTGAGAGAATTCGAAAGGGCCAGAGAGCACATTGGACGAATACTTGGCACGTGTATTCCTTCTGGTATCCGATCGTTGTTCGATGTTGTCGGCATTTATTGTCGCACAATGCGATAATAAACAAGGAATTTAACATCTCACAAAACCGTCACAAAGGCCGAATGAATGCGTGCCGCGCGTGAAAAAAACGACGCCCCGCGCGCCACAAATTTTTCTGATAAGCAGCAGCAGCAGCAGACCCAGACTCGCAGCCACCTCTGTCCCCTCGCCGTCCTTACCCATCCTCCTCTTCGCGAAACGTGTTCTACGCGCCTGCACGCTCATATGCAGGGTATAACGTAGCGAGAGTATAGCCTACACCCGGACTGTCGCGCGCAAGAGTTGCTCGACCGGCGCATTTTTCTTTTTCCTCTTTCTTTCCTCTCTCGCGGTCTCTCTTTCTCTTTCTCGAGCGGTCCCCATTTCCAGCGCGACCTGGCCCCGGTTCCCTACACACGCGTGTCATATCACGCATAATCGACCAGGGCGATGTTCTTCGATCTCAAATTCCTAGTGCAAGCTTTTCATTTAACTCCCACGTTACTTTACATATTATTCTTTTGCAAAGTTTCTGCTAATGTAAATACACGGCACGTTTCAGAATTGAGTGTTTTTTTTAAATTAAATATATATTACTTCCTATATGTAATATAGATGTAATATAGATGTACATATAGAGGAAAAAAATTGTTTATTTATAATATATATATATATATATATATATATATATATATATATACATAAATTTTATTTATATATTATATATTATAAATAAATATAAATAACTACTTTCCTGTCATATCGAAACTATTACCGTTCATTATTTATTTATTGTTTAAAAATGTGCAAGATTTTCTAGCACATTGTATGCGTCTGACTCTGAGCCGTCTTTCTTCCCCCAGGTAGCGAGTGTTGTATCCCATGTAACTAAGGTACACACAACTCCCGTAGGAGACCCATGTACCGCTGTAAGTTACGTTGCTTGCTACTACAATGTGTAATTGAGACTCACTGACTTTCTCCCTCGGAAGCACGATATCCAGCTGCCCACTTAGTAAAAAGACTAAGGTCTCACGATCGACTTACCGCGGCAACCGCGTCACGCCACGAGAATTTATCGATAATCTTTCATCGCGCTAATTTGACGTTTTATTAGAGCAAATATTTTTTCCTTAAAATTAAACCAACATTGAAAAAAATATATGAATATTAAAAAAAAAAATCTGAAAAATATTTTCTTTTATTGTTGTTCTCTGCAAATTTTATTCCTGAAAGTAGCTTTGTTGATTCACGTTTAAATAATATTTGGCATCATCTCAAAAATATTTTTCGGCATCTCAAAAATCATATTTTCCCGAATATAAATGTCTATATAGAGATTTATATCTTTGAAAAATAAGATATAAGTAAAATTTCTAGAAAATTGAGATGTAGATATTTATACAAGCTATAAAAATTAAAATAATCGATGTAGGAATCTCAATTATTATACAATATTATATGTAGAATATAATTATGTTAATTAAATAATATGTGTAATATGTGTATATGAATGATATTAATTATAATAATTTACAACAGAGACGAAACTTTCGCAAGCAAAACTATAACTGTTGAGGTATTATTAAGTTTGCTTTTTTTTTTTTTTTTTTTTTTCACGCAAAGTTTAATAAAATACCGTATAAGAAGAAGTGCATTATTTGTTGTGCGTGACAACTCGTCTTTCGCCATAAATTTTTTCATCGTAATTTTTACATAAAAGGGCCCGATAATTCAACTCTCGTAAGAGAACGTGACATGTCTCTTCTCTCTCTCTCTTCGACATCCATTTGGGCCGTCGTCAATTACGACTAAACTCGTTACGATCTCATTACATTCGCGCGTAGGTATCTCCCTATCTCCGTGAAAGTTTACCCCCGAAAGACGAGGGTAATGTCGGCGAGATTTTATATATATATATATATATATATATATATATATACATATATACCGCGTCCACAAAAGTATAAGGACACGTGCGTGCGCGTGTACGCACACAGGTGCGCGCGTATATATATCGACGAGAATGTTTCCGTTAAAAAATGAGCCCGTGCCGATGCCACACGGCACGTAAAGTCAGTGGCGTAACCGGTAGCATCGGCGGTCCTCTTTCAATTAATAACGTGATCATAGGTTGTTAGAGGTTCCTTCGCCAGACAATCCCCACCTCCTTCATCCTCCGCCGCGCCACCTCCTCTTCTACTCCTTTTTCTGCAGCATCCCTCGTATTCTCTCCTTCTCTTTCTCTCTCTGTCTCTCGCCTTTCTGAAGTCTTTTCCAGTTCCTCTTTATATCCTGTTCTCTTCTCGTCTTGTTCTCTCCTTATTCTACTTCCACGCACGTCACTCCACTTACCTTCTGCCTCGTTTTTTTCCACCGTTCTCATCGCCATCCTCATCGCCTCTCTCTCTCCTCTCGCTCCGCGATCGCTCTTCTGCTTATACATAAATATATACGGGGTGATCCGAAATCACCAAATAATTTTTACGATAAATTTTTTAATTTAATATCCATCGTTTCTTTCATGACAATACTTATAATTTTTGAATAATTAATAATTGATGATCCATGGTTTGCTGTTGACAAGCTATAATTCGGGAGTATAAATATGTGAAATGACAAGATCATTTTGTTCATTATAATCGATGTTATTCTGTCATAAACTTAGTTACATACATATACAAAATGTTTGTCTTAACAATTCTCGCGATACGTGTGTCTTTCGCTTCGAGAAAAATCGTTTGTCAATTGCAAAAATAATTAAGAATATATGTCCGGTAGCTGCGCGACACCCTCTATATACAAACGCGTACGTACGCGCGTCTCTTCTTTTACCCTTCCACATAGTCGCACCTATGTTCTTCTTATTCGCGAGACGCGTCTTGCGAATAAGAAAACCTCGCCGAACGCATAATTTAGCGCGAACGAGCGCGGGATGTCATTTTAATTGTCCGATGATCGGCAGCGGGTATCGATCCGCGTGTCCCTCGATTTCTCGCACGATCGGTCTGCCGGAAATTAGTTTCCTTCCAGTACGTCGAACGCGCAGATTCCAATTAATCTTGTAAATCCTAACGAAAGATTGTATCTATATTCACTGTTAGGACAAAGAAAGCTGAGATTAAATTTAGCTTAAAATATTATTATTATTTGTTCATTAACAACATGTAATTAAATTAGAGTAAGTAATTATTAAAAAAACTATTCATTAAATAATTATAATAAATTAGTTAAAGTAAATCATTATAATAATATATACTAAGTTATACTTTCATGCACTTTTCAAATTGTTTTATAAATAATTGTGAAACTCATTTTTTTTAATCTGATTAATAATATAATAAATACACGTGTAATTACTAATGTATATATGTAAAATAAAGAAATAATTTTTATATGTAAATTAAATTAATGTAAAGATTTTTATATCCAAGATTTTAATAAGTTCTGGATAAGAATATAGCTGAAGAATGTTATTGCGTTTAGGGTTCTAAATTAGAGCTCTAAATTCGCCATTGCTCGTTACTTCTCATTTGACCCGTATTGTAATACAATTTGAACGAATCCTTCCGCGGAGGCGAGATAAAAATAAGTTGACAGTCGTATTTCAAAACGGATGATCCATCACCGGCCACCTGACGGATCTTGCACAAAGACCTGCATCTACCTAAACCCGATGTCTTGCGTTGCGTCCGTTGGAGCAAAAGGGAAATAGAGTGAGAGCGAGAGAGAGAGAGAGAGAGAGAGAGAGAGAACGTTGCTAAATTAGAATTTAGCAGAGAGGACGCGACGTAGTGAATCTCGAGAAAAAGATGCGCTCATTGTCATGATAATAGGCGAGGGATATAAATTTACTAGCCGCAGGTTTTATCCCGTAAAACGAGCTATGTAAGTTCTCTCGCCGAAGAAACGCGAATTTTACGACCGCCGCCAGGTGCGATTCAAGATCGATATCGTTAATTTCACATTTACAAAACAGTGTTGTAATAGTTTTATTTTACTATTTTTATGAAAAATAAAACATGGAATATTGAGCACTTTTTTTGAGTGGATTCTCTCTCTCTATATATATGTATATTATTATTATATTATTGTACATCATTATGGGAGAAAGAGAGAGTTATTTTATAATTATCATTTCTCTTTCAACATAATCATACGGCATTATTATAATTGGTTTACACAATCCCTCATCGATCATATTTATAATATTATAATATTATAATTTTATATTATAATTGTAATTAATATTATAATTGTTTTATAATCATTTATTTTTTGCACTATTTTCACTATCAACAAACTCCTTTAATGGCATAAATTTTCGAAAAAAACTTACATATATAGATACAAGAGAGCAATCGGACATAAATCGCTCATCAAAGGTATCTTTTGAAGAAAATATGTAGAGCATAGAGAGAAAAATGTTTCTTGGAAATTACAACTATAAGCCCTGATCGATGTTGTGTTGCACAAATTTCCTCAATTTCTTTCAAGTATTTACGAGCTAAATGGCCTGTACTGTAAAACTGATGTTACACGTACCGCGCAATTCTCGTCCCGGACACCGGTTCGTATCGAAAGCGACACGCCGCTCGAAGGTTAACTCCTCTCCGCGGAGAGGAGAGCTACCGAGATCCTCTCCTCGCCGAGGTCGTTTTCCCGTGACATATTCCGCGTATAACGGACACTTAAGCCGCGCGTTGCGGTCTCCCGCGACATCTCGCCCGTTCGATGCGGCCCCGATCAGGGTCCGGGAGTCGGGAGTCGGGAGTCGGGAGTCGGGGAGAGAGAGCCTTTCTGCGGCGCACTCGCTTCGCGAGTAAGAGGGTAAGGGGGAAAGAGGGGGAGAGGGGGACGAGAGCGGCGAGAAAAACAAAGCGGGCCCCGTAGGCTAGAGACCGCAGCGGAAACTTGGAAGGCTTCCTCGTCTCGAAGAGGGTATCTGTTCTCCCTCACTCCCTCCCATGTCACCTGCGTCGCTTCGCCAATTTCTCCTTTTTTAATTGCATCCTCGGGACGTAACGAAAAAAAAGCCGCAGCGATATACCATACGCGCGAATAAGGTGCATCGTCCTCGCGTAGGATGTTTCTTTGACATATTCTTAGACCTCTCCTACCAAGCTAAAAATTTCTTCTTTTAATTTAGTCTATATCTGATATAGAAAATGAGTTAATATAGAAATATTAGATAATAAGAAAATGTCTTTGGTGTTTTAAATTATATACGATTTATTTATTTATTTTCCAATTTATAATTTGTGAGATATAGAATTAATTTTTCTAATTTTTATTCTATTTTGCATTATTAATTTTTATTTTATATTTATTATTTTAACAATTATAAATATCATTATTATTATTATTATTATTATTATGTGCACTTATGCTGCGTAAGTCTGAACTAAAGGTAAGACGAAACAACCCTCTCAAAAATGACGGAATCGAAACTTTAAGTTTCTGATGACGAAAGAAAAGTAACGCGAAACGATGGAAACGACAAAGTTCAAGGACATCGAGCCCGAATTCCTCTCCTCTCATCGTCGCCTGTCAGGCCTCGCGACCGACAGAAATTAATATGCCTGGCCCTCCTGTGACACAATGTTGCAAACGATGCGATCGGCGCATATCTGGCCCGTCCGTCGCTCACGATCGTGACGCGCGATGAGATATGACGACATTGTGACTTTACTCGTGTCCTGACGAAGTCGCAAATTCACGTTATCGATCGTCGACGATGTCAGCGGGCTGGCCGGTGTAACCGGCCTCAAATATATTTTTTCGTTCTTTTATTTGGATACGATACACCCGGTATTGTGCATGCGACAATTCTTCGAAAGAGTCGATGCACGAATAATCTCTCCTCTCACACGCAAAGACTCGAAATAAAGAGCAAACGAGTAATTTATCGAACTTCATTATGTTGTTTGAAAAAAAATCTGGACACAGGAAAAAGACTATTTTTGTTTTGAGAACATATCTTTAATCTCAGTACACAAATCTTAAAATGAGATTATATATCGTTAAATGAATTTAAATTGCTTGCCCGAAAAACATTAATATAATCAAGAAAAATATATTTTTATTATTCTAAAATAATTTTCATAAATAAAGGAAAAAATGTTGGATGCATAAATAGTAGATATTCAAATAAAAAGATTATAATGAAATGAAAATAAAAATATTATATTCTTGAGATGACTGTTATATAATATTAAAATAAAATTATAATATTGTTGAAATTCAAGATTATTGAATCTTTCCATACAAAAATCTTTCTATATATTTTGTTTATACATATATAAAGCAATGATCGCGTTAACTAAAGTAAACTATACAAGTTTTAATTTGATATTAATTTTTTCTTCTGTGCAATATTCTATTTATCACGCAGCTATTCGCTCTTTTCTATGAACTTGACAAAATCAGTCTGAATTAAATTTGTTCTACATCTCTTTTTAAATATTTCTTCTCCGCAAGATCGAACACTGAAAAATCATTATTAATCGTGATCTCGATATCTTCGTTACTTCGAGAGTATCGTTCAAAGGGGTTCCGTAAAGGGAACCCGGCTCAGACATCTCAGGACACAAGCGATATGACGGAGGGTTATTAACGATTGATGGGAACAGCTCGCCGTGGCCTATGGCATCCGTCAGATTTATTATACGACGCGATGCCGGGCGTCCTGACGTTTCTGACGTATCGCGTTGAGTGACAGTGCAGAGTGGACGGTGGACGGGAAAACAAAGCTATTAGTCCTAAGCACCGCGGATTTATTGTCCCGTCGTGGCCGTTATACGGAATTATAGTACACCCTTTAAGTGGCCTACGGGATCCGCGCCGGCGGATCGTTATTAAGCCATGGAATGCCGGCGAAAGAAGACTTCCTGTCTCCTTCTCTCTCTCTCTCTCTCCCTTCTCGCGGAAAATATATTTTACTCCGACGAAACTATTATCGCTGCGCTCGTGGTTCGTGACAGAAGAGTGGGAAGTAATTGAGTTTCTTCAAGAGACTTAGGCGTTCATTTGGAAGTGCGACGACAGTGCGTTATCTTTAATTGCTTTTATTTAGATTCATCTTTATCGATTAACTCTATTATAAATTAATTAGGAGATAACACGAGTGTGTGTAAAGCAGAAGAGAAATGGAAAGTTGGAAAATTATGTGAATAATCTATGTATAAATACAGCTACCTTTGGATTAACTAAAACTAGTCACATGCGATATTTATAAATTAATTTATAAATTAATAAATAACTTTTAATAAATTTATTGATAAATTTCTAATTTATTTTTAAATAAATTTATTATTGAGTTTAATAAACTAACTTTTTGTCGCTAATTATTTCTACGCGCAATTGCATGCCGAGAGAAGAAGAAAATAAACGACCATTAAAAATTCAGTTAATCCCAGTGATATAAGCTCAAAAGAAGCTCAAAATTACAAATTTAGTAATCACTTATTGTTACATACGTACATTGGGGTGGGAATGAGTTCGAGCGACATTTTGAGGCTACTAAACCAACGGCGCCAAGAAATTCATATTAGCTCTCTCGAAAGGAGAGAAAATGGTTTAATTAATTAATTAAAAAATAAGATTCCGCCGGATTGTATAAATGAGGCTCCGATATATTCAGAGATGTAGGGAACGTGCGCTCTCGCGCGCGTAATAACTGGGTAATAATTACGTCGCAATAACGCTACGACCGTTGCAACCGCACGCTCTCGTCGCTCACGAATGCGGCCTACAACCGCGAGGCGTAAAGGAGCCATTAACAGATACACATCGCAGAATTTCAAATTCCATGCGAGCCGAGTGCGGGAAGTTAGCGGAAAATCGCGCGATAATCGCGCCGATTTTATAGTATACGCTTCTTTGACCTACGAATCTCTCTATGTAACGCTCGATAATTACCACTCGTTACATTAACGTTTAATTTTCCATGCATCGTGCATGTAAAAAATATAGGGCTGCAATATCGCACGACATTTTTATATAAATAAAATTATTATTCATTTGTGTGCGCGTATTCAGGTACCGTTGATTTTAAAAATGTTCAAAAATCAAGTAAATTTTTTTTAATATAATATATATTTTTAACATAAGTATAATATGTATATTTAAATAAAAATAAAAATATTGCAGAGAATTAAAAAAAAACATAAAGCACTTCCTTAAGGAAAAATCATTATGGTTTATTGCAGCCTGAATAATTTATACAAGACTCTCTGTAATCTTTCAAAGAATTTTAAGTTATTAATAAAAGTCACGAGTCGAACATTCTCTCGAAAGAAGCATCGATATGCGCTTTGCAGATAACATCTTTCGCGTTTACGTTTCTTTACTATATATATTTTCAAACGCTTTGAAATTTTTTCCATATGTCGTACGAAATGAGGGAGGAAAACGGCTATTTTAGTAGATACATATCTTATTGTCTCTGGTCGTTATACAGAATTACGGTGTATTCTCCTTCTCTCTCGCTCGGTCGTCGTCGTCGTCGTCGTCATCGTCGTCGTGGGCCATGCGGGCCCCCACGAAGACACGTTATTAATCGGCCGATGTCAGTGGTTCGACCCCTCATAGAGAACCTATAGGACCTCGTTCGGTAAAAGAGACGGGGATCGCGCTCCTCGAGTGTATCGGTGCCCGCTCGATGCATGCCTTCGACGCGAAGGGGTAGGACGGGAAAGGCCGGAGCCGGTGGACCCGGGAGCGGTGGAGCGGGACGGTGGAACGCGGGACTCTCAGAAGAATGGGACTCACTTCGTGCATGACCCAAAGAAACCCCCGCTGAGCGACTCGATCCGATCCGCTGATCCCCGACCGCGCTGACGCAGATACCATCTTTCCTTGCACTCCGAATGCTCCTCTCTCCGGGCGTTTCTTACCGCCCATATACCGCGCCGCGCCGAAGGAGTAGAGAAGGAGAGAAAAAGAGAGAGAGAAGAGGGTGGGATTGTAGCCGAGAGACAGCTATATGACCGCACTGATTTGTCTGCTTATTGTTGCCTCGTTCGTTGCTGTTTCCGCTCGCTCGCGACGATGATGTTGAGTGTCGCGAACGACGACGAAAGAAAAAAAGAAAGAGAGAGAGAGAGAGAGAGAGAGAGAGAGAGAGAGAGAGAGAGAGAGAGAGGTCGTATAACGCGAATCGATTCTGGGATTTCGAAGCCGGAGAGAAGTTTTGACGTAGTCGTCGGTATTTCCGACGCGGTGATTTCAACGCCGACGCAGGAGATATCGCTTTTTGCTGCCGCTTTAAGAAAGCCTTTAATAAGAATAAACACCGGCGATTTTTTGCTGATTGGTCTTATAACTAAAAATGGCGAAACTAATTAAAAGACATATTAACTTTTTAATTAGTTAATCATTTTTAATAACTCTATATAAATATTGCAGAAATAAAATTAAAAATTTAATAAAGAGTACAAGTAAGCATATTATGTAAATATACGTCAGAAATTTTTTCAAAATTTATGCATAAAAATATTAAATATATATATATATATATATATATATATATATATATATATATATATATGTAAAATTAATAACAAAAAAAATTTTATATTTAAAATTAATTACAATTTATTTACATACCTTTATTGTCAAAAAATTAAAAAAATAAAATGATATTTTATCGCACATTAAATCTTCTTGACAAAGTATCTACAAAACACAGAAAAAATTATGTTCAGACTCTTATTAGTTTCTAGCTGTCGCGATTCAATGCTGGATTCTGTAGACTCGAGATTGATCTTTTCTTGTATCTAAATCTTTATGTGTTGAAAAAGAAAATTGGCCTTTTCACTAATTATTCGTACATAACTCCTCTTTTGTCACAATTGCATAGACAATTCGAGAATTTTTAATTGAGATAATTAGCTACAGCGACGCAATATCAGATCCAAGATTGCGTCGCTCGACAAACTACATAACTCCAAATTAGCGAATTGTTACTTCTCTCTCGATTACAGTCATGCGTATAATCTAGACGGAGATGAGAAGTGAGTTAATTAGGATTATACTGCCAACCGGCATTCTGATGCAACAGCGCCCTAAATGGCAGGTTTGCACAAACAGTTGGTTTATTGCAGCAATAAATACATAAGTTTGTGTTATATTATAACAAATTAGAATAGCAATTTAAATCAACTATTATTTCTCAAATTTTTCTACATTTTTTTATTAATAATTCATTTATACTATAATTAATGAATAACGGTGATAAGCAACGCGAACTTTGCATTATAATGTAACAATTAATACAATTAAGAATATGTGTTATATATATCACAAATAAAAAAATACAGGATAATTCTTCGATAAGTTAATCTTATCTAGTTGACTAGGAAATTAGAGTTACTCAAAGTGATCGATATCTCTGGCTGATGGAAGGTTAATTATGTGATATTTTTAGAGGAACATTAACGTGCGGTGACGTTTTAAAATTAATCGCGGAATCAAAAATTAATGAAATACGACTAAACAATCGCAATCGTGACGAAGCGCGTCGTTCATGCAGGTTGCGTTTTCGCCTGCCTGAAATAAGTATCGGTTCGTTTAACACAGAGGTATCATGCATGGGTGGCGGACGGTTCACGTGCAACGAAATCCGCGTCGTTATCGCATCATTACGAGATAAGAGTCAATCTTGTGGATCGTGTGAACTATGTCGGGAAGTTAAGGGTACGTCGCGGCCATTTAACACCTGACTGCCGATAGGTGCTATTAATGACAACGCAGCTCGAGAGGACCCTCCTATAATTATCGATGGACCCGCTTCGACGGACTTTGCATAAATTTATCTCGTCGAACAACGTCGGTATACTTCGTGAATACACGTGAATACATTAGGCGAACGAGCTCCCGGCCTAATCCCGGCTCGTTATCGATGTCCCTTATCGTGTCGATTTTTGGCAGTCGATAATGCCGACTCATAACGGTCCATTGATCTGAACATTTGATTCGTGAAAAAGAAAAATGAAACTATGATCCGACAAGCAATCTTAGAATGTAGCCAGTTAAACCGATTGGTCGTGTATTCGATCAAATATTTACGACAAACATATTTAGAAACAAAATTTTTCCATTTTTTCGCAAAAGAAAATTCTCTCTCTCGCTTTACTTATCAAATTAAATAACTCTCAAAAAGATGTTATGTAAACATTTATTTTCTTGTATTTTCAATCAATATTCATTTTCAAAGATTTTTTAATATTAACATGATTTTAATTATGTTATTTTTAAATAATTATGTTATCTTTAAAAACTTTAAATATTACATTATATTAAAAAATATTTATAATTTTTGCAAATTTTAAAATTAAAAAAAAATTATTATAATAAAGGGACATAATTTTATTTATACCATACACATACATATATGCTTTTCTCTTATACATATTCTCTCTCTCTCTCTCTCTCTCTCTCTTTCTCTCTCTCTTTCTCTTGCATTCTATTGAAAGTTCCAGGGTGGCGTAACCCTTTAATAACACACGAGCGATATCGATTGCCGGCCGAGATCGCCTACGAGCGCGACACGCGTCGATCATGCACAAGTTGCATAAGCGCATCCATCTGGGCAACGATCGGTGCATCTGGGTTACACGCGATTTATTGCAGCGGTAGGTCACGGGATCGCGTCGATTTATTCTCGCTTAATCCGCTTTACTCTCGCACCGCGTGTCTGGACTTTTGTTTCGTCATCCACGTGCGTTGTTTCACCGACGACGATATATAGGCACGCCTAGAGAGCAATAATCGATGGTAACCACTCCGTCAATGACAAGGGGTGGGAAGGGGAATCCGACTAATTACTAGGAAGACAAATGCGCCCGCGTCTTCGGATCGTCCTCTTACATAAAAGCTTTCTATATACATATAACGGAGATATGTCCGCGTATTTTATCTGTCGGCCGGATTATGTGTACACAAGAGAATATTACTACGATCACGAGGTTACATCGGTTGGCCATAAAGGAAAAACAATTTATGCCTCTGTTTCGTAAGAGAAAGAGAATGATAGCGAGAGAGAGAGAGAGAGAGAGAGAAAGATAACTCATACGAGAAAGTATTTTAATCGAGTCCGCCGTTTAATTCTAACGCACTCTGAAATATGTTTACGTAAATATTGACATAAAAAACAGTTTAAGTATTTAAATTGACCGATTATTAATTTTTTATAATTTATAAATTTACATTAATGATCTGTCACAGATTCGTGCGGCTTTATATTTTTGTCATTTTTTGGGGGAATATATAATATAAATATACTTAAATATATAAATTTTATCATTTTTTTTGTCGACTATTAATCTCGCATTACACTTTTTCAATAATTCTTATACTGTCCCATTTCTTGATATATCAGTTGATCGTAGTTCGCATACAAACCTTGAAGCTGTTGACGTGACTGAGAATTTAATGAAATGAAACATGCACAAGAGCGGGATCGAAAAACTAACTTTCTCACGGGTCTTTGCATGCATACCGTGACTTCGGCATCGCAGTGGCCTTCGTACGTTTCCTTCGACACGTAATTTTCGACGTATAATTATGTACCCGGGGTTAACCGAATCTTTATGTCGCGAATTCTTGTATCCGAATATACAAGATCTCGATATATCTCAGAATTAATACTTTTTTATTTTACACTCTCTATAATTATAATCTTTTAGCATTTGTCGTAGAAATTATTATATCGAAGAAAAATTTCACAATTAAAAATATCTCCAGTGGCCGATATAATCCATCTTGGAAGGCTTTGATCGAGAAGCCAAGATTTTCTCAGCGTAAACATTTCCCAAACATTTGAGTCACCAACGACTTAATCCGATCAGAATGACCGATGACCTCGGCGAGCCAGTTCTAATGGTCTTCCTCTTGTTGTTACAGGTACGCGTGACGGTGCTGGATAAGAACGACGTGGCACCTACATGGGACCCAGGTCCATGGAAATTCAAGATATCCGAGGAGGCGCCGCCCAACACCGTTGTCACGGTACTCAAGGCCTATGATCCGGACACCATCGGCATCCTGACTTACACCTTGGTGCCTAATCATTATTATCATTATCTCGACAACCACGGCGAGTCGTTCGCCAACGACGACGAAACGCAGAGCCAATTCAAGCTGAATTCAATCACCGGCGAGCTGAGACTCGCCGAAGCTCTCGACAGGGAAACGAAGGAAAGATATATGCTGAAAGTGCGCGCCGACGATGGCCTGCAATACCGAGATATCATGCTTGACATACAGGTAAGAGTGCGTTACAGTTGCAGATATTTGAAGCGGAAGTCCTCGTAAACAAGTATTCCGATATTTTACATCTGAATTCTTGCTTTTGCATAAATAGAGATGTGAAAAAACATTTTTTTTCCAATAGGAAAAAACAATTTTTTTTCATTATTTTTCCTTACATTTTTTGTTAATATAATAAAGAAAAATTAAAATTCTTATACTAATTTTTGTTTCGAAAGTAATTAGTTTATTAATGTATTAATAAGAATTTTACGACAAATTACATCAAACACGACAAGTTTAGTTCAGATATAATTTTCACTTAGATACATAACAAAAATTTTTATTTTTTCTAATTAAAAATTATCCAAATCATGCTGTGTACAATTTCATTTTAAATGCAAAAATCTCATTAATTTATTAATAAAATTACTTTCAAATTACTTTTGAAAAAAAAAATAAATTAAAAATATAAGAACTTTAGTTTTTTTAATTACATGAAGGTATAGTGAAACTAAAGTATATTTTTAGAAATTACAAGCTATGTTTTGTATCTACAATAAATATAATTTATTTAATTTTGCAATGATTTGTTTTTGGAGAATTTACCTAAATAAAAAATAGTAATTACATAATTATATAATCAATTGAAATGCAATCTACATTTAAATTAGTGGTAGTTAGTTTAAATCTTTCATCTAAAAAACAGTTCAAAATAATGAAAAATTAATAGTAATTAAAATATAAAGATGTGAAATATTTTAATTACTATTTACATCTCTATCTATAAAAATAGAAATATCTAGCTAATAATAAGTGAATTTGTCGCTAGAGCAGACTAGGCTGTCCTTATTTCGTTGAGAAACATTCTTGCAAATACCGGTAGTAGTATCAATAATTTTTCCTATATCGTTATACATTCATAAATTTCTTATATCGATTATATCAACTATCTTACGTGCTAACTGCTTTTAAACTTCCAATTCCAATAATGTCGACCAGTCGCGACTGATCGTCGCCGAGTCTCGCGAAATTGATAAGAAAACCAACCTAACTAGGAATACGCAACACGGCCGCTCTCTCCGAATGAATCGCGAAATATCGCAAATGGCATTCGGGGGATGGGGAAAGCTACGGTCTAAGATCCAGAGAGATCGGTCGATTGTTCCCGAGTATCGGAATGCTCGACGAGCGAGGGGTCAAATCGATAATGCATTAGACACGTCCCCGATGTGCCGAAAGGTCGCCGACAACTTCCTACTATAACTGTAACCTATTGCTTCATATCGACAATTCTTCCCCTCTTGTTTATAAATAATATAGCCAATACTCTCGTAAAATGGAATTTTATTGGACTCTGTTGTTCGAACGGACAAACTCGGCGCCGGCTAATCTCTCCTCTCTCAAAAGGATCAATTGCGTGATTAACGAATGAAGCATAAGTGAAGATATCCTCTCTTGAGAAAGAGAGAGAGAGATGTTAAATAAGCACAGCGACGAATTAATTTATGGGTGTACTTACATGGGATATCGTTATTGCCGAGAGACGGCGAGACCAATTATACCGGTCAATTTAAAGGCAATCAATCTCTAACGGAATCGAGCTAGGCAACACGACACGGCACATAGTATGAAATTTGTTTAGTCTATTAGGAAAAGAAGAAGATTCTTAACTGATCATATTTTTTAACCGAAATTGGTTCTCCCTTTTGCTTTAAAATTATTTATTTAAACAGAAGAAACTCAGTTTTTTATTTCGAAAAAATTTATATTTAAAATAAAATTTAAAAAATGTTGAGAACAAAAGGCAAAATCGAATCGATTTTTCGCACTAAAAAAAAGTAAAGCGTTACTGTTTTAAATTATAATAGTACAAGACTCAAAATTAATTAAAAATTAATTAACCTTTTGTGTCATTAAATTTTTGTATTTTTTTGAAACTTTATATCTAAAGATTTTACAAATCGCTGATGACAAATCTAAAGTCGAATTTTTAAAATAAAATAAAACATTTTTTAATTTTGGCCGTATTGGATATTGGTCATTTTAAATTAAAAAATTATAAAATTTTAATCTCAGATTTAAATTTAGTAATCCAAAAAATCCCCAGATTACCATTATAAGAAATATTTAAACTATTTATTTGAATTTACAGTAGAAAATATGTTTCCGTATTTTTCAATAATTATTAATTTATAATGAAAAACAAGATAGCAAAAAAATTTGTAAAATGCCTCAGGATATTCTGAATAAGTGCCTAAATTGCCGATTCGATATGGATAATAATTTAGTAAAAAATGATTTTTTTTTTAATAAAAAACAAATTTTAACTATTTATTATTTGGTTATAGTAAATGCAAATAAAAATGTTATAGTTGCCTACTTTTTTTACACTTGTTTATGTACTAGGAACTCTGAAAAAAAGCCGATCAAGAAATTTATTAAAATAATTAAAAATTAGTAAAAAATAGTACGTATCATCATGCCGTAAAGGGTTAAACTGCGATTACTTTTGCGGGCGTGAGTCGCGGGTGAATCTGACATTTTTCAATTAATGGCAGCGATCGGAGGGGAAGACGAAGGAAAGTCAGGGGTGTACAGTTGTAATGCCATATGCATAAGTCAAGCGCTGTCTATCGCAACGAGCGATCTCGAGCAGAACAATGTTGCGCTATTGCGTACCCGCGCAAGCATCACTCGGAAGATAAATCTACGATCGCCCGGCGACCAACCATGCGAATTGCTCACACACTTATTCCGCACGTATATGCAACAATGGCGCACGCCCGTCCCCCTCGTCTTAATGAAAAAGATCGAGTTCGTTTCTACGTGCGATTACGAAACACCGGCGAAAGAATCGATTCACGCGCGGAGATCGGTCGTTGCGTCAGAATGAGAAAATAGAGAGAGATGGAGAATGATAAATCGCACGACTATTCGAGATTTCAATCAGAATTCCTGATCGGTGAGACAAGGCAAATTTAGCCTTTAAAGTTTCGCGTCACGCTATTGTCTTGTGGTCTCGCAATGATTTCCTTCAATCTTTTTGCATGTTTTTTAATATGTATATGTCCAACCCTCAAAATCAATTTTTGAAAAAATAAAGCTTTATACAAAAAATATATCTTTTAATATTATTTTTGATTTGCAATTATTTTTGCACGAAAAATTATTTTCTTTTCGATTAAATTACATTTTTTGACCTCCCACGTATATTGTTTCTAAATTATCGATTTTCAATAAAATATTGGAGATAATATTTCGGTCAAGTCCGATAAAATCACAAAACAATCACACCTCTATTCATTAATAACCCTAATCTGTGAGCCCACGTTATGGCGAGACGTGCTTGGTAAGAGTATCGCGCGCATCCCGCCTTATAATTCATTACGTGGTTCAACCGAAAGGCGATAAAAAACGCGAGTCCGGTCGGGGGAACCCGGCCGTTTAACGAAGCCCGAAGAAGAAGAGACCCTGACCACCGGAGCCGGGGCCGAGGTCCCTCGGAGACAATCGCAAAAATTATTTTTATGATGCGTAATGGCCCGAATTCTTTTAAGGACCTCTTTGCTTGCCGCGCGCGCGCGTCCTGCTATTCTATCCTTAAAGACAAGCAAGAGAAAGAGAAAGAGAGAGAGAGAGAGAGAGAGAGAGAGAGAGAGAGAGAGAGAGAGAGAGAGAGAGAGAGAGAGAGGAATGCTGGACCGATCATAGCTCGGCCGGTGGTTTCGGGTTTTCTCCCGTTGAAAGCGAGCCGTTTCTCTATTGGCCGACAGTCGCGGAATCTGCCCCTTCTGGCCTCTTATATCTGATCCCCTTGTGCCTTGATTCCCCTCCTCTCTCTTCACCCATCATCCGTGTGTTCATCTCTCGCTAACCTTAACCATTTCTTTCTCGACCGACCTTCCCGAACCCCTTGAAGAATCTCTTCTTCGATTTTGCCCCTCTTCTCCCTCCCCCTCCCGTCACCACTTCTTTTCGTAGCATCGTTCATCCTTCGAAGTCATCGCGGAAGAAAAGAATGAGATGGAGTAGTGACAGCGCTACCAGAATAACCCTAACACCAAGTTAGAGAGAGTACTCTCTCTGCTCTCAGTACTTTAAAGAATAAATTTATTTAACGAATATTTCTCTCGATTCGAGGAATACCGAGCCGGTTTCTGAAATCATTCTCTTAAGTCTTTTGTGTATAAAGCACTTTTGCTGAAAGCTGAAATAAGAAGAATCTTAGAATTGTGTAATATGCAAATTTTTGTTTCTTTTTTGCTAGCTTAAAATTAAATTATATATATATTAAGATTATTAAAAAATATTTATCATGTTCAGAGTATTTGAGAGAGAAAGAATCTGAAGGAATTAAAAGATAGAAATAGATTGCGTTTTTCTAGTGATTTTTATATATATTATAAATATATAAAATACTATAATCAATCTTTTTCTATTACGATTGTAAATTATATATATATATATATATATATATATATTTACAATATAAAGACCGAGAGAGAGAGAGAGAGGGGAAAACTGTAGAAACTGCGACCCCATCTATTCCTTTTCTCCTCTCCTCTCAATCTTTGCTGATTGTAAGACTTGAAGCATCTCTTTCCTCCTGAACTCCTACCCAGTCCTGATTCTTTTTCTTCCTCTTCTCTTTCCTACTTGCCGACTCGTCGTCATCCACTGTCGTCTCGAGACACCGTGACTTTTTGCAAACGGTCTCCGAGCCCTCCTTAATCAAAGCGTGTCCACCTTATTCTACTGCGCATATCCCGTGCTCCGGAAAACTTGGAGCATGCTCGAGTTATCTCTAGGGACACGCATCAATTTATAGTATCATCTTTTGATTATATAAAATTAGTTTTGCTGTAACATTAAATCAACAGTTGTGAATGGTAACGAAACTTGATTTTGCTTTTACGTCGCAGTGACAACGAGTGTAATAATACAGAATCGCATGCATATACATATATAATATATATATATATATATATATATATATATATATATATATATATATATAGATTAATTCATTGGTATTCTCTTTAATTTTTAAATTTAAATAAAAATTTATAGATATAATTTTTCTGGATCTCTTTAACGGTACACAAGAGGGAGAACGAGATGTTGTCCATGCAAATGAAATAATTAACACATAAATAGTCATCATCCGTTAACGACGTTGTTGAATTACAGACATTTCACAAGCCTCTTT
This sequence comes from Anoplolepis gracilipes, assembly GCF_047496725.1. NCBI lineage: Eukaryota > Metazoa > Arthropoda > Insecta > Hymenoptera > Formicidae > Anoplolepis > Anoplolepis gracilipes. The sequence continues at coordinate 4,501,946 of NC_132976.1, read as the reverse complement.
TTAGCATGACAAAAAGAAATAATATGCGAAAACGTTATCGCGATGTCTAGTTCCCGTCCGATTTACAGTCCAGATAAATTAAATTAAATTAGAATGGGTGTGCGTTAGAGCAACCGCGTGCACAGTTTCGTTAAACGGAGAAATATAGTATAATTTACATATCTATATATAATTTATGTACATGTACGTGAGATTAGCGTAATTGCCGAGGTATCATTTATTGTTTAAATTATTGCACATCATGTTTTCGACAAACGACAGAAAAGGAGCCGACTGCTACTCGTTTTAGATTGACAAATGCACGAAAAATGTTAATCTTTCCTCTCTCCTCTCTGCCTTTTTACGGCAATGTAAATTTATTGTGCTCGTTTCAGGATTCGCCGTGTGATTCTATGGAATGATAGAAAGGCAAAATTGAGGCGTCGCGTCGAATTTAACGACGTCGAATAAATGAAATGTCGTCGACGTTAACGCGCACTATAACTACGCCTTCGATCGATCGTATATTATTTGCAATGAATTGTAAACATTATTTCAACTTTCTGTTAGATACGTTTGATGGTTTATGAACTTAACAATATTTCCTTATTAAGCCGATTTTTCAAATGTGTTCTCATAATCAGTCAGTCTTCTTGAATATAATGCAGATTTTTATCTACATAAATAGCAGTTCTATGAAAAAAATCATTATTATATTACACATTTTTTGTAACAGCTCGAATGTTTTTAAATGATTTCTGTGGAAAAATATGTGATTATATATACAATACAATTTTCGATTTAGAATAAGAAAACGTCCGAAAGATGTTGTCAGAGATAAATTATGCAAATACATTTTTATCTAGTTTGTTATTTGAATAAAATTTTACTTTATTATATTATTTATGCTACTCGTACTCGATATGCATTATTTGCACCTTTGATATTAATTATTTGTTATTTTAATTTTTATTTGTGTTATCTGTTATAGTTTTTATTATACATATGTGCACAAAGTATTTTAATTTTTATATGCAATTATTTTTTAAACCGATTGGTCACAAATATATTAGATTAAAATTATTTTATTTTTTAGTAAGAAAAGATATCTTTTAATAAAAATGAATTGGTCACTAATAAATAAATTATGCTTTGTCTCTATTATTCTTTATCTATTATTCGAATAAAATTGTGCTTGTTTCTGAATATTATAATGTTACACGTGATGAAAATTATATTTATATACCGATGCTACTTATTCTCTCGTTCCCTTCGATCGAGGACCGTCCCTTTCCGTCGCGCGTCTGCCACCGCTGACGATCGATCACAATGAGCGCATTGTTACATGGATAAATAGCCCGCGGAGTCCTGAGAATGTTTTCTTCTCGCGCCGGGACTACCGCGAGGGAGCGAAGCACAATAATAATTCGAAGGCGAACGAGGCGAGCGGTGCGAATGTTTCCGGTGGTTGTTGGCGGCGGTGTTTATCCAAGAATGACGTCGAGTGCGCGCAAGATTCGAGTCGATTTTATTCCCCGAGTGTTTATTTTAAGATCGTACCCGGTTTCCGGGTCTATTAAGAGGCGCGCACGCGCACACATGTGTGAGTAAGTCCTTTCTACTTCGCGTTCACGAGTATAAGGACGAAAGGTGCGCGCGAAATGAAAGCAACTGCCTGTGTCCTTTGAAACGGCTCTCTTTAAAAGGAGCAACCTCTCTCTCGGGAGAATTCCTGGAAAGGAAGTAAGCATTTAACCCTTGGAATTGCGTTTAAACATTAGAGATAAAAAGATTTGCACGGCATTCCAAGTATAAACATAACAGCGCTTTGAAAAAGTTATTTCAAGAATAGAAAAATTTCATCGACCATGTGAAAGAAACATGACTTTAAGGTGGTTCGTACATTCTCTCGTCGATTAAAAAAATCTTGAAAATCATTGTTCGCAGGTCACCGACACCAATGACAACGCGCCGACCTTCCAGAGCACGGCTTATTCGTTCGACATCCCGGAGAACATGCCCAGAGGCAGCCGAGTGGGCCAGGTCGTCGCGACAGACGCCGATGCTGAAGGACCCAACAGCCAGCTGAGCTACGTACTTATCTCCGACTGGGCGAACGACGTGTTCTCGCTGAATACGAGCGATGGCGTGTTCACGCTCACCGCGAATCTCGACTACGAACAGGTTGGTATACCGAATGAGAAGAGTCGCATACATGTGTTACATGTTGATTTCTTTTTTTTTTTTTTTTTTTTTTTTTTGTTTTTTTCGCGAATAAAGTTGCCGTTATAGACGACGATTGTCTGTAAATCTCAGACGGTTCCCCTTCAATTTCCATATTAGACATTTTTATTTATATTTACAGAAGAATTTGAATTTTGTATGAATCTCGATGTTCCAAGATTATAAATATTGTAGTTAATGAATATTATTCGCGTATATTTTTCAATAGATTAGACAGTTTGGATTTTGATTGAAAGATGACAGTGTCCTGTTAATGAAGTTATACATGAACGATGATTATTTGTAAATCAGACAACGATCATGCGATTAACATCCTTTTCGAATCGAAGTCTTTATTTATTATTAGAAAAATTTGAATTTCTCACGAGAACGGATTTCTCCTCATGATTATAAATGGTTCATAAACTTGCTCGGGAACTCTCTCGGTATTTAACAGTCGTCCAAAATTTCGTCGATCGTAGGCACGATTGATTGAAAAAAAATATTTTCCATTGATTTGACATATCGTGGCTCTCTATTTATTATTTCACGTAGAGAGAGATACTATTAAATGATCCAGCAGTACAGAACATGTTCATGAACTGGAACGTTACCGGATGATTCTAGAGTTATATGTTTACATATCAATACTATAGATATGTCCATCATAACGGTCGATGGGTACGAAAGGGTTAACAGCGGCCTGTCGAGATGAAGTTCCGTTTGGATCATGGTCGGAACTAAAAGACGCTGAAAAAACGTGTTGGATGCCCGGGGCAGCGATTATAACCACGAACACCACCTCTATATTCAAGCGCACCATTATATTATCCGGAGCGGAGGGCAAAAGGCTAGAATTTAGGGTTTAACGCTATAACAGTCGAACAGATCGAAGAACAGACAGTCTTTAATGGCTCTCTGCATTTCGGAGACAAGCCATAGTTAGCGAACTTTCGCGCACATACATTTTGCGAATCGCGCCAATAGCGTAACCGAGATTCTACATATAAGAAAAAAATCACGGTGATTCTAGATAAGAATAAGAAAGGATTAATTATCCATTAGTTTAATAAAAAAAAACATAGCAAAAAAGAATAGTCTTTTTTATAATTTATTGACCTTAAATATATTTTTTACTTCGAAATTGTTTTATCATGTCACAAATTTCTTAAATTTGTGGTTAAAGTTGCACAAATGATTTATTTTAACTTACACTTATTATGTTATAGGCATGTATATAGCATATCAATAGAGTTTTATTGAAATTAAAAGTTAAGTATAAAAAGAGTTAAGTAAAGATTCAAACGCGATTGTTCTCTTTCTTGTGTTAAAAAAATTAGTTTTGCTTGAACTATATTATTAACATGAGAAATTTCAAATAACAATTTTTTCTTTTCAATTAGTTTCAAACAGAAAACATTTATTATTAAACTAAAAATATAATTAACTATTAAGTACTTATATATTTTTAATTCATAATATAGCTTTTCTCCGAAGAATAATAGTTGTTTGTTTACAAAAGAAAGTATTCTCTCTTTTTCAAGTACATTATTACATTTTAATATTAGTATTACAATAATATCATCGATTTACTTTTACGCAATTCATTGGCTACGCCACTGTTTTACGCTTTATGATATGTATGTGTAAGATGAAAAATAAGTGTGTGTTGGTGCAGCTTCTCTATGAGAGAAAGATGAAAAAAGAAGCGAGGGAAAGCGTGAGCGAGAGAAACGAGAAAAGGGTAGCTTATAGAACCCTTCATCAACGTAATGCTCTTTCAGATACACGCCAACGTCATTAAGGGGCCACAGAATACGCGTGTCTATCGTGAAACACATGTGTGTATCGAAAACAAAGAAAATAACAACCGCGCCGAAACTGACATTTTAGTCCAGTCTTGCAAAACGGTTAATTACGGCTCTCTTAAAAGGATCTGTTACCAATCGATTTGCGATCGAGTTGAATGAAAGTTTATTTTCTCGCAGTTTCTTCATACAGAATAATTCCATTCTTTTAAGAAGGACGACCTTCACTTTCTTGTGTTCATATTTTTTTTTCAATATTAACACAATATTTAATAGAAATATTAAATGAGAAAATTTTTGTTTTCTTATTTAAAGTCATTTTCCGTTAGTGTCAAAATCTTGAGAGAAATGTCATGTTTGCATCGAAATAATAATCTTTTGTTAACTCTTTAACTTATATAAAAGTATCTTTCAAATAAATATTATTAAATTATACGAAATTTATTCCTAGAGGCAAAAACTTATATAATTATTCTACTATAAAAATTTATTACATTTTTATTTAAAAAAAATGAAAAGAGAAATTCTTTACTGCTTTTTCTAGAGTGTCCGACGACAGCCTATCTGTCACATAAAAGATTCTAATAGATCATAAAAAAACATTTCTTTACTATATGTTTAATAGTTTCGTGAGGAGAAAAGAGCTTGTAAAGACGAGAAACACGCACATCATGCGTGGATTATACCTCCGTTACGTTAAATGATTCTTATGTCTCGTCGTCTGTACAGGTGCAGCACTACATCCTCGTGGTGCAAGCGACGGACGGCGGCGAGCCGGTGCTGTCGTCTACCGTGACCGTGTATTGCAACGTGGTCGATCTGAATGACAACGCGCCGATCTTCGAGATCGGGCCGCACGCGGCCGACATCATGGAAAACGCGACCATCGGCACGCCCGTGCTCACCGTGGCTGCTCTGGATCTGGACTCCGGTGATAACGGCAGGGTCTCGTACGCGATTGCTGGCGGCGATGAGGACGGCAATTTCGGAGTGGCACCGAATGGTACCCTCTTCACGCGCCGACTTCTCGATCGTGAACGTAACCCGCTTTACAACCTGGTGCTGAGCGCCACTGACAGTCCATTACCGCCGGCTCGGCCGTTGTCTTCCACGGTGCAGGTTTGTGTATTGTAGAAATAATTTTTTTTTCATTGTATATGTATATACACGGTTCTTAAAATAAATTATTAATATATGTGTAAATATTAAAAATATAAAAATAAATATAAATTAATAAGAAATAAAAAAATTTCTTAAAATAAATTAACTTTTTAAAACAGTGTCAAAAATATGTATCTACACATATTTGTGAATAAAAAGAAGATCGAGTTTATTATATTATATTCTCTCACTCGTGTGACATATAGGTGACAGTGGTGTTACTGGACGTAAACGATATGTCGCCGGAGTTCATATCACCTACAAAGATATCGATAATTGAGAACGCACCCAGCAATACGGTAGTGATGGCGATAAAAGCCGTCGACCGGGACGAAGGTCGGAACGGTTACGTGGAGTACATGCTCGAAGACAACGACTTACCGTTCACTTTGGGCCTGGTGGACGGACTGCTGCGCGTCTCCGGACCGCTGGACCGCGAGCAGAAGTCCAACTACACCCTGGAGGTCACCGCCAGGGATCGCGGCGAGCCGTCGAGATCGTCGTCGACCACCGTCACCGTCATGGTGCTTGACGAAAATGACAACTCACCAGTGTTCGATCCGAGGCAATACTCCGCCACCGTCGCCGAAAACGCCAGCATCGGCGCCAGTGTCCTTCAGGTCAGTAAATTACGATTTTTTCAAAGTGCCTGAAATTTTCCAATAAAACAACTTTAGAATCTAGATTAAATTTCCGCTCAAAGTAGAATTCTATAAAAATCTCTATACTTCTATGAAGTATGTATTTCTGTGAAGCATATTAGATATCAATTAATAATAAAAAATTAAAGAGACGATTCCCAATTGTTTCTCCCTCAACCTCAGGTATCGGCGATGGATCGCGATGAGGGCGCAAACGGCAGGGTGCGATACAGCATCGCCATGGGAGACGACAATCGGGACTTCACGATCTCGGAGGACGGCGGCGTAATCCGGGTGGCGAAGAATTTGAACTTCGAACGCAAGCCCTGCTACTACCTGGCAATCCGCAGCGAGGACTGCGCGACGGAAGTAGGCGAGACGTCGCGCAGTGACACTACCCAGGTCACTATCACTGTCCTCGATATCAACGACAACGCGCCGGTTTTCCTCGACTCGCCCTACCTGGCACACGTTATGGAGAACATGGTACCGCCGGATGGCGGTTTCGTTATACAGGTACATATACGTAAAATTCCTTCTGTCAAATGAACCCGCGGCGTGTATTTAATATTTTTTTTGGACGATAAGAAATTTGATACGACTCTATTACAAAATAAAATAGTTCTTCCTATCTTCTAACTATATGTGTGACTATCTAGACCCCATCTTCGTGAATTGTGATAATTTTAACAAAAGCTAAAAGCGTTTTTACGTTTCTATTCAAACCGAAGGTTAAGGCGTACGACGCGGATACACCACCGTACAACGATCAAGTTAGGTACTTCCTCAAGGAAGGCGACACGGATTTATTTCGAATAAATGCTAGCACCGGCGACATATCGCTCCTTCGACCGTTGGACAGAGAGCTGATGCCCGAGTACACGCTCACCCTAGTGGCCATGGATACCGGTGAGTCACTCTACTATCTATTAAACACTCGGTCGCGTACAGATGAAAGAAAATGTATTGTAACAACGCCGATACTTTAATGGATTCAGAGTGGATTTACTAGATCACGAACTATGAGGGGAAACTGTTGTTAAAAACATATCTTGGAAAAGAAGCGGTATATAAATTATTTTGTTATCAATAGTGAAAACTTGAATATTGTTGTATAATCTGTTTTCAATCTAAATGACTATACGCTCTGTGTGCTCAATTATTTAATTATTTTTATTATTCGTTTTTTTAATCTCTCCTGCAAATATTTTTTTACTGTTAATATATACTTTTTTTGTTATAATAACTTTAAATTTGTTATGCTATAACTTTAATTATTTTATTATTTTATTATTTTCTACATTTCTGTATATTGTCATTGTTTTTATTTTATATAACATATTATTTAATCATAATATTACTATTTTATTAGGAATGTTTGCTTTCTGTTTTAAAGAAAAAACACTCCGTTAGTTATTTGACTTTGCGATGCGATTGCTATTATTCGATCGATTCGCGGGAATAATTCTTTATGCGAACCGTACGACCGGCCGTCCATCAATCGATAATTCACCGAAATGTCAACTGTCAGCCAGTAGCTATAGCACAGCTACATAGACGAGAGACGATAGACGATGTACGGCGGTGGGTTTAAGTAATGAGCGGTAATATACAAATTGGATATAAATTTGTGGGTTGTTCGATGAGATTCTTTAAGCGGTGGGCAGTTCCTCCCCCTTAAAGATTCTTTTTTTTCCTTTTTTTCCCTTCCTTAGAAGCCGGTAGTCCTCCCCCGGTTCCCTATCTCGGTCTTCACCCCGTCTCCCTCCTCCTCCGCCCGTTCCGCCCTCGGTCGCGGATGGCTCGGATGGCCCAATCGGTCCCCGGACAAGGTAGACAGGCCAGGCAGAGTTATGACGCGCGATTATGATAATCGGTCTCGAATACCTTCCACGGCGCGGTTGCATCGTCCCCTCCCCTTTTCCCGGCACTCCCGTTCGACCGCGGGCCTTATTCCCCACCCCGGTGTCTATCTTACCCTCTGTTTCGTTTTTTCCGTCTCTTGCACCTCGCCTTCCCTCTCATCCACCCGTCCACCCCCTCCCCTCTTTACCAGTCGCGCGTTTCGGGTCTCGTCACCCCTTCTCTCTGGTGCGTGCGTCTTTCGAATATACTATATATACTGCCTGAGCACTCGTTCATTATATTCTACTTTATTCATATCGCGCACATTCTTTCGAGGTATTATATTTTTATTATATTTTTTATCTTATATTGGCGGAGCTCTTTTGTGATCCCTTGTGCCTCCGTGTATAAGATATAGATTTTTCTATTTTGTAATTGTTATTATATATGACTTTTTACTACAGTATGACTTAGTACAGTATATGTAGACAGATTTTGAAAAAAAAAAAATTTATTCTTAAAAAAATTTCTAGAAAAACGATACTTCCTTTCAAAAATACATACCTTACAATTAATCTCTTTCTTATACTTGTCCTACAAGAATGATAGCTGTTTTTTTTAAATATTCCTGATCGGCCAAGTCCGTTTCATGAAAATCGGCGAGTAAGTCGCCTCCCTTACCGGAATTAGATGGAAAACAAATTATGCAAAGTGGGTCATTTTTTCAGTCTGATGAACCTCTGGGAACTCGCTACATTATTGTGCACGCTGCGATTGTTGTATACGTGATCTCTCATTCTTTTTCTACTACGCATTTCCTTTACTATCTCGCTTTCATCGGCTATAATTGCTATCATCGTTCTTACATCTCTAGTCTCTTGAAACTTTACCGTTACTCCGCGAAAGACGAATCATTAACTTTGCGGAGACTGAAATATTTTCAGAGTTCAAGAACCAACCAAATTCATTGATTCTGGCACATAAAACGATAAAAATCTAAGGAAATAGAAACAATTTTAGAATCTTATAATTTATTACACAACTTTCGCAATTTTAGATACGAGGTGTCAAAATTTCTAATATTATTAACCCTCAAATTGAACACGTGGGTCTTTCATGTCCGTAACAAGGAATTTTTAATTCATTGTTTTAAAAAAATATTAATAAAATCTCGAGGTTAGAAACTTATCCAAAAAAAAGTTTATGTCAAAAGGGATTTATAACTGCAAGGACAATTTAACATAAACAGTTCATTCGGTGCAAAGTGCTGGCGAATCTAAATCTGAAGCGGACACAAAAAACCGTGTTCAGTTTGAGGGTTAATTTGGAAAAATCAAAATTATTAATTAATTAATTCGGACACTTGATACTCTTTTAAATGTCACATTTTCCTAAGCGAGTATTACTTGATTCTCGATGAATCGACGCTCTTGAGGAATTTTACCGTGCGACGTCTTTTATGATTCCCGTCTTATTATTAACTCTCTTATCTTTAATCGTCAGATGTATCCTTAAGCAAGTAAGAGCAGAGCAGATTCTGCAACTACTTTTAACGCGCTCTGTAATATATATCTAATCTGTATTCTTACGAGAGATATTTACCCTAGAACACATGATAAATACGGTTTCAGAATCTCCGTCTCTCTCTCCCCTTCTCACTCCTCCTTCCCGACTCGCCGCGTGATTGAACGGTGTACGTCAGTGCAGGCGCGTGGCCCTGGGCTACGCCAACGCTCGCCCGTATATATATACCTGGTGCGCAATCAGAGAAATCGAGTCTCCCTCCCCCCCTTCCCTCCCTCGCTCACCCCTCGGGAGAGTAATGGCGCGTTTTAGGCGGCGCAATTAAGACTTTTCCGCGTGCACTGTAACGTCGTTATTCCCGGTACCTCAATCCGTAAATCATAAGCGGTAGCACAATAGCCATCGTATGTGAAGAGAACGCATGTATGTGTCGCGTCTGAATTATCTGGCCGTTATTTCGCTGCCGCGCCGTTTGCCCGCACTTCCGCGACTTAGAAAAGAGAGAGAGAGAGAGAGAGAGATCGCTTTTCCTACCCCATCCGTGACCTCAATTATCTCGTTGCACCGCCCTTTAATCTTGTATGCGAGCGGCTCCTCAATAATCGGGATTAATTTTCGTCGGATGCGAAATTATTTAAGATATGTCTTTCCGAGCGGGAAAATTTTAGAAGAGATTCTTGAAACACGATACTTATTTAGCGAAAACCTCAATAATATGTATAAAAAGCATGATCTCGATTTAAGCTCACTGATGCAATTCTCGATTCTCAACTTATTCCAGTATGAATAAAATAATAAATTTTCCTAGTTTTATATATATATATATATGACAGTTATTTAAAAATATAAATATCTGCAGTGGTTCTAGCTTTTTTCATCGATCTCTATGTATCCTTCATTTTTGTTGTGGACCAACTTTATAATAATCGGAGAGAAGAATCGCTGCAGAAGCGACGATTTTTGTCGATATATCGTTCGTCGAAGGTATATTTTACAGCGGATACAGACAAGTTCTAAATCACTTGACTTGCGAGTCAGATCGGCGTCACACGCAGAGAGCCCTGTAATAATATTCTGTGTAAAATTACAGCCCTGGTTTATATACCTTCCGTTTGGACCAATTTAAACCGTCATAAAGGAGGCCCGCGAGAGGCGGCCCATAAATTTAGCGAAATAATCGCGCCACTGACCCAACTACGGGTTCGCGAAATAGCGATAAAAGCGAAAAAAACCGGGCTAGAGCGACAGTGTTGCGGTTGTCTTTACGACTGTCCGACGACAACACGACTGAAAATTCGCATTTTGCGTTTCTCTGCAGGCTCGCCGCCCCTCACCGGATCCGGCATTGTCAGGATCGTCGTCCTCGACGTGAACGATCATAATCCCGAGTTCGCTCGGCAGGACTACAAGGCCACCGTGATGGAAAATATGTCTGCAGGAACGTGGGTCACCAAGCCATACGCCACGGACAAGGATGAAGGACTCAATGCAAAAATAATGTAGGTCTTCGACTGGTGTTACTAAATTAATATAATTCTGTTTTAGAAGAAGAAATAATTTAAATTTTAATATGATGAAAAATGTAACATTTAATTTTTTTTCTCTTCTTTTTTTGGCTTTAATTTTAACACTTGTAATATATGTCTATATATATATATGTTTTATATCTAATTTACATAAACAATTTGTCGCATAAAATTTTGCAGCAAAAAATCTAAAAAAAGTAAATTAATAATATTTAATATTATTAACTTTAATTGTTATTTTTAGAATATTGCAAATAAATAATAAAAAGTAGTTTGAAATAATAAATGCCAATCAAAAGTTTAATATATATATATATATATATATATATATATATATATATATATATATATATATACATATATATAAAATTTAATTTTCAATAATGTATAATCTAATTTTAATATATAATTTTATTTTTAATTTTATCTCTAAATAATTTTGATTAATATATTTTCCGACAGATATCGCCTAATTGGAAACAATGCGGAGCGATTTTCCGTAGATACCGATACGGGCGAAGTCTTCACCGCGGTACCGCTGGACCGCGAACAGACTGCCGTGTATCATCTGACCCTAGTAGCCCAGGATTCGAGCCCAATGGAACCGCGTATTTCCGCTGTTAATCTGACCATCTCGGTGACGGATGTGAACGATAACGCGCCACGTTTTTCAAGTCCTCGATATACAGCTTATGTTCCTAACGCGACTAAACCCGGTAAATGAAATAACTAAACATATAATATAAATAGTATAATTAACGTAGTATAATTAAACATGTTAATTGCTAATTAAAGAGATCGTTGCGGCTTTAATTCAATTAAAGAGAATGCTGACACTGAGGTTTTCCTCTTTCGTTTAAAGGCGACTTCGTGTTCGGCGCGAAAGCGGTCGACGACGACGACGGCGAAAACTCGCGGATCGTTTATCGTCTGGAGGGCAAGGACGCCGATCGGTTTGTCGTCGATCTCGACAACGGCGTGATACGAGCCGCCCAGGAACTCACCGGCGATCAGACCACCTATCAACTGCAGATTCAGGCGTCCGATTGCGGTGCCGAACCCCAGCACGTCACCGCCGATCTGATGATACATCTGTGGGAGCGGCAGCTGTTTCCCAGTTTCCGCTCGAGCGTCAGCACGAGATTCACCCTGCCCGAGGACGTGCCCGAGGGTAGGGTGATCACCAAGTTGAGCGCGACCACCCCGAAAAGCGGATCGGCCAGCAATCTGATATACGGCATGGCCGGCGGTAACGTGGGGGACGCTCTGAGAATCGAGCCTCACACCGGAGAGGTAATTGAGATCGAATGTGTTTTCGAGAAGCGATTCAAGTCCATTTCAATTTAACATAACACTTTTAGTTAGTTTTTTCTCGCCGCGGAAAATATATTTATAACTGTGTGTTTAAAAAAAAATTTTAATTATATAATTAAAAAAATAATAAATGATTAGTATAATAAAATTAATAATTAAGAAATAAATAAATATAGTTACTGAATAAAATAGATAATTAAGATTTTTTAAAATTATTTTTAATATCTCATTATTATTACGGGGATTTTGTTTAGGTCGTGGTTGCGTCCGGTTTCGATTACGAGACGGCACCGCACTATGAAGCCTGGATCGAGGTTCGCGACTCGGATATGCCCGCGCTGCGGAGCGTTCTACAGCTTCTGGTGAATGTCACGGATGCCAACGATAACGCACCAGTGATGGAGGCGGCGATCTATAACGCTACCGTATTGGAGGAAGAGTATCCACCGTTGTTCGTCGGCAAGGTTACCGCGAGGGATCACGATTCTGGCGAGAACGGTGAGGTCATGTATCACCTGGTCGACGACTTTTCCGAGACTTTTGTCATCGACAGCAACAGTGGACAAATCGAGACCAACGCCAAGCTGGATCGAGAAGGGGTACGTAAATACTGTTCAGTTACCACTATATTTAATTATATATAACTTACAGACTTATTTACAATATTATTGTAAATAACAATTAAGAATTGTGAGAATATCTCATATCTATAATAATTAATTATCTTTTAATTAATCTTTTAATCAATTTCACACGTGTCTGACAGATCGCGTCCTACGAGCTGATTGTAGAGGCCAGAGATCAAGGTCATCCTCAGTTAACTGGTACCACTACTGTGTTGGTGACCCTTTTGGATAAGAACGACAATCCACCGCATTTTACGCGACTGTTTAGCGTCAACGTGACGGAAAACTCGGAGATCGGTACTTTCGTCATACACATCACCAGCAGCGATCTGGACATCGGCCAGAATGCGAATGTCAGTTACAGCTTTACCGACAATCCGGGAGAAAAGTTCTCCATTGACGCTCTGAGCGGAAACGTGACTGTGACTGGACACCTCGACAGGGAGGAGCAGGACGAATATCTGCTAAAGGTAGGATTTTATTTTTAATATTTTATATATGACGACAAAAATTTATAATATTTTATATTTCAATAAAATAACAATTTTAAGAATCATATATTATATATGAAAGAAAAGCGAAAAGAGGAGGATTTTAAACGATACAAACGTTCAGAATGTTTTCTACGTGTATATTTATATTAGAATATTTTAAAAATTAAATTATATAATTTAGTTTTATATATAATTTAATTAAATTAATATAATATTAAAAAATTTTTTTTTCTTAGAAAATATTACATCCCGAATTATTTTTAAAATTCCCTGAAAATTGTTTTATAAAGAATCCTTGCTTTGTTTATTTTACACTTAAATTAAAACAATTTTTACTCCTATCTTTCACTCGATTGTAGGTTGTAGCGGCAGACGGTGCATGGCGAACGGAGACTGCTCTAACGATCACCATTCAAGATCAAAACGACAATGCGCCTGAGTTTGAGGAAAACACCTATCACTTTCACTTTCCCGAGCTTCAGTCGGCGGTGATGCACGTCGGCCAGGTCGCGGCGATCGATCGTGACAAACAGGGACCGAACTCCGTCATATGTTACAGTCTGCTACAACCATCCGATCTTTTCTCCGTCGACCCGGCGACTGGCGATATCTTCAGCAAACGCACCCTGCGCTACAAGCATTCCAATCGCCCGTCCTCGCCAGAGAACTTATATTCACTGACAGTGATCGCGACTGACAACGGCAAACCACCAATGTCCTCGAGGGCGGTGGTACACGTAAACGTGGTGGACGCCAACAACAACGCTCCCCGTTTCGAGCAGAGATCCTACTTATCGCCGGTACCGGAGAACTATAGAATAGGCAAGCGTATCATTCAGCTGATCGCCCACGACGATGCCGACTTTGGTGTAAACGCGGAGATCGGTTACACGTTGACGCATGTGAATGGCACCGGCGATCTGTTCGCCATTGAGGAACAAACTGGCTGGGTGTACGTGCACAACAGCCTCATCAGTGTCCCTATTGACACGGTGTTCCTGTTGAAAGTGCGTGCCATCGACAAAGGCGTGCCACCGCAAAAGGACGAGGTCGTTCTCACGCTCGTCATCTCCGGCGAGAACCGACACGCGCCCACCTTCGCCGCCGTCAGTCACCAGGTGAGGGTGCCAGAGAACGAACCGGTCAACACGACCATATTGACAGTGAGCGCCGTGGACGGTGACAGCGGGCCCAATGGTATGGTTCGCTACAAGATCTCGGCCGGCAACGAGAGAAACGAGTTCTTTGTGCACCCCATCACCGGTGCAGTTACCATACTCGAGCCTCTCGATTACGATTTAGTGCAGGAATATCAACTGAACATCACTGCCATGGACCTGGGATTCGAGCCCAAGCAGGCGATAGCCACTTTGATCATTAACGTTTCCGATATCAATGACAATCCTCCAACTTTCAATCAAAGCGTATATGAGGCATTTTTGCCAGAGAACTCGCCGCCTGATAGTTTCGTCTACAAGGTATGTTTGTTCAAGTACTTGAATTTGATTCATCTTTTTCTAGCATTTTTTATATTTTAATCAATTTTGGTGGAGAACGAAAGTGTATTCAAACTTTGAATAAATTATTCTTGTTCTTAGATTTGAAAATAATTATTTTTTTGTGTAAGTATATAATATATTAGCAAAGTAAATATCGTGTTGAGCCAATTAAACTTGAGCAACTGTGTCTGGTTCGCGCAGTTTAATTTTAAAAAAGGCTAAGATATTTTAAAAAACAAGATATTTATTTCTTATGTAGATATTTAATCACATACAAGTTATATAAAAAATTCTAAAAATTTAAAAAAGTATCCACGTATATACAATTTTGCTATAATTCCTGGAGGAACGAATCATTGTAATTAATTTATTTGCCGCGCACTTCCAGGTAATCGCTCAGGACATCGATTCGCCCAAGAACGCTATAGTGCAATATAAGATTCTCGGTGGTACCGGAAAGGATCACTTCCGCATCCGCGAGAAAACAGGCGAGATTGCGTCAGACGCTAGCTTCGATTATGAAGAGGTGAACGAATACAGTCTCGACATTGTCGCGGCCAATCCGGACTCGAATCCGCAAATGGTCGGTTTCACGACCGTGGTGGTGCACATCACTGGCGTGAACGAGTTCTATCCGAAGTTTGTTCAACCGGTATTTCACATGGACGTGTCGGAGAGCGCCGACGTTGGCACGTCAGTCGGCCTGGTCCAGGCGACCGATCAGGACTCGGGCGAGGACGGTCGCGTGTACTATCTCTTCGTGGGCTCGTCCAACGACCGTGGCTTCTCCATCGGCACCGAGACCGGCGTCATCCGGGTGTCGCGTCGACTCGATCGCGAGACGCAGAATCGCGTGGTGCTGACAGTAATGGCGAAGAACGGGGGAGGTATACGCGGCAACGATACCGACGAGGCACAGGTGATCATCTCCATTCAGGATGGCAACGATCCGCCCGAATTCCTGCAGAACTCCTACGACGCGACCGTGTCGGAGGGCGCCGTCCACGGCACTCGCGTCGTCACCGTCCGCGCGGTCGATAAGGACATCAAGCCGCAGAACAATCAGTTCTCATACTCCATCATCGGCGGCAATCACGGCCAGGCATTCAAAGTCGATCCGCAGACTGGTGACATCGAAACGGCGAAGCAGCTGGATCGCGAGACTATGCCCACTTATGATTTGACGATCGGCGCGATCGACACCGGCTCGCCGCCGCAGACCGGCACCGCGATGGTACACATCGAGCTTCTGGATGTCAATGACAATGGACCAATCTTCGACCCGCCGGAGGTGATCGGTTACGTCAGCGAGAACGAGCCGGCTGGTACCAGTATAATGACGTTGAGTGCAATCGATCCTGATTTGCCACCCAACGGCGCGCCGTTCACGTACAAACTCATCGGCGGAAGACAAAGCGACATGATCACCTTGGACAAGCATTCCGGCGTGCTGAAAACCACCAAGAGTCTCGATAGAGAGACGATGCCGCAACTGGACCTTACGGTCAGTATACATAAATGATAAGTGACTTACTTATAGACCTTATATGTATATAGAAGAACTGGCATACAAGCAAGAACGTGTTCGTACTTCTCTCTCCAGAAGTTCCGGAACTTAGTATATTAATGCGCTATATTTAACTAACATGCGCAATATGGATTTCCGGAAAATTCTGCAAAGAGAAATATTAAGAAAAATAAAAGTGAGAAAGAAAGGGACTAAAGACTTTCTCTCTCCAATCTTCTCTGAAAACTGTTTCTAATGCAGAAACTATAACAATTGCCAATTCATATACAAATGTATATACAAAGTCTGAGCGTACAGTTTTTCTTAATTCGAATATCTATTTGTCTTTACGTAGGTTGAGGTAGAGGATTCAGGAGTACCGCGAATGAAGAGCGAGCACACTGTCACCGTGATTGTCACCGATCAGAACGACAGCCCATCCACCCCGAGATCTGTTCACGTGATAGTGCACTCGTTCAACGGCAAGACACCATTGGGAAAAATCGCCGACATTCATCCAAATGATCCGGACATCACCGGGGCTTACTCTTGCAAGATACTTCAGGGCTCAAATTCACGCGCGCTCAGCATCCCCAACGCCTGTGATCTACACACTAACAAGATTACACCAGGTATTTTTACCGATTGAAAAAAAGAGAAAAAATTCTCAACTTTCTTATAACTCAAAATTTGCCACCAATCTTAATCTACATGTTTTTTTATTTTTAAAAAGTACTTGATATTGATTTTTCAATAAAAGTATTCAGCAAATTTTAATAATTAATTGAACAATTTTTAATAATTTTAATTAATATTGACAAGATTTTATCTTTTCATTGCTATTGACTTTATGAATATCGATCTTTCTATCCTCGGTTGAATATTGTATCTTTTTACTGATATCTTAATTGTATTTGCAACAGAAATCGGCTACTCGTTGAGCGTCTCTGGCAACGACGGACGACATCCCGACGTGGTTTCCAAAGTCACTATCGAATTCCTGCTTTTCTCAAATGCCACAATTGAGAACAGCGTAACTCTGCAAATTTCCAAAATGACCACGAAAAATTTTCTCAGTCAATATTACCGAGCACTTCTGGATCTTCTGCAGGAGAAGATCGACGTCGGCGACACACTCACCATTTTCAGCATCGGTGAGGACGGACAAAATGTGAATATTTACTTGGCAGTGGAATCTCCGCAAGGTAAGCTAAAAGTATCATAAATAAATATAGCAGAAATTTGAATATATTATATAAATATTAAAAGATATATGTATGATAAATCTAGATCTCGTGATCAATACATAATATCAGATATATATGTATTAATCATGAGACATAGACAAACGTAAATTGTGTAGTATCATAATTAAAAAATATTTTATTATATTTATATTCGGCGTTATAGATTGTGTACATTAATTATATATTAATATTTACAGATATAAGGAAGTGGTAAGATTATTTTGCCAATATTTGTTTACATTTTTTAGGATATCGGACGAAGTACGAAGTAACCGATCTGTTGACGCGGAATCGGGATCAAATTCAGACTCTACTCGAAGATCTCACGTTTACCATCGGTTATTCTCCGTGCAAGCACGTGCCATGTGAAAACGGTGGCAGCTGCAGCGATCGATTGGCCATATATGACGATGCCAGAATCACCGACAGTCAGGCACTGATCGTGACATCACCCAGAGTGATGCACGAGATGATCTGCAAGTGCCGAGACGGCTTCACTGGTGACAAATGCGAGAGAAGGCAGGATCCGTGTTCGCCTAATCCCTGCTTGCTGGTGAGTACTGACCAAAATTAGAAAACTATTTTGCCAGAAAATTGAAAATATAGAATAGAAAGAAGGATAGAAAAAATTCAACATACGTGGTAAAATTAAATGCAATCAATATTACCATAATTTTTAATAAATATATATATTTTTTTATACATGTGCATTTGTATTATATTTACATATATAATTTAATGACAATAAAAAAAAAACTCCAAAATTCAAGATCGACTTGATCGTGAATAGATAAATATTAAACAATACTTATATGTATATAGCGTACTCTCGAATCTTGTAAAAATCGCTGAATATTTTTCTTTTAAGTTAATTTCTCATAAAAATCAATATCAAGCACAGATTTTTTCGTACAATAATCTTTTTTTCACCTATAGGGAGGACAATGCCGACGTTTGGGATATGATTTCCAATGCACTTGTCCCATCGACCGCGACGGCAAGCTGTGCGAGCTCGAAAGAGGCGATGCATGTGCCAGCAATCCATGTCGAAACGGCGGATCGTGTAGAAACAGTCCAGATAGCTTCAGCTTTTTCTGCCTTTGTCGAGCAGGCTACAGGGGAAATCATTGCGAGGCAGTCACCGATTCTTGTCGACCGAATCCTTGCTTATACGGTGGCTTATGTGTAGGAGAGAAACCTGGGTTCGTTCCTTTAATTATATATAATCAATATTTTAGTTACATATATAAACGAACGTGCACACAAAACTATAGTCCATTCTTCAAAGACTGAAGAGATAATTTTTATATAAAATAAGAAATTAAAATATATCTTGAAATATGATTATAACGTTAAACAAATACAAATTGCTTGTTTGAAGACGATATAATTCTACTATCGAGAAAAATATATTCTTATTATTTAAGAATAGTTTTCATGAATAGAAATAAAGAAAAACATATTGGTGGAAAATAGTGTATATAAATATTTAGTATATTTAAAATAAATAGTATATTTAAAATAAAAAATTATAATAAAATTAAGATAATATTACATTCTTAAGATACTATTAACAATATTAAAATTATAATATCGTTAAAATTTAAGATTATCAAATCTTTCTAAAAAAAATTATATATATATATATATATATGAAACAATGATTGCGTTAATGAAATATATATATAAGTTTTAATTTAATAATAATTTTTTTCTCTGTAGATATCGATGCAGCTGTCCCGAAGGCCGCTATGGTCGACATTGCGAGCGCTCGACCTTCGGCTTCGACGAGCTGTCATACATGACGTTCCCAGCGTTAGATTCCAATACGAACGATATCACCATCGTGTTTGCCACCACGAAACTGGACGCTTTATTGCTATATAATTATGCGCCGCAGACGGGCGGTCGCTCGGACTTTGTCGTGTTGGAGTTGATCAATGGCCGAGTGGTCTTCTCGTACGGCGGTACCAGAAGCGCGATCACCACCGTCGTTATCAAGACTGAGAAACCGGTATCGGACGGTGAATGGCACAAGGTCACCGCCACCAGAAACGGCAGGGTCGTCTCGCTCAGCGTGTCCGCTTGCAGGGAACACGGCGATCTCTGCGACGATTGTAGACCTGGCGATGGTACCTGTTACGCAGACGATGTGGGCCCGACCGGGTCAGTATTTTTTTTATGATTTTTCACTGAGCTATAAAACGAGGAGAATTAATTAAATCATGAGAAACGAATGAGATCTTGCAAAGAAAAACGATTTTTTTTGTCTTAAAAGTTTGATCTCGTTAAAATTAATACATCATTACTATATCAAATTTTTAATTATTAGTTCATAAAATTATAAAGTTATAATATTTTTAAATTGAACAACTCGATTATTTGATTACTGTAATAAAGATAATTATTAGTAATTGCATATGCAATGTATTCAAAGATATTTATACAACGTTTAATAGCATTTTACATTTTAATGATCGACATATTCGATGTATTTATAGGACCCTGAACTTTAACAACAATCCTCTTCTACTGGGTGGCCTCGAGAGCGCCGATCCCGTGTTAGAACGTTCTGGTCAAGTGCATTCCGACGATTTTGTGGGTTGTATTCATTCAGTAGCCATAAACGGAAGAGCTCTGAATCTGACGAATCCGCTGGCATCGCGCGGTGTCAAGTCCACTTGCGTCAGAACGCAGCAAAGTCCTTGCCTAAGAGACGAGAAGGACACCACTTCCGTCTGCGGTGCTGGTGCGCAATGTTACGACAAGTGGCACCAAGTGATATGTCAATGCGGATCTCTGACAGCGCCCAATTGTCAAAACGCCTTGGAACCTGTCACGTTGAGCGAAGGAGGATTTATCGAGTTTAAGGTAAAAATAAGTAAACATTTAATTTAATTTTATATGTGTAATATTTTATTATACAAATTTAATTGTAAATACGTAATACGCATTTCTTAATAATATGACAAATGTAATAACAAAATAATAATGACGTCAAGTATATTGTCGCAGTATCTACACATTGTAATGATAACATTAATTTAAAGTCAAGGAAATGACGAACATGATTTCTAAAAATTTAATTAATAGATTAATTATACAATACCTGTGAAACGCTATACATCACATCCATTGTGCTAATGTTATTTATGCTTTATATTATTGAATAATTTTGAATTGGAATATAATTGATATTGTTTACACATAGATTTCGGAGAAACACAAAAGAATGCAATTATTGGAGTATCTTTATGGTGGCTCAACAATATGGCAGGCGAATCGCGTTAGGCGCAATCTCATCGACAACACGAATTTTATAACAAACTCTTCTCCATTGAAGACGATTGGTCTGATGTTCAGAACTGTAAAACCTGATGGTATCTTGATATACGCCGCGACCAATAAGCATTTTACATCTGTAGAGGTGAGATATGTTGAAACAGCAGCTTTTTTTTATTAAAAAAAAAGACATTTATATTTTAATGATATTCAGTTCTCAAGAATTTTATTAACTTTTTCTATAATAATTTCTTATTCTATGCTTCAGCTTCGTAACGGTCAGCTGATTTACACTTCTCTGCTCGGGTCGCCAGTGAACATGTCAATCAACATTGAGCGTGGGCTCGCCGATGGACACTGGCATAATCTGACTCTTCATGCTTACACCGGAGGATTAAGACTGTTGGTCGACGGTGTCGTGACGGGTGACGAGTTGGATTCGGCGGGTGTTCACGATTTTCTCGACCCCTACTTGTCCGTTCTGTCGATCGGCGGAGTTAATCGGGATCTTTATTATACTCATAACGCTGATATTAAGGGCTTCGAAGGTTGTTTAGCTAACTTTACCATCAACAACGAGGTACAGCCGTTCAATGGTTCCGGTTCGATCTTCAAAGATACAGTGTATCACGGCAAAGTGAGCACCGGATGCAGAGGCCCGATTGGCATTAGTGCGGCTGCGACAGCGGATCCCCTCAGTATCGGCATCACTCTGGTCATCGTCTTCTTCGTCATTCTGCTGATCGCTATGCTTGTGAGCTTCATAGTATTCCGGCTGCGTCGACAGAATAAGGAAAAGTCAGCGCCGTCAGTCGTCAACAAGAATACGAACGCTATCATGACCGGCAATTCACTGGTCGGCGCCGGGAATGACAATCTCATGTCCCGACACGAGAACACGTACATCTCGGATACGTCAGATCTGCGCGGTGTGGGTCACATGGGTCCTGAACTAATTTCGAAAAAATACAAGGAGCGCGAGATCAACGCCACTACCGAGCACCGACCGCAACGACCCGACATCATCGAGCGAGAGGTGACCAAATCACCACCTATCCGTGACGAACATCCGCCGCTGCCACCCCCTACTCAGACCTCCTTACATTCGCACGAACATAATCCGGAACCCGACATCCCGGAGCACTACGATCTGGAGAACGCCAGCTCGATCGCCCCCAGCGACATCGACATCGTGTATCATTATAAGGGTTATCGCGACGGCATGAGAAAGTACAAGGCCACTCCGCCTCCTTTAGGTAAGAGAAAACGTAATTGTTTATAGGTCTGACGAAAGATTTGAATGTAGAATGTTTTTATGTTGCTTTTAATTTGAGAATCGTGTCATGCTCAAATGATTTAATAGTAATTTTCCATGCAGGTAATTATAACAATCATCATAAGCACACGGGCCAACAACACCGCCATACAGGACCTTTTCCACCGCGAGCTATGCCACCGCCCAATGTGAACCAACCACCTGGACCGGCGCCAAAACTACTCCAAAGTACCCCATTAGCGAGACTATCGCCCAGCAGCGAGTTATCCGCGCAACAACCGCGGATTCTTACGCTTCACGACATCAGCGGAAAGCCGCTGCAAAGTGCGTTACTGGCCACCACATCCTCGTCCGGTGGCGTTGGTAAAGACGCGTTGAATTCCAACAGCGAGAGGAGTCTAAACTCGCCCATCATGAGTCAGTTGTCGGGTTCGACCGCCAGTAGGAAGGCTCCGCAATCAAATAACGAGAATTCAGTGAACAACGTATCGTCAGGCCCCATGGGTCTTACTGCAGAGGAGATTGAGCGATTAAATTCTCGCCCAAGAACGTCTAGTCTGGTCTCCACTCTAGATGCTGTGAGCTCGTCCAGTGAGGCAAGAGGTCCACCCGCTCACGGACCCTTGCACCACCACCGACGTCATACACCACCCGCAGAGAGACTCGAACGACGAAACTCGTCGACCACCGATGAGAGCGGCAACGACAGCTTCACGTGTTCGGAGATCGAATACGACAACGGTTCGTTGGTGGGTGACAAACGGTCCGACAATATGTTCACCAAGCAGGACGACGAGGGTAGCGGACCCCAGGGTAGCAGGAACAACGTCGAGTCGTCGCAGTCAACGAAACCGCCATTACCGCCAAACGTTGTTGGCAACTATGACGGCTTCGACAGCTCGTTCCGCGGTTCCCTCAGCACCCTCGTCGCTTCGGACGACGATCTGTCAACCCATATGAGCGGTCTCCTCTACGGCAGCCATGCCAACAACGGCTCGCCTACCACTACCACCACCACCACCATCACCACTGCTGCCGAGGACGCCCTTAGCTGGGACTACTTGCTCAATTGGAGACCCAACTTTGAGAGCCTCGTCGGTGTCTTCATCGACATCGCCGAATTACCGGACAGCACCAGCCGAGTACCTAGATTACCGGCCAATATCCCCAAACCGTCCGAAGAATACGTTTGAAATAATCTTGCGAACGGTGCCAGGACAATTTAGTGAACTGATTAATGATCTTGAAAATTGTTTTGGAGAAGATTGCAAAGATTCTCCTTCCTGAAAAAAAAAAAAAAAAAAAAAAAAAAAAAAAATGACGAAATCTACGACGTAGAAATCGTTGTCGAATTGTTACTGTTGAATTGACTAGTTGAACATTTGTAAAACGATAGTATATATAAATCGCGACGTCCACGGCATCGGGCTTTGGATGTTCGTGATCTCGAGTCATGCGAGAACGCGTTTAAAAAAAGGTGCCGATTTTAAAACATAGATTTTAATTGTAAGTGTTATTGGTGAAAAATCGTTGCAACATTTACGACGTTGCAGCGAGGTGCCGCGCCAGAGGCGCGATCATCTTGCCATAAAGTGTAATTTTTCTCGAAGAAAGAAAGAGAAAGAGAGAGATAGAGAGAGAGAGAGAGAGAGAGACTCGTTATCTTTTATCGTACTCTTCGCGAATTTTTGTAAATATTGAATGACACGTTTCTAATCAAAACGACTCGCTCGCGGAATATCTATCCCTCGGTTATAGTATGATCGATCGAACTGCACAAAACTTCTTTTAATGATCGATTGCAATTAAAATTAATATTATATAATATTAAAATTATGCAATCCTGCAATATTAATATTACTAATAATATTAGTTTTGATTAAATTAATTAATATTGATGCTCAATTTGCACATTGCGGGAAACATATTTGTATTTCATGCATCTCGAACGATCGTACGCGATATTAAATACGAAATACGATCACGCGAATTTATCACGTTGAATATCATTTTAATTGCGAGGTGAAAAATTGTGCGACTATTAGGTATTGTGGTAATTTAATTAACTAGCGACTTTTGTATATATCCTAAATAACCGTGCCAGATATATTCGATACAGTCGCACACGTAATTATTGATTGACTGGCTAAACATATGCATGTGTGTGTGTATGCGTAACATATAGGGCTCTCTTACCTTACGATAATATTTAAATCAGAGATTAAAATTATTACATGTTCCTATTTATTAAGATTGTAACACGAGAAAAGATAATTACAGCATATTCTCTATATAATTTTATATATAATATTCTTTAATTATATTTTTTACATTACTCATATATGTATATGTAATTAAACATGTCATATTTTATAATTATATTTTTAAAAATTGACTTTTTGATAATAATAAGTAAAAGATAAAAGTATAAAGATTAAAAGAAATTAGCGACAGTTGTGAACATTTCTCGTGTATTGCAATTCGATAAATATTATTTCGGTGAATTTAAATTTCAATACTATAAATTCTGTTATTTTTTTAATATATAATAACAAAATCGTCATTATTAATACAAGATCCATTTTTTCTGTAAATCGAATTTAAATTCGCCGAAATTATAATAATTTTGATATCTGATTCAATCGGTCCAGAATGAAACTTGTTAAATTTATAATTTTTCAAAGTACATATGTCATAGCCACTCTTAGCCATTCGATTGAAAACAATGCATTTTGATCGAAAGAATGTCTGCCGAGAGAGAGAGAGAGAGAGAGAGAGAGAGAGAGTGTTTGTCTTCCCTCATCTTTAAGAAATTACCGATACTCGAACCGTAAAGATAACGGAACATCGCTGACGGGATTATATTGAATAATATAATATCAATATAATATCGTCGTGTGTGGATTTCGCGCTCAATTCGTATTCGTTAGAGAGACAATAAATGCGGCGCCGTCGTAGCGTTCCTGAGAGTACCTGCTTCTCGCAGACTCCGCCAGACTGATTTTCCTTCTCCGCTTATTTTTGCAATCGCGAGTAGCGGCTCGCTTGATTACGTTTACGTTGTAAATTATGACAGGTCTGTCCGTGATCTGTCTCACCCTGTAAATAAAACTGTCGCGTGTGAGTTGTACAAAAGTGCGAATGCGTGCGCGAGTGCGTGCTACTTTATCATCATCGACCATAATTCGTAATAGACGACAAATTTGTAAAAACTGCCGTGCTTTCATTTATCCTTTTCTTTTTTTCCCCTTAAATTGTTATTTTAAGATATCGATAGAATTTTCTAAAATATCAAATTACTTTGAAAACTTTCTTGTAACATAAATAATTAATTTCCGTTTTTTTAAATATATCTCATAATTTTTACAAATATTTTTTTATTTAAATATATAAAAAATATAAAATATATAAAAAAATTGTTGCACTGCCTTTTCAAAGGGGCCTGAAGAAAGTTCACTATCTGCTATGTCGATAAATCGTGAACAAATCATTTCGATCTTCATCTCTTACATGGCTCTAATAATTTTGTCAAAACTGATTTCACTGCGTATACAATAAGAACATCAAATATCAATCACTATTTATTATTTATTATTATTATTATTATTATTATTATGTATTACATTTATTAATTTGAAGCTGAATTCTCGATCGATTTGTGGAACACGGAATTTACGAGAGGAAGCTTGTAACGCGAAAGTTATTATTGGTCTCTCGTCGGACTATCGGATCTGATCAATCGGTTATAATGTACAGATAATGATATCTCCACTTCCGTCATACGACGACGAGCTTCTGAATAGCGCCTACGCAAATATCAGTTTGATCGCCGACAAGGTCTGGAGCTACGACCCCGAGGATCCCTTCCGAAAGTTAAATCATTCTCTCTGGATTCAAGTGAGATACTCAACGGATACTCTCTTTTGAGTATCCGATAGATATCGAAAATACCGCATTATCTATATTTGCAAATATTTTTTTATCAATATCAACCGCTATCTATTTATAACGTCATTTGAGGATGTTTTGTATAAAAAAGTCAGTAAATTTTTTAAATAAAGCTTACATATCGAAGATAAGAAAAATGCTATATATCTTTTGTCGTTCAATCAATCATTTTATTCAATTAATTAATTAAAATCACAAAATAACTCCTATATATCTCGCATATGGAAAATAACAAAAATACTGTCGATTGAAGGTGAAAAAAACTACCGTAATACTTGAGACCCTCGAGATAAAGGGAGGAGAAATCTATTCTGGCATAATGATAACTTATCGTTAATGTCAGAGTTGCGAGGTAATCGCGAAGTACCAAGAAAATAGTGATTATCGTCCGAGACTCGTCCGAGACGTCATCTCTGAATCGCGCTTGGCGAAATACGGTAATTATGAGTACGACGAGCTGCACGAGGGAATGTACAGGCCGGACGACGGTAAATCGTCGGATAGCGGGCCTCGCCACTTCCGTTCAACTGAGGAGGCTGTGGAACCGTGGATGCTTCCTCAAGTTCAAGAACACTTCGCCCGGTTAATCTCACCGAACTGCACGCGATCGCATCAGGAACCGTTAGTTCGCCTCAGCACTTCCGTATTATTTTTCTATTTCGCCAAGCCTCTTCCCGCCCACCTTTCGCGCGAGAAATTCTCAGAGATAAAAATATCCAAATTATTATTATTTCAAAATATTTAATAGTTTATCTATACGATATTAATAAATAAGGCTATAATAAATATAATTAATTAATTGGAGAGGAGTAGAATAATATTATAAAATTATAATTAATTATTTAACATTTATATCTCAACGCTATATTTGAGTTTTATATCAAATATGATATTAATTGTGACTAGATTTTTATATCACACATTAATAGTATATTCAATATGCAAAGCTCAGCAATACCAATACTGAAATGTAACACTACGAGGAGGGAAAACGAAGTTGTTTGCTCGAGTTTCCAATCGAATTGGAACGAGGGCTCGAAAAAACGACGTCAAAAGATCAGTCCGAAAAAGAGTAAAAAGGTTGGATTACCTGACGAATTACTTCCAATTCACAAATCCCAAATTAATAACGGTAAGCAATACTCTTTTAATTGTAAGTTAACAACGCGCGATGTATAAACAATAATAACTCTTATACACTTTTATATATTGTATTATTCTTAAATAGAAAAAGCAGTAGAAATTATAACTCTTAATTATTTCATATTTTTCTTTATTTATTCCAGCTAGAAATAAAAAATTTGTATTATTGTTTTTATTATTAATTGCTGTTATTATATATATAATTTTGTAAATCAAAGTCGTCTGACTATTTCTGATTATACATATCGTGTTGTCAGGACATGAGAAATCGACCGAAATATTCGCTCGTCATCGACGATACACCATTGAAACCGTCGCGGAAATGCAACTGGAATCTCGCATCGGGAGCGATGCCGTGCGCGATATCTGGAACCTTGAAAAGTTTCAGCCACAGTCACAGCAACAGCAACAGCAACAACACCGGCAGAATCACCAGCAAATCGCGCGGCAAACGCAACCGGTCGTTCAGCATCATCAACAACAATTTTACTGTACCTTGCAGTATCAGCCTTTGATTCTAAGGACGGAATATCAGCGAAGAATGTTGCAATCACCTCCCCCACCGCCCCCACCACCACCACCACCACCACCACCAGTTTTAAGCGCCGAAGTACCAGAATTCTTTCCGAAATCCAATTTACCTTCGATAACAACTTACAGCATGAACAGTGATAAGGAACGCAGGGCTTGTCAAATACGTTATTTTCCGTCGCTAAACGACAGAAATTATCAGAACGAGCTGTTTCCTTACAATAGACCGCAACACGAGATCACGACGACCGTCTTTCCGGTAAATAGAAAAAGTCTATGAGAATAAAATCTCGTATGAATCATTTATTCTCTCTTTGTAATTTTCTTATCTGTACAGAACACCAGAATGTCTATATTACCAGCGACCGAAACGAACATGTTCCGTTCGCCCCAGGAATGGATCCAGAGGGTAGCCCCGCCGGTGCAGTTGCAATTAACAGCCTCTTCTTCGTCACCTCTACCGATCTGCACGCCCTTGCGATCGATTCACGACGCTGCGATCGTCCATCGTCCCTTGCAGGTATTTTTTTCGATAAGAATAATTTGATAATTTTATCAATTAAATATATAAAAAGTATAGTCTTTATCTCGAATGGTCATGATTCTGAGATTACGTTAAAGTGAAGATTCTTCTATACACACATCTACATCACGTTTACCTCATTAATTATTCCAAACTAAAATTATTATTTATTATTATAATAATATTATTAATTACTCCAAATTGATCGGCGCGTGATATTATATTTACGTTGACTAGAAAATTTCTTATAGATCTTTACATAAAAATAAAAGAAAACCTAACAAAAAACTGTGTATTGTATAATTGACAGATATACGAGAAATTTTTACCCTGCACCCAACCGAGTCCGACGACATCCATACCGGTATACCAACGACCCATAGAACTGTACCAGGAACCGACATCGAAGCGGAAGAGTCACGGGGTCGATTTCAACAATCTCATACTACTGACGAAAAATAATATCAGGACGCGACGTTCAAAGGGCATCGCTCAGCAACCCTTCCTCCTGGAGCCCAAACAGAGCCTGAGAACTTCCGGTCGCAACGTGCAGATGCAGTGGTTTGACAGGGATCGCTGCACGAGAGGGGCAAAGGAGGTCGTGACTGTGAACGCTCTGGTATCCGAACTACGCAGCTTCGAAGAGAAGTATGAATGCTGTAGAGGGGCCGGCACCAGCTGGAGAACCGCCATCGAAGGTCAACAAAGAACGTCCGAGACTTCGAGATCGAGGAATAAAATTTTTGGCAGCGACAGCTCGAGATGTAGGGCCTCGGATGTCTCGCAAGAGAGGAACAGGAGAACGAAGCGGCCGCTTTACCGAGACGTCTTGGCGAACGTCTCGAGCGGAGCGGCCCTGGAGAACGTCTTCGAGGAAAGGTAAAATAATAAAGTGCACACTTAGCTTATAGAAAATGTAAGATGATCGGTAACCGTTTTTCTGCAATTACTTTAGATACGACGAACTCGAACAGCAGGCGATGGAGCAGTACAGAAATTCTGAAGAGTCGCTAGCGCTCAAATATCAGGTAATTTGAATATTGATCTCGTAGTAGCTAAAAAATAGCCCCGCAAAAAATGAATGTGAATTAAAAAGGATTGACAAGAATCTAAGGATTTGTGTAAAATTACGGATTTTCCTAGTCTTTAAAATCAAGAATCGGATTTATATATTGTTACTCCTTTCCATTTCGAATTTTATTCGTCAACCAATATCTTGTAATCTTGTAATGAAAACAGTTTGAGCTCTTCAACCTTGATATTGAAAATTAAGATTAAGATTAATTTCGCGCAGAAGCATATTCGTCTCAATTTGTTTTCGTTCCACTAGTTTTCACCCAAGATGAAGTCCTCATACTAATACGTGTCATTATCACATTTTAGGAATTGGAACGTCAAGCCGTGGAACAGTACGGAAATAGTAATGCTGGTGACGAGAGACGTTCATTATCTTCCGAAAACCAAGATTGCTTCGACGGACAGAGATGTTCGGGATATGGACAATGCAGTCCTGCCAAAGGACGTCCAGAAAAAAAAGGTAAATATGATGGTTCTAAAATTGTTGCAAAATGTATGTTGGAAAAAATACCAAGAGCGCGTTTCTTTAATACTCTATGAGCAATAACGTTTTAAATAATAATTCGTAGGCTCTTGCTTTCCGCAAATCACCCTGTTAAAACCGAAAGGTAAATCCCTGCCGAATGTCTTTCGCGGATTCTCCTGCAACGACAGTAATCAACCAGCCATCGCATCTAGAAGTTTATCCGCATTGACTGACAGATCATCGAAGGAATCGAAAAACACATGTAAGGGTGCATCAGGAGATAAAATCGATACAAATGGTGAGCAAACATAATGTCATATGATGCAAATAAGAGACACGCAAAGAAACTCTATATATTTATAGATTAATAAAAAATAACTGTAACTCTTAATCAATTTTCATAAAATCTGCTATTTTCTGGAAATATAAGACACATGAAAATAAGTTGTACATACATTTACTAATGCAGAGATAAAAAAAACAGAATTTTTCGCTATATTTTAATAGCGATTACTATTAAACACGAGAAAGTATAATGGTACATAAAAAATGTATTTTTATCGACATATTTCTCTCGCAAAAATCAATATATATGATTTTTATTTTTTTATATCCATTCAATATAGATCGAATTTTGAACGTATAATAAAACTTTTATTGATATCGATATAAAACCCCAGAATAATAAGCTCAATTTTAAAACGCAGAATTGATTTCGAAATCATTGCCATTGATTTTTTTTTTTTAAGTTTCAGTTCAGACATCGTCGAAACGGCATCTGATACTGATGTCACCCTTCGAGCGCAAATCAGAGGCCAGAAGAATAATGAAGACGACGGATTTACGGGAGATTTGCTCGCTCTCCAAAACGAGAAGGAACATGCTCGGATATTATCGGACCTCCGAAATCGCTCGGGATGGCAGCGGCGACGAAAATATAACGATCATACAGTCACCTAGCACTGAAGGTATAACAGCATCGATCGTGATACAAAGAAATATATACAAAGAATATATAAAGAATGATACAGATTTAAAATATTTTACATTATTTTTTATCTTATTTCTCTTTTAATCCTTCTATAAATAAAAATTTATAAAATCCGTCTTTATATTAATAAACAAATAAAGAAAAATAAAATTTTCTTATTAATTTTTCTAGTTTGGTTGTCTGGATTCTGGACTACCTGAAGAGCAAAGTGAATCAAATGAATCTTTTCGAAAATGGTAGAAAGAGTTTAAAACTGTTTCGTGAAGACTGCACTAATTGGATCTGAAAAATTTTTCAGAATCAAAAAAAGCAAATCGTGATTTGTGACATATGCAAAATGTGTGTGTATGAAAAATAAGTTATTGCTTAGTCATGTGGCGTTTATACATATATATTGATACATAGTCGATGATTTATATATAAATTGATACTTGTAAATAGTAATGAAACATTTAGAGTATATTAAGCATATTTATTTGTTTGTAAGCTCATGCTATATATTAAATATTAATAGTATAAAATACAATGCTCTAAAAAAAGTAAAAAATTTAAATTAACAATATATTGTTCGATATGTAAGCAATACATAATATAGTTGTGTTTATCAAAATCTAGGTAGGCTTAGGTCTTATGAGAGATCATATATATTCTTCTGGAAGTTATTCTTTTCAGTCTTTTAAAGATTATTTAACCTCTTTATATTATCATTGTTATATAAATGGTACGTGATAGTATATAGTACAAATAAAATTAAGTTATAAAATATAAGCACATAAAAAATTCTTATTAAAGTCTCAATATACTGTAAAAAATATTCGATTTTCTCCTACATAAATATACTTTGATTTTATATGCATACATTCATATAAACATTTTTATACGATACACAGCAATGGGAAATAATCAGATCAAATACATTGATCAAATCTCTGTATCTAGTCTATATATCTAGTCTATATATATTCCTTATTAGCTAAAATATTATGGAAATATCTTTAATATATAATAATAAAAGCGCATGCAGAGGAAATTGAGTTATTCTTACAATGGAATAAATTTACCAATTATCAAGAAACTCAAATCCAGTCTTTGGTATACTTCTCTCTTCCTCTTCTTGATTCAATTGGGATGATATAAAGCTACTGTAGGAACTAGGTGTTTCTAACAGAGCAGTTGATTCATTTATATCACTCGATTTTGTTCGCGCTACGGTATTCGATTGACTTTTATCTGTATCAGAATCTCTCTCCCTCATCAAACTCTCCATATCATCTTCGACATTGCCTTGTAATTTTAATAAAGAAGTCTTATTAATCAGTTTAGCAAATATACTGTCGGAATGTTCACTATCAATTCTGTTTGCCAATAAGTCGCCACATTGAGTGTCTTCAAATAAACTGCTGTTGTAACAATCCGATTGATAACAGTTGATTTGATACGCAGAGTTGTCGTTCATTGAACAAGGATTGCTTCTTTGTGCCTTCACAGGACTGGAAAAATGTGGCGACTCTCCAAAATAGGTTCTCATCGATTTAGATTTCACATCTTCATTAGAATCTATAAGACTAAGATTCATCTGTGACTGAGTCATAAACGAAAATGGAGCAGAGTGCTCGTCTCGCCATCGTAATGTCTATAATGTAATGAGAAATAGGGTATCAAATTGTTCTTTATTATTATCATTTTATAAGTATTAATAACATTACTAAATTATTACTCACAGAACCAGTTTCATCTATGACATATTTCATTCCAGTCTGTATGCGCAGCTTTGGATACCATTCTGGTAATTCTTTGGTCAACTCAACCTTCTTCAAAGTATACTTTAAAGCTACCTCAGGTTGAATTATAGTTTCATTGATAGCTTGATTGCGCTCTGCTATGCTCAAGGTATTCCATAGCCCCTCGTAAGCTTCCTTTGTCGCGGATATATCTTCGCCAATTCTTTGAGCTATAGAATTAATACTGTAAAAGTATTGTTCTGCTCTTGCAGTAAGGCTACTGGAACTCATTTTACTAAAATACAAAAATTTATTACTGCTAAAAAATTGACGTTAATCATAAATATAATTATCACACATATATACAAAATACAAAGAATAAATCTGTATGATTATCGAAATGTTAAAATAACATTTCGATATACGTACCTCACGTTTGACAATAATGACACATAAAACAAAAAAAGCAGCAACAATTATATTGACATAACACTCATTGATTATGTCACGGAACAATCTGACAGACACGTAATAGAAATATCTTGATCGTATAAATAAATTGTCATTGTTAAAGATCACATTCATGAAGATGTAAATACCATTTGCTTTAAATGTCAATTAAAAATAATTAAAGAGAGAGCACATAAAAAGACTTTTTTTTTAAACCCATATTAAATACATTGAGTATATCAGCAGACGCGACTCGCCTTGGGTACGTTCAAAAATCTTACGTGAGGCAAAATAGAATTTAATTAACCAATCTGGACAAAGAAGCAGACTTTCTTTGTTCTGATTAATCAACTCGTTAATGATATTCTGATTGATCAATTAAATGCATCGAAAATTTTATAACATAAAACGAAACGTTCTTTGAATAAAGGTGCCTTTTCATGCTGACGCTCGACGCTCATTTTCAGCGTCAAAAGACATCACGTGACCAAAAATAAAAATACCAAATCGTCAATTTTGTTCACGTGATCTGTTTTGACGCCAAAAATGAGCGTCGAGCGTCAGCATGAAAAGGCACCTTAATATACTTTTGACTAGAGAATATGACGTTTTTTCTTTACAATACGCTAGCGCCAACTGGATCCATTTTAGAGCTGACAGAACTACATACATGATCATGGTGTAAGAATAACATGATAACATATTAATTTTCAACATGGAATAAGTTGAATTTTCCTAACAATAAGAATTCTTTATATAAATTTATATAATATATATATATTTATATGTAAAATATATCATATTTTTATTGCATTATTTTTTAAATTATTCTTTATCGACCAGTTTTAGAGTCAACTTTTTTCGTCAGGAAAAATTGAAACATTAATTTTTGAGTTGCAAGCATCAATGAAAAAGAGTTTTTTACGTTAGTTTTAGAAATAATTAGTTTTGAATTAAAAGACATCAAAGAGTAAATTACATTTTTCTCATCAACTAATTGTAAGTTTGGATAACGTTTTATTAATTTTAATTAATTAAATTTAGAAATAAAATATAACAAAAATATTAAAATGAAAAAATACATTATATATATATATATATATATATATATATATATATATATATATATATGTAATATATGTAATACAAATACAACAAATAAAAATACAATAAAACTTCCTTGATATTTTTGTTAAAGAAACATAATCACAAGAAATGAAATATTATATATAATTTTCTTATAACTTCTCTAGGAAATCTTTTTTGATTGCTATCTATACCATCAAAAATTATATAAAAAATATAATATATATACTTTTTTACAATATTATTAACGATGTAAATTTGACATTATATCATTCACAGGTAGGGAAATAGCAATAAAAGAGTCAAATGAAAAAAGTAACAGTCTATATTATTATTTTTCTTAAATTGGCAAATATATATATATATATTGCTTGAGAAACTAATAAAGCTAATAAAATATTCTTAAACGAGATGTGAAACGAGAAGTGAAATAACATTTTAGAATTCGCAAGACTGGCTCTGCTCAACTATTGAGGAACAATTAAATATACATATTTAAATATATTCGTTTAAACGTCCCGCTTAAATAAAGATGAACAATATAATGCCCAACTGTTATTACTTTTACATTAGGATTGTGACGGAAATATCTATATGTATTATTCTTTTATCATATGATACAAATATATACAATATTTTAATACCATATTATCCATCATTCTTGATAATAGAACGTTCTTCTACAAATGTGAATAGAGAAAAATGGCAATTTATTATATATATATAATGTACTATACATATATATATAATTATCTACAATATATTCTAATTATTAATAGGAATGATAATAAATAAAGATTGTATGATTTTTCTTTTTATATGAATTATATATATATATATATATATATATATATATATATATATATATATATATATAAAATTATCATCTATACTATTTAATAATCTTTATAAAGAGATTTTACAAATATAAACAAATATAACTATTTTCTTTTATTTTTTACAAAATGTATGATGTACAACTTAATAAGGTACGTTTTAATATTTTATTAAATAAAAATTAAAAAGATTTTTTTTGTTCTTTCAACAAAATATTGTAGAATATTTTTCTTATGGCCCTATTAACATGTAAATGCTATTTATCTATTTATTTTAATGCTATTTATTTACAAGAAATGTAATCTTCGTACTTTTCGAGACGGAGTGTATAATCTTGTGTGTATACAGTGTTTCAGAGTTAAATGTCCTAAAATATGAAAATATGTTTTAAAATATGAATTTAGGATTTCAAAACAAGAAAAAATTTTTCTCTGGAAGTATGCCTGATGAAAGAGATAATGCTTGCATTTAACAGGGATTGGATTATATTCTTGTAACATTCGACAATTTGTTGGATCTGAAAGGACAAACTTACCAAGTTTCATTAAAATTGGAGAATACGTAAGAACCACTTTGATTAATTCGTTTTTCTTTTCTTTCTAAGGACAGAAATCTATAAGATATTCTCCTTGTTAATTCGCAAAAGCATCGAACAAACTTTGTGAGAAAGTCACCGAGTGATATGAAATGTCACTGAGAAAATTTCGTAGTGATATGTCGATATGTTGTTTATGTATCATTTTTATGATACATGAATAGTTTATTGACAGTTACAAAAACCAAGTTCGTATTAGTAATTGTATATTAACTTTATCATTCTTACCTATAACTTTAGATTTCAATATCTTTGAAATAAAGCGTTTACAGAGATATCTCTAAAAAAATTTTTTTCTTGTTTTAAGGTCCTAAATTCATATTTTAAGTTAGGATATTTAACCCTGAAACATCTTGTAAATATAACAATATTAGGTATACATATAACTGTACCAATATAATCTTTTTTAAGCATTGTTTGTTATCCGGCAGAATAATTCTGCTTAATTAGGTACATTAGCATATTTCATCACATATATTGCACAAGTATATATTAAAAAAATCAATTTTTGATATAAATTAACAAAACTCCTAAATAAATTTTTTTTTACTAATATCGATTAATATAATTAAACATTTTACATATAAAACTAATCAAAATACTACTTGTTACATACTTGTTAAATAATATTATTTAATATTTGATACCGTTAATCCGTGTTTAGATTTTCTTGTACATATCTCAAATTAAAATAACAATAACAGATCCAGTTTCTTGAATAATTTACATATAAAACATGTAAATTTAGCATAGAAAAGTTTCTATTTATAATACATCTTTATTAAAAAAAATATACACAAAATAATTGATTATTTAAGACTTTGTTTATAATATTACATTACAAACTTTAAATTTTTTAATATTCTAAATTAGGGTCTTAAATCTTATTTTATCAAAATTATATAACTTAATATATTATATAGAGAAGTTACATGAAAAAATACTGTATTGCTCTAAGTCTATAAATAAATTAACAAATTTTAATCAGTCATCAACCAATTTTTTGCAACAAGATAAAAAAAATGTCAAATCTTTTCTCTATATTTTTTTTATATAAAGAATATAAAATATACTTGTATATTTATATACATATATTCAATATATTCACACAAGCATACTTTCGTATATTCTTTATATAAAAGATCGCGCGTTTATATTTTACTTAAATTCTATATCACGGTCATTTCGAAGATTAAGACAATACATGTCATGGTCAGTGGCAATACAGTAATAGATTTGAATGTAAAAATAATAATAATAATTACGAATGCGATTGCACACGTTGAAATAGGCCAAATTCGTCCACAGTTACCTGTTTGATAAATGCTTAAGAGGACCGAGACTTAATATAGAGGTAGCACCAAGCGCACCTAGATTACAGGTACTCGAGTTTCTTGCACCGTCTATCGTGATGATCGGCAGACCGAAGTAACCGCCGGTTTGAGCACTCAGTTGCGACAATGGTATGTAGCTCTGAATTCCCAGATTTGACAAACGGTTTAAAACATGTGGCGATTTTAAATCCACGACCGGTAGAGCTAATTCCGCGCCTCCATTTTGTGCCACTGTGTCAACTTCTTTGTGGTAAGTTTGTTTGTGCGTTGTCAATGCTTGAACTGTGGGATACTGAGCAGGACAGAGATTGCATCTTAAAAAAAGAGAAAAAAAATTGTATATATTGTATATATTAATAGATCTGTTATCACTATTCAAAGAGGAAAGTACAAAAAGGTATAATTTAATTCACCTATGATGCAATTTACTAATCGTTCGATGAGTTGCCATGTGTTGTGTCAACATGTCTTGATTTTGAAAGTTTTTATCACATACCTGACATGTTAATAATGCTCTGGAAAATACGAATATAATATGGTCATAAAGTATATACATGTAATTATTAATTAATAACTGTCGTCATTAGATGACGACAAAAAAAATGGACAGCTCTTACCTAGGTGGACGACCACGCCTAACGACTGGCATTTGTGGTGGACTGTCCTGCGTAAGGTCCACAGTCGGTGGTCGCGGCGGTCGTTCAACTTGTTCATTAATCGGCGATTTGTTCTGCTTGTTTTGCGGAACAGCAAACTGCCCTTGCTCCTGTTGCTTTCTTTGTGAACTAGTTGGTATGATAGAAATAGCAGAATTCAGATTGAGCGCTGTAACATTTAAAGGCTGCTGTGAAGGTGATGGCCGCTGCTGCTGCTGAGATATCTGCTGTTTGCTTTGTTCACTTGTCTTATTTTTATTTGCAGCTGGAGTAACTGTTATACCTCGAGCCGCAAGGACATTCGCCACCGCCTTGGCATCGGATTTCTTTCCTCCCGAGTTTGGCGTGTTCTGGACTTGAGCTGGAGTAGAACCTTTGGATTAGTAAAATACGGCATTCTTTATTTTATTACAATACACCCCTTCTGTGAATATAGTGATTTTCATTTAAAAAAATCTATATTTATTTAAACAATAAAACATATGTATATGCGGTAAAATTAATAGAAAAATTTAGCAAAACAAATATTTAAAAATTTTTAAATTGCAAATATAATACAAACTTAGATTTTGTAGAAGCATAACTCAAAATATTGTTGGACAAAATCATAGAAAACTAAATTTCAAAGAAGAGGCATTTTACATAAGCGTGACATAAAAAAGGTGAGGGGAAAGAGAGAGATGTAAAGAAGTACCAGAACTTAAAGAAAATGACAATTACAGTTATAAAGAAAAAAAATTTTCATTAATAACAAATTTTATGATTAGTAAATTTAAAATTACCAGGTTGTCGAACACTTAGAGTGATCGAATCTGTGAGATGTATCGTAGAATCATTTCTACTGGTTTGCTGGGTAGTAGCTCCCTGAACATTTTGAATAACGGGTAATCCATCGTTTCTCTTCTGTTGTGCTATGACGTGACAATCCGCGTCTTCGTTTCTATCGGGCAGTAGAACATCCATACGCCTTTGCTTCACGGGGTTATTTTGTGGTTGAACTTGCATAGATTGCTGCATGGGCCTCTTCATGCGTTGACGAGGAACTGAACTAGTTTGCGGTAACCTTGGCGCTCTAACAATCAAAAATAATATATACACCAAACAATTCGCATATAGAGGGTGTCCTAATAAAGGTAGGCAATCTCTCGTGGGCACGTAGGGCAGGTAAAAATAATCCCATAAGTTCCAATAAAATTTTTTTCTATAAACCATTTCTACCAAGATATTTGTTTCTAAAGTTTACATTTGAGAATTATTTTTCTTAAATAACTTTTATATTACTTGGTAGATCTTAATAATGTATAAGAACTTTTTTTATTATTAAGTGAAGATCTTTAAATGTAACATATGTTAAATACATGTAATAAATGTTTCTGTATTTACCTGCTATTTTGGACAACAGCTGTCGTTGGTGGATACCGTCCACGTGGAATTTGTTGGGGTAATTGTGGATGCATCTGCGGAGGAGGCGCAGCTATCGGAGGATATGGACCTGGCCCATACTGATATAAATGCGCCATGTGTGGAGGATAATGTATACTTTGCGGACCGGATACTCTGTACAAGGGCGGTCGACCCGGTGGCTGTACAAAATAATTCGGTCCAGGTATCATTGTGTTTGCGCCCGGAGGAAGACTAGGAG
The DNA here is from genome assembly GCF_047496725.1 of Anoplolepis gracilipes. Lineage (NCBI taxonomy): Eukaryota > Metazoa > Arthropoda > Insecta > Hymenoptera > Formicidae > Anoplolepis > Anoplolepis gracilipes. The sequence continues at coordinate 4,462,994 of NC_132976.1, read as the reverse complement.
GCATTTGTGCCTGTGGAAGAGGCATACGCTGCACTTGTTGTGCCAGTTGCTGCACGGGTGGTGGGAGTTGCTCAAAATTTACCGGTGGTATTTGCATTTGCGGGCCAGTCGTTGTAGCCGCAGCCGCATTAAAGGTCGGCGAATTAGTTTGATGCGGTGATGTTAACGGCGAGGTTCTACTGAGCTGTTGCTGTTGCGAGCTGTTCGTTGATGATGTATCCACAGGTACGGTATGAGGCGAGTGCGATGTTTGACTCAAGTGTGGCGAATTCTGATTGACGTGCGGCGAGTTTGACAATTGATTATGAGGAGACAGGCTCACGCTTGGCGAAAGCGGAGTACCATGCGTCTGCGCCCGATGCATCGATACCTCCATTGCTGAATGGAAGATGAGATTGGCGCATTCCGGGATATTGCATTGATAATGACCTGCTTTACTACGATGTTCATCTAGATGCGCGATATCTTTAAATTTCTCGTTGCAGATGCGACACGTACTGACAGTTTCTGCCAGTTTCTCAAGGGGCACATACTCCGATGTCTCGCTGGACAAATTGTTTGATGAGACCTCGTTCGGATTACGTCTCTGATGTTCCATGAGAAAATTATGCAACAGCGACCCAGTGTTCTCCATGTTGGAATCACCGCCAGTATCCGCCTGTTGCTCGTTGTTCTCTTTATTAAGATCCTCATTATTTTGGTTGGACAACTCAGTGGATAATTGATTCCAATTGAAACCTTGTGCTTGTTGCTCAGTCGAATCTCTGCTCTTATCTTCACTGTCGCATACTGGAGCACGTTCCGTCGAATGATTGGAAAATGTGGAAGACTTTGGAATAATGTTGATGGAAGGATTCTGTCCAAGAGTATGTATCATATCAGAATCATGGTTTCTATCATCTTCGTCCTCAGCAGACGAATTATCGATCAATTGAGTTGTTGATCTAGAACTATAAAAAAAATTGCAAATAAAATATTTAATAATGAAAATGTTCATGTATAATATGTATGTAAATATAAATTGTAATATTTATTATTAATATACAGGGTGTTTCCAGGTTAAATGGCCAAACTTGAAATATGAATTTAGGACCTCAAAACAAAAAAAAATTTCTTTTGAAAGTAGGCTCGCAAACGCTTCGTTCAAGAGATATGGACTTCTTAAGTTACAGAACTATAGGAATGAATAATGTCGAAATGCCTCTGTTTTTATTTTGAAAATGAAAGGCATTATTTTGTTTTCTTGCAAGGAAAACTTTTTCTTACTATGGTCGAGAGGACCTCGACAATGGCTTAATATTTATTTTCCCGGAAAATCGATCATGTTGGGTCTGTAGCTTGGTCTCTGGGTTTACCACATTTAACATCATTAGATTTTTTCTATGAAGTACTCTCAAGTAAAAACTATATGAAGGGCCTGTTAATGACCTTCGATCATTACAACGGAGAATAGAATCATTACAAGCGTGCGAAGAAATTACAGACGCACATTGCCAGTTAACCACTCGTTCTCTCATCGATAAGTGCAATGCTTCTCTCCGAGCTGGAGGTTATTATTTTGAACAAAATACTTAATAATTGTGATAAAGCAATAAAGAGAATAAACCTACATTATTTCGACATTATTCATTCCTATAGTTCTGTAATTAAGAAGTCAATATCTCTTGATCGAAGCGTTTGCGAGTATACTTCCAGAGGACATTTTTTTTTTGTTTTGAAGTCCTAAATTCATATTTCAAGTTTTGCCATTTAACCTGGGAACACCTTGTATATTGAATTTATACATTTACATTGATAAAATGGAAATTTATAAAAAAAAAATTTTACAATCAACTTAAGCACTAAAATTCTTCCTTAATTCTATACTGACGTTCTCATCTTAAACGTTTGCCATCTGCATTATTCAATCATATAATCTATCTAATATTATAATCAACTTACTTCGACTGTTCTCCGAGTTTTTTCAAATTTTCAATAGTTTCTCTACATGTTGCTTCCAAAGCATCTGACTCCTCATGATCTTCAGGTTCTGACAACCGTTTCTCAGAATTGTCATAGTTATCGCTACTTTGTATGTCATCAACATTTTGATCCTCTTTCTCAATGGATGGATTTGCCATATCACTTCCTACACCAGAATCACCCTCATTAACATCTATAGATGGTCTTTCATTCTCTTCTAATGGATTATGATCTTCCATACCAAATTTAATGTTTTCGTAATCATCCTGGAAACAAAACTGTTATAGAAAAGAAATCAAATTTCAATTTTAGCACTAACAAAACAACTCACTTGTTGATCCACCATCACGTTTTCAAAAGGTTCATTAACTGAACCTTTCGCTGCTTTGTTATTTCTTTGATCATTCTCTTTAGCACCTGCCACGTCTTCTTGCTGATGATTCTTGATAACTGGGTTAAAATTACTATTCACAACAGTAAAATCTTCCGACTTTGAAGATGTCTTTTTCAACGTAAGCTTCAGAGGTTCGGCTGTGTTCTTCTTCAGAGTAAGCTTCAGCAGACCCTTTTTTTCAGGATCTAACCAATATGTGTCTTCACTTTGCTTCTTTACCTTTACCTTTGGATTAGTCACTCTCTTGAGGACAATGCAAGGCTTCCTTAGATGGGTGGAAATATGAGTACGTAGTAATTTTTTGGAAGCAAATTGCTGACCACAAACGCCGCAATTCAGCAGCAATTGGCGATCATTCAAGTTGTCATCCGGCGAGCTGGGAGTGCCCGCGCGTTTGTCTAAAACAGAATGCATGGATGCCATCACTTACACCTCTCCCCCCAGGGTTACATATTTCTGCAAAATGCCGTATCGCGCACATGTATTACACGCGCGCGGCGTTACATACTGTACTGTAAAGTTTGTTTGGTGCGCAGAAGTTACATCGTTATATCGGAACGATAGGAGGGGGAGAGAAAATATAGACGCGCGATAGAAAGAGAAAGAGAGTACGCAAAGAACCGCAAACACCTACCAAGATCAAATACCGATGGAGAACGTCCTTGTCCATCAATACAATCGCGTATAGTCAATCGAAACGTCGGGTCGCCCGCAATTTGCCGCGTTTTCTTTCGCCTCTGTCAAAAAACCGTTCTCACCACGATGACATTCGACACGAATGTAGTGCGCGAGCGCACGCATTCGTTGTGCGCACACGTTAACACGAGAGAGAAGAGATGCACTTTACATCGGCGACAGTACGTGTATATATCTATATATATATATATATATATACATATATACGTGTGTGCCTATACATATATATATATATATATGTATGTATATATTTACATACGATATGTAAACAAAGCCATGCGCGCGATTTTGTTTCACTTCACGGTAGTGTCGTGATAATGGTTACGTAAAATGGTAGACGCCATAGCATAGATGAAAACAATTTCCTTATTGCCGATAATTGAAAACGCAACTCGCCAATCGATACGTGGCCAAAGCGCGCGCCACATTGGCCGCTTTCGGCTCGCGATTTCCCGCCACCGATTGGTTCATCGCGATGTATTTTCTCGTAATTCGTAATATTACGATGAGCCATAAAAACGCAAAAAGCACCTCTAATTTCTTCAACGTTTTCGGATCTTAATTGTGTGAGCATTTCGTGCCTTTTTCAAAGATAATTTAAGAAAAAAAACAGAGGAGAAAATTAAACGGTGGACTGAAATTTCGTCTAAAAATAGAAAAGTGATCTACGTCTCAAGATTTATTCTGGAAAAAGACTTTGCTGGAAAAATGGGAACACAATGAAGAAAATATGCTGCATGCTGCATGACAAAGAACTCGATGAGAAGAATGGCGGACGTCTCGTGTACGAAAACTTGGAGCTCATCAATGAGATGCATAAGTATTCCGTATATAACAGAGTATCGTAGGCATTAAAGGTAAGTTGCGGGATGGAATGTCATTATACGACATGGTGTTATCGCGCGCGAAATGATTGCACGCGCTTCTTGTCGCGCGCCGCATGTTTACGAATTCCTAACCTGACATGAATTTGTATAGCCAGCGAATGTTGATTGACAAAAGTCGAAAGAATTTTTTGTTTCCCAAGTTGTTTTGCGTGTATTTACTTCTATATAGGTCACAATGATAATAATTATTGAGACATTCAACGCACGCGAATATATATTTAATTATTATCAACAATATTGTTGTCAATTTTGTATAGAAAAGTAATACTGAGTGATCTCGGCAAAATAAAAAAAAGATATTGGATAAAGCGTAGGTAAAAATAATATTCAACGCTAGTAGTTTGAATAACTTATTCATGTGTCTTTCATATGCAAATTTACAAAACGTAACAGAAAATATGTACACAACAATAAAAATATTTTGTACAAAGCAATACAATTAAAATGATGTAAATTACCAAACTGATGTGAATTAAAATTTATTATAAAATTATAATTTATTACTATATTATAATCTTCAAAATAATGCAATAACTAGTAATATTGGCAATATTATTAACTGATTTGTTTTCATAAATAATGTTCTTTTATATCTTATACATCAATAAAAAACTATATATTATCCTTTATAAAATTCAAAGATGACATAAAAAGATAAGATATATCAATGTAGCTAGATAAATAAATATATCTAAATTATTTTATACTAAAATTTTCTTAAAGAATTGTATATATATATATATATATATATATATATATATATATATATATATATACACAATTCAGGGTGTCCTCAATTTAAATGGCAAATTTTCGGGAGCGTGTACGAGACCGAGAAACTAAGACAAAAAGTCCTTTAGAGATTTGCTCCATTTTGGAGAATATCGTTTTCACTTTTTTACTTATTTATTTACATTTTATTTATATTATCAACTATTTAATGTAGATATTGTTCAAAATGCTGCATTACATCTAGCAGTGACCACATTAATTGCAACTAGACATTGTTCTGATACAACTGCCTAAAGACTGATTAAGAACTAGGAGAAAGCAATAATGTAAACAAACAAAAGAATGTAAAGGATAACGTCAAGTGTTTACATATGTAAGGAACCTTGAAGCAGAAAGTTTATTCGGTGCCAATCGACTCGAGAGAACAACTGACAATGAGATTGAATTTTTGCGATTTTCTCCAAAATGGAGCAAACCGAGCAAATCTCTAAAGACATTTTTGTCTTAGTTTTTCGGTCCCCTATACGTTCCCGACGTTTTGTCATTTAAATTGGGGATACCCTGCATGTATGTATGTATATATATATATATATATATACAATTCTTTAAGAAAATTTTAGTATAAAATAATTTAGATATATTTATTTACCTAGCTACATTGATATATCTTATCTTTTTATGTCATCTTTGAATTTTATAAAGGAAAAAATATAACTTTTTATTGATGTATATCTATATATACATATATATATATATATATATATATATATATATATATATATACAATTCTTTAAGAAAATTTTAGTATAAAATAATTTAGATATATTTATTTATCTAGCTACATTGATATATTTTATCATTTTATGTCATCTTTGAATTTTATAAACTACTGTTGCTTTTTTCATAAAAGTTATATTTTTCACTAAATCTAAATTCTATATATTACATAGTAATCATTGTATTTTCAACTTTATTTTTGTCTTTTATCTTGTTTGTATCATTGACATATCAAGATTATATAAGATTTATTGATATATCAAGTATTTATTTTAAACCTGATTGAATTACATAATTATATATATATATATATACACATATTACGTCATATACATATATTTATAATGCAATAACTAGTAATATTGGTAATATTATTAACTGATTTGTTTTCATAGATAATGTTCCTTAATATCTTATACATCAATAAAAAATTATATATTTTCCTTTATAAAATTCAAAGATGATGTAAAGAGATAAGATGAATATAGCTAGGTAAATAAATATATCTAAATTATTTTATACTAAAACTTTCTTGAAGAATTGGCCAAAATCTATGATACATAAAAGGATGATTTTACATTTATATTGATTCAATGTTACACAGTTATAATACACTTTAAATTAGTATTAGTCTATATGTTACAACTGATTATTGTCACACAAACACATACCGAAATTTTGTAACAGCTCCACAGCGCCGTCTTTACAGATATTATTATGTCCAGAAAATTTTAATTTTTCAAAATCGTGATCCAGCGGATTGTTCATTTCCAATCTGTAAACAAATAAATAATATCAGAAATTTTAATAAGAGACGCAAGTGGAAAATTGTATTTGTCTCATTTAGTCGTTATATTCAATATAAATTCGCAAATTCATTGATTAGACAGACAAATAATTATTTCATATTATGTAATTTATAATTTACATAATTTATAATTCTTTTCTTTATTTATCTTTGCGCATAAATTTATATGTTACAATATACATTATACTCACAGGCATTGTTATCAACAATGCGGATTGTCATAAGATTATCAACATTGGCTTATCCTTAATTGAATTCCAAAGTTGAAATTCCACCGGACATTAATCGGCAACACGATATCGTATTATCACAGATTTGTAATTTTTATTATCGAAGCAACTTAGAATCTTGCAATCTCTTTCGATTGAATCCCGATTCAAGAGTTGCTATTTTACTATTCGTGCGAATGAGCAACAGATTTAGTTGCGCAAGATCAGAACATGAGATGTTGATCGCGGCAAATTACACAACAATACACCGGCAACTTGACATTCCGTTAAAACATTGCGAATCGGTGAACTCACTGTTCAGCGGTAGGTAAAATCAATTAAACACGCAGGCTTAGAATCTTCTTGACGCATACCGGGTGATATAGGCGGGAAATCGGTTTTCTTATTTCATGGATTGCGACGGTGATATTCTTTTCTTTTACGTTTTGTGTGAGCGTAACTGGACACACCGTAATAGTCGATCCCTTCTGTTGTCGATTTTATGGTCGCGTGAGTATAATCGTACTCCCGCGCTTCCTTCGGGGAGGGGCTTTCTCTTATATATGATTGAATATGGCTGACAAAATATTATGGCTTGATCACTGGTGGCTCATGTATACAGTACTACTACACTCGTCGAATTGTACTTATTGTTAGAGTTGAGCAAAATTCTCAACGGATGCGTAATTTCCGATGATGGCCGATGGTTGCGATCCGTCGTCTTACTAGCCGTGTCTAATCTGAACTTATTATTAGTACGTGCTCTACATGTGTATATTTCTCGAGTTGCTAATATGGCGGCGGACGAAAGACGCGGATGAGTGGAACGAGCACGCGCGAGCGGCAAGATAATCAACTCGGTGTGAATCGTGCCGAACTGTTGAAGAACCGAACTGTTCAGCGACAAGTTCAGAATGTTCAGATGCGTTGTTTTGTAAGAACGTGCGCGCGCGCGCGCAAGATCGTGGGGTAGCATGCGTCGTTCGTTGTTGCAACGGACGGCAGCATTATTGCTTCTCCCTCTCCTTTTCTCTTTTGTCTCCCTCCAATAGTTTCCTTCCCCTCCTTCTCTTTCTCTTGCTCTCTTGCACTCTCCTCTTTACCGTGGCTCTCAGCGATTGGAGGGTCGCTGTATAGTTGATATATGTTGTATACTTAGACACGCGTGGCGTGTGTGTATGTATATTTTCTTTGCTTGAAACCTAACAAGTATAAGAGAGTACGCGGATGTAGGATAGTAAGTAGAAGAAGATGAAGCGGAGAGAGAGAGAGAGAAAGAGAAAGAGAGAAAAAGAGAGAGAGAGAGAGAGAGAGAGAAGAGAGGAGCGCAACGGGAGAAAGCGGTTGTAGAAGGAGTTTGAATTGAAATTAAGTCAACCTAATGTGCACTCAAATGTGAGTGGGGAACCAATGAACGACAACGATTGCTCGCGACGCAAGCGCAGTCCGCTAAACTATTCCATGTCCCTCGTCTTCCTCTCCTTCCTCCCTTCCGTGTATTGTCACTTTTCCTACCATTCTTTTCTCTCTCTCCCCCCTTTCTCTCTCTTCTTCCTTTGTCATCCTTTTTTATCAAGTTTCTCTTCACCCTTCCCACTTCTTTCTTTTTCTTTCTTACTCGCACTCACTCTTCCAAATACCGTAGTTTTCTACTGAATCCCTCATTCCATGCAATTCCCCAGCGAAATCGTCAACGCCAGTTATCCAATTGCCACCTGTCATCCATTGTACTTAAAAGCACGACATTTATATCCATAATTTTGCAACGGTTCTTCTGGTTCTATAGGAATTGAAGCGGTTTGTTTCCTTTCTGACTTATCTCCTAGCTATTGTGAACTCTATAAATACGTATATTGATCGGTAGTATTATAAAAATCAACCGACAATTTAGCATCTTTCAAAGTTATTTCACAGATAATCATGCTAAACTTATCATTCTTTATATCGTAATTGAATATTTCATTATCAGGTTAATCTTGCAGTTTATTATTACGTCACAAACATAACTTCTCTCCGTACTCACTAATATACTGATTTAAGTTATTCAAGCGAAGTAGTAAATTTTTACATTTATTATATCTATTATACGACTTTTATATTTAATTATATATTGTTCTGTAATGCCAAAAAAAGAAAGAAAAAATTAAGATAATTAAGAAAAAAACTATTGACTACTAATATGTGCGCATTATGTAATAGTATTATTAGCGTGAAACACGCATCTTTTAATTTTGTATATGTATGTAAAAGAGAGTAGAAGAGGGTAATATTTTTAAATCTTATTTTTTAAAGAAAACTATAATGTTCTTGAATAGTACAATTGCATCTCGAATAACCGGTTTGGCTAACGTAGTTTGCGCAAGTGAGGCGTGGCTGGTAATGGAGGTCGATGAGGACGAATATAGTAGGGGGAACTTAACGGAACATGTCGAAAACGACCGAATCTGCCGAGTCTATTGATCGTAACGGATTTCGGTCCTGAGATATTCGAATAACACAATGTAGAGATTTTATATTTAGCCATCAGTGAATGGTTCTACTTAGTAGATTTAAATAGAAAGCTCCAGGGCAGATAGAACGGTCTTTAACTTCATCATTTGTATGCCTTGAGCATAGAAAAAGTAGCAAATTACTTTGTAAATTACTTCAATACAAGTATTTAGAGTTATGTTTGACTTACTTCTCGAAAAGAGATTGTCAATCAAGAGGTTTTGTATACAATATGAAAAGAATCTAATTTTATATGCTACGTACTTAACAAACGAACTTCATTACTTACAATGAATAACAGTCTGAACATAGAATAGAGGCCTTCGATTTGAGCGAAGGCCATACTCTGTCCGTTTCCAGACTGTGCTCAATCACATAAAAAAGCTTTTAATGTTGCTAAATGGCAAACAAATGTTCAATTCAAATATTTTACATGTTACGGCGATGCAAAATGTCGCTATGTTGTGTACCTATTAATAAAAGTTAATAATAGTAATATAATAATAAATATCTTCTTATAAAAGCTAATAAAAGTGTATAATTAGCCAACTGTAATTGCGGATTCTGTGTAAAGCTGCAAGCCGCATGCAATTGGATGGTCAAATATGCATCCGGCTGCCGCCGGTATTCACATTCCATGAAATACTTGACTATCGATTCCTCTCATTTCCCACCCTCGCCTGTATAACTCCCCTGTCCTACGGTTAGAAACTCCGTACTAGTATGCGCAACGACCGTGTTAGTTCGTGTAGAGAGGGTAATCCCCTTCATGGAGCAGGCGAGATTACCACGATATAGTAGCGGCGTAACTTGGGAATGGCGAGAGTGAGCAGAGAAAGAGAGAGAGAGAGAGAGAGAGAGGGGGGGAAGAGGGGGGGGGAAGATGAAAGAGAAGAGGAAAGATGAAAGAGAAGAGGATATTGAAAATAAGAGAGAGAGAGAGAGAGAGAGAGAGAGAGAGAGAGAGAGAGAGAGAGAGAGAGAGAGAGAGAGAGAGAGAGAGAGATAACGCTCCATGACGTACATTGACCCACCGTTCCCTTCTACTACCGCTCCTCAAGCCCAGTTTATTACGAGTTGCGCACAACTTTCTAAGCTCGATTCCCTTCCTGATGAGTTTTGTTCAAGTTACATCTCTCGATTGGAGAAGGGGAGGGAAGTGAAAAAAGCTTGCGAGTTCTCGAATAGCGCTTTGTTAACTGAAGTCGAAAGGCTGTGTCTTACAAGCTGTTTGAGCTTATTGTATGTGAAAGCACTTCAATTCAGTTCGCGTTTCGACGCAAAAATTTTGGCCCCTTCTTTTTTTCCGTCACTGCGCACGTTCTGCGCACAATCCATTTTATAACAAATTTATGTAGCAGTTCCGATTTACATTTTTTATATAATTATGATAAATTTTAATGCATTGAGACAACTGATATTATCAAATCAATACTAATGCAATTGTAAATATAGACACAACTGTCAAATTCTGGACCGCAAACTCATTAAAATCGATTAACTTTTCTTTCATTCTGTATTATATATCGGAAAAGAATATTATATTTTATCACAGTTTGTTATTAAAAACTCTTCGTAATATTTGTTTTATTTTAGCGTAATAAAATAATATTTAATAAATATTAACAATCTACTATAAATATATGCAACCCAAGATAATGTATCTTTTACAACTAAAGATTTTCATATAGATTGTATTAAAGTTATATATATCTATTATCTATTATCATTATTTGCTTTATATGTGCATCTCGTTTCTCGTATATTTTATATAGGATAATCATATGAAGCAATGCTTCAGCATAACATATAGCCGCATGTGAGTTTGTATAACCAACGCGAAATGCAATAATCGAATAACAAACCCAATATTACTCAATCGCGATGAGAGTTAATGCATTTGCTGAAAGCGCAATAAAAAATAATAGCGGTTCTTCTCTCTCTCGCTCTCTCTCTCTCTCTCTCTTTCTCTCTCTCATCTACGACCCCTCTACTCCTGCTGCTGCAGAGGGTGAAGGCGAAATAGCATTGGAAACCTAACCACGCTCGTACTGCGCCTGTGCGTCGTTGTGTTGCTGGTCAATCGGTCGCCGCTGTTGCTGGTGCGCTTGCTTGCCCTCACCTCAGTCTCCGTGACAGAACATCAGAAACGATCAGACTAGACAGAAAGAGAATGCTTGGAAACGGGGGGGGATATTCATCTATTCCTCCCGCAACTCCTCTTCCATTACCCAGACTAGTTTATTCACATATCTACCTAAAAGAACTTCTACATATTTACTCATACCAAAACTTACGACCCGCTTTGAGTCGATATCTCCAACTTCGTTCTCTTCTCTTTCCTATATTCTCCACACACACACATACACAACGGCATTCTTTATGTTACGTTCCTGTTTTCCTCATTTTTTACCTTCACTTTTATAGCCATGCTATAAAGACACAATAATATCTATTAGTGACTATTTGTTTACAAGACCTACCTACCTACCTACCTATCCATGATCTCAAAGATCTTTCTACATTTTATAAATAACATTTCTCAATAAAGAAATATGTTCGAAAATATTTATTTTTTACAACAGTTGAAAATGCAATTTTGACACTCCTCTTTTCCTTTTTCTTGTATTAAGAGTGATGACAGTTTAATACTACTTGAAGAACAATTAATGTTTTAAGAATATACGATTAGTTATATCATCAGCAATGTAGTCGTGATATTTTCTCTCGCGGCACGGTTAATTCGCAATTTGACCTCGTTTGTTGACCTCACTGGTTGCTAGGCACCAGTCGCACCGATACGGTACCGCGGAGCAAGGGAGGAGAAGGGGTTAAGCTTTTGCGACGTTGCCAAATAGTTCGCGAAACCAACCAACACAACGCAATCAACCAACCAGCCAACCAACCAGTCAGCAAACTGACGGTTCAATGCGTTGAAAATTCCTGACATCGTGAACGGGACAATCAGTCAATTATGCGCAAAATCAGCGTAATTAATCGGTGCAATTGATAGTTGTCTTTTTTCGATGTTTTCTTTTTTCATACTGAGAAGCTTTAAGTATTATATATATATAACTCTTAACGCTAACAATAAGTCTATTCTTCTTACTGTTAGCCGGAATTTTTTACATCTTTTTATTTTTTATATTTAAAATTATATATATATATATATATATATATATATATATATATATATATATATATATGTGTGTATATACATAAGATTATAATTTGATAATTTTTTATACTTTTTCTTTTGTTCAATATTTCAAAAATATTTTTTGTACAAAAACAGTGTACGAATAAAAAAGATGAACTTTCATATTTTCAGACAATCAAATTTAGTTTCTTCAGGTTCGTCTCTTGCTTCCCCTCGTTCTTTTTTACTCAAATTAGAATCACAAAACTACATATGACGTAATGTCGATATGAATTATGCCGATTGTACAATTAATAAAGCAAAACACACAATATCTAATATGTATTTACAATTGATACAAAATGTTATGCTGACTTGTTATATATAATCGAGTTCACTATGACTGCATAATTAATAACTAACTTCGAATGATTTACCATATGAAATGGCAAATTATTTTTAGCATTTGTAAAATATAAAAGTCATAGTTTTCCCTCTTCTCCCCCTCCCCCCCCTCTCTCTCTTTCTTTCTCGTGTGACTTACACATTACGCATACATTAATAAATATTTATTTTATTATTTCTTTTTTTATCGAGATGATATTAAATTTATAATTATAAAACTTTATCTAATCTCTTTTACTTTATTATTTGATGCTATTGTGTTCCATCTCAAACTACTAATTATATTGGATAATTATTTTTTTATACAAACTTTGATAAATACACTACATTTTATACTTGATTAAAATATATATTATTATAATTTATAAAGTTATATATTTTGTAATACATAGACTCATTGTTTTACATTAAAATTAAAGTTTCAGTTAATTTTTTACAATATTTCCATTGATAACATTTTTTCTAATATTTAGTAGTAATTGGCTAATATATTTAACTCTGCTTGCTTTAATTATATCTTTTTTTTTCTGTAACAAATCTTATTTTTGTTTCAATAAATGTCATTTTTAAATGTCTAAATAGCATAATCATATGAAAAATCTTTATATTATACTATTAAATATATTTTTTAATATGTCCTGAAATGTTTTAAAATTTTAATTGTCATGAACATTTATTCTTTTATATATTGTATTATAAACGAGAAAAATAAATATTTATGTATATCATGTTTTTCATATGAGCTTTTGATATATTATATGTTGTGATATATGAGTAACGAAGTCATATATATATATATACATGTAATTATAAATCCCCCGTAGAGCCATGCGCATCATATATATATATATATATATATAAGTTATGTGTGTTATCTGAAGTTATATAAATACAATTACATAATCATTCAAAAATATGTAAAAATAATAATTTGCATGATACATATGCATATTATCTATTTCCTACCTTTCTTTTTCTCTCTTTCTTTCCTTCTTTATTTCTATGTATCTTCTCTCTAAATATTTTAAAGTGAAATTTTCATTCTAATCATGAAGTCACTGACCAGTTCACTCCAAGTGGAGTAAACATTTACTTCAATAGATTGAATTTATTCACTTTAAGACAAAAAGTGAAAAACATTCACTCTTATTTTTAAAGTGAAGTCATTAACACTCCAAACTTTCAATTTAAAGTGAAATCTCCTGCGTAGTTCTTTCCGTGTGTCACTTTTAAGTTGGAATAGTGCAGCATAAGCGACAACGTATATAAAAAACCGTGAAATATTACTCTTTTTAGGATTGAAGGATAAATCCAATAAAGAGCGAATAATTTTATTTTTTTGAAAAGTGAAATTTCACTCTACTTCGACTGGCAGTATTTTCATTATTGCTTGGACTGAGATTTCACTCCAAAAGAGTAAAAAAATTTAGAGAGTTATTACTATTTTGAATGGAATAAAAAATTTAATTAAGTTAAAGAACATATTATTTTTCAAGAAAATAATAAAAAGAATTATCGAAGTTTGCTATCAAAATTTATAAAAAAATATGTATCTCAATTTTTTTTTAACTGTTTTATAACATTTTCAAAGTATATAACAATAAGAGAGAAACATTTGTGTATATATGTTTTTCAATTAACTTTATATATTACTTGACGTTACTTATAACATTGAAATACAAAATTATTCGAAATATTAAATGATGGTTTTCTGTGATGTAATGCAAAAAATTAAAAATTTACAAAAAATTACATTCTTGTTAATAGTTTATTTCCTCGGTTATATTTTTTTCGCTTGCAGAAGAGAATACAAATTTACAATCAAAAGATATGCTTTTTTTTATATGCGCCAATAATCAGTAGCATAGTAAAGATGTGAGCGGAGGGGCGGTCTACACCTTTGTTTATTGTTAGCAGAGACGCAATTGAGTGGTATATGACAGTATGTAAACGTATTTTACACAAATAAGGAATAATTATGTAACCTATTACGAGCTAAATTGTGGATGAACAGTCAGTGTTTAAATTATATATAAGTCACATTTATCAGAAGAGCTTACAGAAGTGAGACGTTTCGACGCTTACTTGCGTCTCTTCAGTCACGAATACATATTAGTGAATTGGTTAATAATGAAGCGCTGTAGTTAGGAGTCTTGTATACAACCAGCCAATGTTAGTTGTTCAAAGAGTCGGTTTCTAAAGTTTTTATTACAAATATCTTGATGTAACCAATTATATTTTTTTATTAATTAGACAATGAAATATGTAATGCTTACCTGGTCTCCTAAGATCTAAAACCGTCACAATGACTTGAGTCGTGATATATTTAAAAATCATCTTGAGTACTGTATTGTTATTCCGACAATGAGAGTGTAAATAATCGTCCCTAACTTATATATGTATATAGCTTTGAAGACATGTACTCTGAGAGACAAACAACAACATTGTAGAGACTCTAATAACGGAAAATACATGTTATCCAAAACTGTCAAATCATCAATTTTATTTAGTCCATTTTTTTTTGTTTTTTTTATCAAGATTGTCTCCGAGATTAATCTTTTATAATAATTAGGTTCATGATCGAGTATTTCAATTTTTTCCCAATCTATGGTGTGACTTTCATTTTTAATGTGTTCAGTTATGACTGATGATTTGGCGCATGGTTGTTTTTATGTTCTTTCATTCTTCTAAATGTCTCTTAGTTTGTCCTACATACGTCGCATTGCATTCATTACAATTAATTTTGTATATAAACATATTTTGTTGTTCAAATGGTCGAGTAATGAAGGAGGAAAGGGGACCGTCCCAGGTGCCGTTTTCCCTTACTACGCCATTGCTAATAATGTTTTCACTGAGAATCTATAAATTATTAACAGAACGGTGATTTTTGTTTGGGACTTAATGGTGTTTTCCTAGCATATCTTAATTGGGCGATTCAAAATAAATTAAGGAAAAGATTACATGATTCTTCTGACAATGCAAATAATAAGAGATAGAATAGGAGGATTTTTTTGCATTAACAATGCCACTCGTACAAATCTGCGTTTATATCTCTCGATTGACAAAAGTCAGATCAAATATAATTAATAATAAATGATAACCTCATTAAAAGAGCCATCAAAAATATCATTGAGAGAGAGAGTTAAAGCACACGTGTCTGAGTAATATTTATTTTATTAGACTGTATTCTGACATTTAATTTCATACTTCATTATTTAACTATTTGAATTACTAAAAATAAAAAAATAAAATAATTTTTTTATAATTAGTTGTTAAAATAATAAAAGACAAATATAATAGGCTAAGGAACCATACACTATATGTCCATGTTAAAATCATATATTAATATATAAATCTATATATTAATATATTATATATTAATATATTAATATAATTTAAATTATATATATTATAATTATATTTATAATTATATATTATAATTATAATTATATATTAATATATAAATATCATATATTAAATATATAAATAAAAACATACATTTTCGGTATATTGGTTTTGACATATTTATTAAGATTTATATACATATAACGTATTAGATATTGGGTTCATATTGTATGTAATTGTTTTTCTTTTGAATGTAATATTTTTAAAGGTGACATTACGTGCTATAGTATATTTTTATTAATATTGCTTGCGATTGTAACTTATTGTGAAACCAAAACCATTGTTCTGAAATGTATGTTTTTAATATTAATATATAAATTTAGTACGGATATCTAGTGTACGACTTTTTAGTCCATTACGTTTGTCTTTTATTATTTAAATTACGACAGCATAAAAAGGTTATTTGAACTAAATACATACGAAAGCGAAATAAAATAAGTTGTGTTTCAACTAAAATAAAAATGTGGAACAAAAATAATTGCTATTCTTTATTTAAATTATTTTTAGCTTAAATAAATATAATAAAAAATAAATGAAATGATTTATAAAAATTAATAAACAAAATTTTTTATTCTGTGATTTTTAATCATCAAGTTTCTTATATATATTTAATTTAAATCTTACATATATCATACAAATATATTGAGCGAAACTCAATCTAAGGATATACATCTTATATATTAAAAAACATTGACAAAAGCATCAAAATTATATAATCCAAAACATAATTTTTTGATTAATTTGAAAGTTACATAATTTTTTGCAATTGTATTGTTATTTTATGGAAAATTACATATAGTAATAATATTGCCAAATTAGCCTAATTATTCTAGTAATGAAGATATAACTGGCACAATACTCTATAGATCTTTAATTCGGTACAAATGACAAAAAGAAGCCGCCAATACTGAATACTGCCATTGAATGTGCTTCCATCTACATTTCACTTCCATAATCACTTATATTTGTGGTATCTATTGATACTGTCATCGCGACACAATTCAGTAACTAAATTATCAACAAAGCCATCGAATATCATTGACTTCTTTTCCGTCTATTTTTAGTGTAATTTCATTACTCTCATAAAGATAATATGTTAATTAAATTCTAGTAATTTCCGCCAGCAGAAGATTTACATTCTCATTCTGTATTGATTAAAGCTAAGAGTTGAGAGCGTTTGTTTTATAAACGCTACGAGTGCTTCAAACAGTTCACTTTTGTTGTGACACGTCAATTATGTGTTAATTAGTGTTAAAAAACTGGTATATAAACATCCTTTATTTTATAATGTCTTTTTATTTTTAGTTCAAAATAAGTGTAAATAAAATTTCTTTCTTATCTTATGTCTTTGACTAACAACTTATATATGTTTTAAAATATATATATATATATATATATGAAAATTTTTCATAAAATTGTTATATATTGTGATGAGAGCCATATTTATGGAAGAAATTAAATTCTGTGTAATATAGTGAATATCATTAATTTGGAGATTTAATTATAATATTTAGTATATATAATTTAGTTTACATAATTCATCGAGTATGCCATATATAATTAAGTCATATATAATTGTATTTGTATTTTGAATAACATTTATAAATTATATATAGGAAAATATATAATTAAGATTACAATTATGTAAATTATAGCCTGCATCATACAATAACAAACTCTATACAATACAGAGAAGCTAAATATTTAAGAAATTGTAAAAAATATTGTTACAAAATATCTATAAGAAAAAGTAATTAAAATAATTGTTGTCCATTGTAGATAGCTGCATTTGAAACCTTGTTCGAAGTTAATACGAATGTTTGTCGCAAAAAAATTATGTTTGGATCACTACGTAGCAAGTTTCAGACAGTGCAAGAAGGTATATCTGCCAGGTAAAAAGGATTTATATTTTATATACTGTCTGCTCATATTTCTTATACAAATTTAATATGACTAAAAGTATCATGCATTAAACACAAGTTAAAATTGATTGTATAGACTAAAAATATATATTAATATAAACACACAATGGTAAATTAAAAATTAAAGAGATCAAAAATTTATTATTTCAGTATACGAGGTCTGTCAACCGCTGAACATCCAAAGAGCAAAAAGGTGGTCAACGTACGAAATGTAAATTATAATGCAGGTGCAGATATATTGCACCACTTCCAATTACAGTGGAACGAACTTCATGAGCTTGCAGAGGAAAATGCGGGAAGAGCTCAGGAGGCTGATACACTGATATCCTCTATATACGACAAACTTGAACATGAATGGAACAGTGTTGCATGTTTAAACAGCACTCTAGCCTATATTCCGAAGATTAACAATGCAATTCAAGATCTCATGGACCAAATAGGTAGCTTGGCTTCAGAGATGAGCATACAAGATACAACAAAAATAAAAATTTTTTTAAAACTATAATTTTTATTATATGCCTTTAAGGAAATTTACAAGAAATGTTTGAAGAAGTTGAAGGAGCTTTGTATCGATTGGAAGATCTGAATGAAATGTTAGAATTACAAAATAGACAGCTGGATCACAGATTTCAATTAGCTTTATACAAAGAAAAGAAATTGATAGAATTAAATGAGTTTAAAGGTATTTTATGTGATGTAATACATTTCATACATACTAGCTATATAATACTTTATTTAATTAAAAAAAACATTTTTTTTAGCAAAACTTAGTAAAGAGCACATTGAGAGGGTCTCTCAACATGAATTAAACCAACAAAAAAAATTGAAGGAAAGACGGGAGACCTTTGAAGAAGCTTTTAAAGAGGACCTTGAAGAATACAAAGCAACTGGATCTATACAAAGTATGTTTTTATTTTTATTCCTATCTGTATTCCTTCCAAAAAGGGAGATATATGAATCTATTAATTTCTATCTATTATAAATCTAGAACTGCCAGTTTCTTCACAAGGCCCATCTTTGGACGAAATAGTATTAGACGTTGATTCGAAGATATTTGATGAATTTTTGGAAAATTAGAAGTAGAAATCATGAACTTGTGGGTTATTATGATCTTCCTTTTAAAATGAAATAATTTGCAATGAAATATAATCTTCAACTGCATTTTTTATAATTAGATATTAAGGCTGTGACTCAAACAATTCAAGCTTTTTAGTATAAAGAGACTTGTAAAAAAATGGTCAGATGAATTCTTCCAGAATTGTGTGTGTATATATATATATCGATGCCTATAAACTGGTTTTTAAATTTATTAGAATTTTATATAATCCTTTTATAGATATAAGTATAGTTTATCATTGTATGCAGTTTTTAACACTGATCCAATTTTGACCCTGATAAGAAATTAATATTAATTATACATAAATGTACAAGTATGAGAAAAAAAAAGTTTCGTTAAATTTCTTTAATATTGTATCATGTGTAAATAAATCGATATCTTAATCGCACATTTCCTATGTTCTTTACAATTTGGTACAAATTTGATAAAATCGGGTAAAATTAGCCTCGTATAAGTCAGATGTCACATAGCGCCATACAGTGGAAGATCATGACACCACCGCGTGCGGTACATCAGTTCGTAAACATAAATTAAACAGCTAATTAGAAGAGAAATATAATTATCATTCAAGAAGAATTAAATAACTGACTTTCTTTTAGGTGCGCTATTTTAATGCATATAAATATAACAAAATTGTAAATATTATTTATTTTGATATTTTTAAATGAATTTGTGAGGTTATTTATTATCCCAAAAGAACGAATATATACAAATGTGATTTCATGATGATATTTTTATCTAATGAATTTTAAGGGCGAGTTTGTCGACGAGAGTTAACAAACAATTAGCGTACAATGGATCCAAGTTTTCAGAGAAGAAAAAGAAAGGAAAGATTCTACGACAAGTTTCAAAGAGGCTTTGTAAATACCTGCATGGGCATTACAGCAATTACCAGCGTTTACCTCGGTTATAAAGTATATGAATATTTTCGATACATTCGACCATTACACTTGGCACAGAAAAAATTGGCTCAAGATGAGCTCCTGTTCGAAGGTAAAAACATAGAAGACTCTCCGAATATAGAATTGTCATCGTAGGATGCAATGTTATGCAGCTAATATAAGCAACCTCTGATATATTATCGAAAGAAAAAAAAATAGAAGAGTTAAATGTGTAAAAGAGATGAATGTGAAGCAATATACTTCCAAGAATCAGAAATACTTATGTATACTGTAAACTTTACCTATATGCTCCAGACTTCATGTAATATATAATAAAAGTCACAAATTATGCTCAGCGGATCTGTAAATAAACCTAACACAATACATTACTATATCGTTATATAGTTTTAATATTGTAGATATAATATGTGAAATGCATTCTATTTATTATTAATTACTGTAATGATGGCAAATTTCAAGTATTGTTTTAAATTACTATAAAATATTAATATAACATACAATCTTTTAAAATTATATTAGATGTAAAAAAACTATCAATTTTAGAAAAAAAATTTATGATATATATATATATATATATATATATATATATATATATATATATAATATATATTTACAGGAGTAAAAGTAATTATGATTGTAACTTCTCGGATTAAATAAGTGACTAATCAATTCATCTGATAAAATACTTCTATATAATAACAGAAATATTTTTTACACAGAAATTTGAAATATGTATAGATATAGCAAAAGAAAATATTTTTGTTATTTCATATAGAAGTATTCTATGAGATGAATTGATTAGTCATATTTATTCCGTCCAAGAAGTTGGAATCATAATTACTTTTACTCCTGTTCCCTCAATGCATAATAATAAGAATAATAATGTTAAATTTTATTCCAGCAGAATTTTATTTCTTTTCTCTATTGTATAAAAAGTATATATGTATTGTGACATTTGGAGCCCTGAGTTACCTTCGTCGAGATTGGTGCAAAATTTTGAACCTTGAGTTTGTAGCCTGAATTTTAACATTCATGAGACTTTGTCAAAGAATAATTGCACCAGTCAATTTTATTATTTTAACTATATTATATGCATCAAATTAATTAGAATTTTTTTTTATAAGAGATAAAGCAAAGAAACTTTTTAATTCATCATTACAATTTGGGAAAGGAGATAACAGATTATTCTCTGAATTGTAGTTAATGAGTTAACACATTGTTGGTGCAATCAAACCTGACAAAAAATATTTATATAATGAGTAATGCAAACTTTTATACAATGATTAAGAGAATGTGTATAACTTGTATTATATATACTCTACTTTCTATCAATAGACATAAATAGGGCGCGGAAGGGAGATAAATTCGGTGATGTGTGATGTTTCTGTGAACATATTATATACAATCATGTCTTTCTTCGCTCTAAGATTTTCTTATACATAAAAAAAACACATCTACTTACATTTAACATTTGTATAAAATGCATAGCAAATTGTCGTTTAATTAAAGCATAATGAGTCCTATCAAATTTATTATCGCATTTTACACAATACTGAAATATATAAAACTAATTAATCTTACAAGAAATACATAAAAATCGCAATTTGTCTACTTATTTTCAGAATTAAAAATTATATGAATTTGCATAATAAATATGATATTTACATTGAACTTTAAGGACATGCTAATGATATATTGTTTTATATTTTTAAAATTTTATAAATTTTTCTTTTATATCACTTAAGTAATAATAAGATATTTACTAAAAATAGTAACAATCCTTTTCGCCTTATTATATTATCATCATAATATTATATTGCTAATTTGACAGAAATATAAGTTTTTACATACATAATTATTTTTTCTCTTTTATTAGTTTAAAAATAATAAAAGGACAATTGTCAATTAAAATCTATTAAGAAATCTGTATATTATAAATAAAAACTGTGTTTACTATTTACACATATATCGGTCAAGTATATAACTAATATTTATAAAAATCGCATTTACGAAAGTACGACGAATAATGACAAATAGCTCTTCAAATACAGCATTATCATTATAACACAATACATATTTGTTTTTTATGTATATAATATATTCTTTGCTATATAATAGACATGATTTCTACTCTTGACAGTTTTATTTATATTTCCCAATAGTGTATTTTGGAAAAACATTCATAGACATGATGTGTATATGCGTATATGTATGTGTATGAATATATATGTATATGTATATATTGTATATATGTATATGTATATTAAATGTATATATTGTATATATGTATATTAAATGAAATACTTTGTTATACTTTGTTTTGCAAATATTCCATATATGGCTTATTATGTATATGTCATTGAACATTAGTATAAATTTTATTTCAAAATTATGTGCTATAATTAAATAAATTTATATGATTAATATAGTTTGAGAATTAAGTTTCAGTTAAATTCATTCTTTGCATGGAAAGTAAATGTATAAAAAAATAAGCAAAAAAATTCAAAAAAAAAAAAAAAAAAAATTATATATACTTATAATACAAACTGTGTGTGGAAATATATGTAGATCAATGTCATCTATCAAATTATAAAAAATTATCATTTTGCACAAGATGTCACAAGTTCAACTGAAAGTACAATCATCTTAAAATCATCTTAATAATAATAAATACTATATTAGGCATTAAATTTATATTATAGAATATAATTTTATTTTCAAGTGAAATCTATACTAATAGATGTTCAATGACGTTGAAACAAAGTACAATGTGTGTGTGTGTGTATGTGTATGTGTGTGTGTATATATATATATATATATGAAAATAAAATATATATATATGTACGCAATACATACAATGTCTATGAATGTTTTTCCACAATTGTACATTATCATTATATTATAATGATAACGTAATAATAATATTATAGTAAAAATGTATCTAACGAACTGTAACGAGGCAAAAAGGATTGTTAATGTTTTTAATAAACATTTTATTAATTATTACCTAAATGATATAAAAGAAAAATCCATGTAATAAAATTTTCGAAATATTATTAAAAAGGAAATATATATCACTAACAACCCTTGAAATTCAATGTAAAAAATATCATTTATTATACAAATTTATATAATTTTATACTACTTGAAAAGAATCCCGCATTAATCATATGGGAAATTTATCTCGGTAAAAGTTGGTTTTCTTATATCTTGTAGCTTATGGTTGACTGAACAAAGATATAATAGACACAAAACTAAATAATGGACAATTATTGGTCTACAATCAATCGAATACGAAAAACTCGGGCTGCGGAACGGCCAATTATCTCGGAAAGTATTGGTTTATTGAAACATTAAAACAAAAATAATACGGTTTAAAAAAATTATCTGCTGGTGATATTTATTTAAGTTTTGGATCTTGAAAAGTTTCGTCAAAATCAATGAAAATCTCTATTTTTTAGTGTACATTCGTGTACCTGAAGTTTTCAAAACGTCGAGACGTTTTTAAAACACTGTTGATAAACTTTTTTTCTACAAAAACTTTTTGTGTTATGAGTATTCAAAAAGTACCGCCGGAATTAGCATTACCCCAAGTGTGCCACGTGGTTGTTCAATCGGACTAACACTTCTTGAGTATGTCATAGCAGAGATAAGGACCCCACAGTTCGTCATTTCCATAGCATTTTTCGACTCCACACTTTGCTGTATTTGTGTTTTTATCTCTAAACACACAATAAGTGTTAATCCGACTGGGCAACCTCCACGTAGTACACTTTAGATAATGCCAATGTCTGTGGTATTTTTGAAGACTCATGACTAGTTAATAGATTTTTTGAACTCCATTATTTTTATTTTAAACATTTTTCCAATAAATCAATACTTTCTGAGATAGTTGGTCATTCCGCAGCCCGAGTTTTTCGTGTTTGATTGGTTGTAGGCCAATAATTGTTCATTATTTTATGCCCATTACATCTTTTGTTCAACAAATCACAAGCTACAATATATGAAAAAAATCAGTTGATTTTATCGGGATAAGTTTCTTATACGATTAGTGCAAGGTTCTTTGTCGTGAAGTGAACCGTCAAAAGTACAAATCATATAAATAAATCATATATAGAGCAAAGAATATATATTATACATATAAAAAACGAAATTATATACAGAATGAGGAAAAAGTATGAAACCAATAAAATATCTCAAAAACAAGGCATTTTATATATATATAATATATATATATATATATATTTATATATATATAGTTATGTTCGCGGGATCGATATTAATATATATATATATATATATATATATATATATATATATATATATATATATATATATATATATATATATATATACATATATATATATATACATATATATATATATATATATACATATATATATATATATACATACATGCATACACACATACACACACACACACACACATACGCGCGCGCACATATTCATCTATTGTAAAGTAAAAATAGATATTGCTGCCGATCCCGCCATTTGTTTATGAAAAATACATTTTACAGTTTGTACTGTAGTTATAGTGCTAAACGAAAAGTCTTTCATGGATGTTGAAAGTTTACCGAATTATTTCACGCGTGGCATGAATTATCGCTTACAGTGCGGTAGCATTGAAAAATTCTAATTTCATAATCTTACATTTGAAAATCGAATACTTGCACAAACCCTGTAGCCCGTAGGCTAGAAACCTTCTGGAAAACAGTCGTTTTGCTAGTAATAGATAGACAATTATGAATTGTTCGATGCAGGATTGGAATTTGACATTGATTCCACGCGCATTGAATCGATTCTGGCAACAATTTTTAACGCGGGACCTAGTTTGATGCTCATGGCCGACATAAGATGGTCCTCCTTCAACAACATGAGAGCTTGACCATCAATCTCCTGAATAGCAAAGTCTTCTGCGTAATCGGCGCATCCTGGTAGACTACGTATAAAATCGCACACTTCACCCACCTATGTACATAAAATATACGTAATTTTTAATAATTTTCCTGCTTGCGTAATTTTTTTTTGCGCGTATATATATATATATATATATATATATATATATATATATAAAGATATAAAAATATCTAATTACCGTCCATTTAACTGGGTTTACTTTCGGCAGTGATTCATCGGCAGAAGAAGTGGTAGTCGTAGATAATGATCTCTCTTCACCATTCTTCTTTGCCATATCATCAAGAGTTTTAGTTTCAGTCTCTATCTCAGTCCACTGTTTTTCCATACCATCGCGATCTCGCGTTTCACGTTTTTTACTGAAGATATATTTTTCATTAAACGTACTATTTGCAACAAAAATTTTCAAAAATATAACAACATAATTCATTTGATATATACATATAATTAATACACAAGAGAGAGAAAGATATGGCGCTCACCTCTTTGCACACATTGACGAGCAAAACCGTTTTTCTTTCTTGAGCTTTACGTTCTGTTCATCAACTGTGTTCCCGCAACTTTCACACTTATTGATTTGTCCACTGGCTCCATCTTCTTCATTCAAATAATTAGGACAATGTTTCTTCTCTATATACACACGCAGACAATTTAAATTTTGCGTTAAACTGAATTTAAAATATAGTATTGAGATTATTCATAAAAATAATAGTTTACTTACTCGGAGGTTCCTCATGAGTTTCCCTCTCTGTAGTCGTATTGCTTCGATTAAGGATATTAGTAGTTTCCTGACTTACTGCGAATGGTTCTGATGCTAAGACAAAGATGAAAAGAAAAATTACATCTGATATCACAGTGTGTGGAAATAAAATTTAATATGAAAATGTTTAAATGAAATTATATGACAAATATCACACCTTCTTGTATCACAAATCCTTCTATCACATGGGTAAGGACCTGTGGTTTCACCATAGCTTTAGGTGGTGCTTGTTTATTATTCACTGTGACTGGGATCGAGATCGCTATATTCGGTGACTCATCGCCAATGACACCGTTTGTAATCGCATTGACTGCATTGGCAAGTCCCGCTAACGGGTTATTGCACTGTTTCTCTTCCATCTTTGAAGTGATTACTTCCTCTTCTTTCGTCGTCGCCGTCTTACATTGGTCTCCATCTGTACATATGCCAAGCATTTGTATTTTTATCTCGTACAATTCGATAAATTTGTCATTTATTAATAAGAGATGAATTAGATACCTGTTACTTCTGTCTGAGGTGCTGCTATCGCGACTTCTTCCGTAGGCACAGGCATGTCCTCCTTCTTCGAAATTAACTTTACACTATCGTCAGTTGCCATTGGAGTTAGATTTGTAGTAGATGGCAGTATGAGGGAGCATTCAGACTGTGGATTACGATCTGGCGACGTGATCATTATAGCCGGATTGGTGGTCTCGTGCGTCGATTGATCCTGGGTCGTGTTCACAATTGGTATCGCTTGAACCTGCGGCGCTCCATTCACAATTTGATTACCTATTATCGTTGGATTGATAGCCTGGAAAAATAAACAATAAGGATATTTCAGTCTTTATTATCTTAATTACGCTTCTATATTTGCTTCAAGAATTTTACACGAAAGTGTAATCAGTAATTTAGATATAGATCGATTAGTATCTATTAGTACCGGTAAAGGAAGTTGTTGCACTGTTGACATCGGAGGCTGCGGAACCTGATTCATTTGCGAAGTGGCGGCAACTCCAACACCAACTCCGCCTACCGAGACTACCGGCATAATAGGGCGATTGTCTGTGCCCAAGACAACGCCAGATTGTTGCTGTTGTTGCAATGTCATATTCGCTACGTAATAAAATTTTCACATTTTAATATTGTTAAATATTATACACTATCTGTCATAATATTATTAACGTGTTTGCAACCCAGCGTTTAAAAACTATAAGTTATGACAATCGAAGTGAACTTCACACTTCGGAAATTAACGTATATTAAATATTATTAAATACTAAATATAAGTATATAAGTATTGTATAAATATTATATAATCAAATACTAACTTAGACGAAGGTTTTTTTTCTTACTCATAATAGGCTTAGGTTGTATTTGCTGTTGGGAAGATTGCACTTGTTGTTGGTACTGCTGTTGCAGCTGCTGCTGCTGCTGCGTATGCTGTTTTTGCTGTATGAAAACCTGTTGATGCTGTATCGATTGTTGAGCTTGCTGCTGCTGCTGCTGCTGTTGTTGTTGCTGTGGAGATTGCATTGGCTTGCCACGGCCTTTTCCTCCACCACCACCGCTCTTACCGCTCTGAATATTTTGATAAATAAAATATTATATAATAATTTTCTATCAACATTATTTTACTATTATGCTAATAAATATGTAATTCTCTAGGTTATTCCATTGTTAATGCAATCGAGCAAATAAGCTATCTCATAGCACTCAAAATAATTGTGACGATTACTGTGCTAATGTTAATATAGTAACCTGCACTTGTACCGTAGCTTGTACTCCATGAACAGTCTGTGTAGAGACAGAACTAGCGGCTCGTATATTGGCAGCCTGCACTGCTTGCAAGGATGATGGCAGGATACTCAAAGGTCGCTGTCCGCCCGTGCTCGGTTTACCTTGCTGAGATTGCTGTTGTTGAATATCCATCACCTTAGCAGGTTTACCGCTAGCCGCTGTTATTTGTTGTACACCTTGTATCTGTTGTTGCGTTGCAAGAGCTAATTCAGCAGTAATAAAATAATCCAATTAGTCTTTGTGTGAATTTTTTGGTACTATTATGTATGAGAAAGTATTCAAAGAATTATGAAAAATATTAAACTCTAACTTTGAAAATATTTAGATGCTCTATTAGAGAACAATGAAAATACTTACCATTGTGCGTTTGTATCGGCTGTGGACTCTGTATAAACATGTCCGGTTGCGTCGGACCACGAATAAATATCTGATTAGGCGCGGCAGTGAGAAGGGTTGGTTGTTGTAATCCGGCAGTCCATACTTGTGGCGCAAATTGCCAGGGTGCAAACTGCATACCACCACCTCTTCCGCCAGAAGGAGTTCCAGCAGTGCAAGCTGTATACTGTTCGGGATATAATAAAGATTGTAAATGTATACAGTATATGCTGTAAATATATATAGCAGTATTTTTAAATATACGAAGTGGTTCTTAAATATGTTCCAAAATTTCAAAATTTATTTCTTAAATTCCTTTTATGAAGAAAAGTTTATTATACTTTTGTTAAACTGTTTAGTTCCGAATATAAAGTATTAAAAAATAATTATATTTTTTAAAATATTGAAGACAGAATATTGTACTGTTGAAAATGATGACATGAATACCTTCCATACATGCCTTTATTCTTTGTCTCATTAACTCAGAATTCTCTCAGAGAAAATTACTATAAAATACTTTAAATTATTCAAATTATCAATTGATATTGTATAATCTAATGATTTTAAGTAGTCAGATTAACCAAAATTTTTTAATATTGCTAAAAGTTAGCCCATTAGCCACTACTAACGCACAAATTAATTTCAAGAGAATAATTCGTAACGTTTTTGAGATTTCTAAAAAATATAATTTTTTTGTTGAACATTCTGTATCTCTGGAAGTAACTAAGTATCTCCGCTTTTATGATATAAACTTTTCTTCATAAAATTATCTAAGAAATTACTTCTTTAATTTTCGGAACGTCTTTAAGAACTGTATATGTTCTAATGTCATGGAATAACGCGTCTTTACTATGTTCACCTTTTGCACCTGGTCCTGCTTGTTTGCAGATTGCTGCTGCTGCTGCTGTTGTAGCGAAGGCGGCGGTTGTGGTGAACCTAATACGCCAAGTTGACCAAACACTAATGTTTGACCAGCACCGGGAGTAGCAGATGTGGGTACTGGTAAATAGCCAGTAGGAAATCCTTGAACTTTGGTGCCACCTGCACCGGGATGACCACCGCCTTGGCCGGGTGTCGATGCCGTAGTTAGCATATGAGGAGTCAGTTGAGCGGCAGATTGAAATGGCTTTCCAGCTGTTATCACCTGTAAAGTATATATTGTTCTTTTAAATCCAAAAACGCAAATCTAACAGAGAAAAATAAAAAGAGAAAAATACTCTATGTACAGTCGTAGACAAAATTTAAGTGGACTGTATGCATATTAACTTTCAATACATATTATCAGAAATAAAAGAATCTAAAGATTAAAGAAAATTAAACTGTACCTGAATAGAAGAAGGATTTATGCCTGCTGGATGCAACGCGAGATTTCCTGGCATCAATAATGGTGTACCTTGAGTATTATATAATTGTTGTAAATGATAAGCTTGACTCTGGATCGGTTGTTGAATCACCTGGACCGCTTGAGGATGTGCAGCCATTGTAGTGATAGTAGTTGCACCCTGTTGACCAGATAATGTCATGGACACACCACCTACTCCTTGTTGCTGATGTTGGTGCATTGATACAGCAACAGCACCCTGCAGCTTTTTTAACCAAATGTTAAAGAATATTGATGGATATTTAAAAAATTTAAGAATTAAAATTATAAGAGGATAACTACCTGTTGTTGAGGCATGCTTGCAGCTACCTGTGGCTGCACTTGAACTTGAGTAGGAACGACATTGTGCGGTCCGTTATTTTGCTGCTGCTGTTGTGGTTGTTGTGGCTGTTGCTGCTGCTGCTGTTGAACCTGCTGCTGAACTTGTATTTGCTGTTGCGACTGGACCTGCTGCTGCATCTGTTGTTGCGGTTGAACTTGTTGTTGTTGCACTTGTTGAGGCTGTTGAACTGGTTGAGGCTGCTGTGATTGCTGTACATGCTGTTGCTGTGGCTGCTGAACATTTTGCTGCTGTTGCAAATCGTGAGTTGCGATCATTATTTGCTGTTGTTGAGGTTGTTGCTGTGACTGCTGTTGTTGCGATTGTTGTGGCTGAGATGGCGAAATTCCAATCGGTTTAACATCTGTCATGTTTTCTTACACTTTTGCAAAATATAAATACAAACTTAGATAAATTTCTTTTCTCTCGAGATAGAAGTAGTTTTCACTGATAGTGTTCATTTATACATAGCCCTTTTTCTTTGCCATTTTACATTCATTTTCATGCTAGCTTCAATCTTTTCATCATACTGCATCTGTAATATAAACAGATAAATATAAAAATAAAGAAGAAAAATTAATGCTTAGATATATCAACATGCATTCCTAAATATATATTATTGTTATTTCAGTTTAAAATTTATTCTAAATTTCTTTAGAATAAAGAGGCAAATTTTTCATTTAACTTTCATAATAAAAATATGTAAAAACATAAAATCTACATTTAAATAATATATATTTCTACTTTGTGTGTATAGTATTATTTATATTTATTATTACGAATGTGTCTACTTCGTAATGGAAATAAAAAGAAAAAAAGAAAAAGAAAAAAAAAAAAAATATGAAGTAGCCATTAATCGTGCAATATATGTCGCCCTTTAACATAACCTTCATAAATACGCATTGATACGCATATTTGCATTGCTGGATCTGAACTTGACGATTATCATTGCCAGCAAGGCTATTATCGAGTCCGATGTGCGAGAGTGAAGTGTACTGTGTGCGCTACATTTTTTTACGTCTACGGAAATCTTTTTCGTTCCGACAAAGTAAGTTTCTCAAAAATTGCCCATTTCTCGTCGCTGACGATTGCATGTGCGGTGAATCAGAGGAACAAAGACTCGTGTTAGTTCGACCAATCTGCTTGAGATATATAAGTCAATTTATCGGTAATAATACCATGGTGCTTCATCGTTCGTTCGAATTTCATTATCAACGAGGTATTTTCTTACAGCTTTATCATTTCGGAAATTAAATAACCAATAAAACATAATTAATAGGTTATGTATCATGATTATCTTGTGATACAGCAGAATAGTATTGTATATGCACAGTTGTAAACAGTTGCATTTAACATAAAAATCATATCAATATTTTATCTGGAAGTGACTTTTCCGTGTTAGTCGACGTGTATTTTATGTAGCAATAATTATTCACTGTGAAATTTTGTTACGTTATGTGCGATAAGAATAATGCTGAGTATTTCAAAACATTGAAGTCTTTTAAATTCTTTTATTGATGTATAACGGAAGTAGTGATTTCAAATGTTTTTCCTGAAGAATACAGAGATATAAACTGTGCAAAATACTATAAAAATATTTATCTCTGTTCACAATTGATAGCCCGACTATTCCTCTTTTTGCAGATACATACTTATCATTCTAATTTCATTATATTTCATTCAAACATGATTGAAGTATTACGATACAGTAGCTTTAATGTCGGAATTGTTACTTTTCTTTTTGTTTTCCCTTCGAAAAGACTTATATTCGTATTTCATTTTAAAATCAAAAGTATTAAACATGTGATGAGATTGGATTTAAAATTATCATAATAAAGTTAAATGTTATTGCAAGTTTGCTTTTTATAATCTGCAATAAGCATATAAATAAGAATTAATATGCTATGTGTCATTAGTAATATATTATTGAGAAATATAATCATTCTATTTTCATAAATATCAAAATAATTTAATTAAATGCATCTTATGCAAGATACAAATTGTATATTGACATTTAATGTTCCAAAAGTTATTCTTTAAAATCCAATTCCTTTTAAATAAAAATTTTTTATATTTTTTTGTTTATAGATTTTTTGATAAATTAATTTTGACGATTAATGGCACTGTTTTTCTTTTTCCAATATTAGACATGGAATATATATTTTTAAAATACTTAAAACAAGATAAAGACTGTATGAAAAGAATAAAATCTTATTATCTGTACTTGTATGAATTCTCAGAAAGTTCTTGATTCTTAATCGTGTATAATTAAAGAGATTTTCAATAGGTTTGTTCTTTGTAGTAAACTTCTTTTTGTTTTTCTTTTCTTTTCAACTTCTATTATTTCTTATTTTTGTCGTATATTAATAGAGGAAATTCAGCCACAAAGAACAAACCTCACATCTTGTCTCTCTTTTTGTCAAATGATAGAGGCGATTCGATGTGTATGTATCTCTCGTAGCGAAATTGAATACAGATTTTGCAATATGAAAACTGGAACATCTGGAACTTCAATATATGTATGTATAAAAGGTGATTTGGTCGAGGCGTAACCGTCTATAATGCCAGAGTTCGATATTCCTCCCGATGGAGAAAAAAGAAGAAAATGTCGAGCGCTTCGAAGGGAAAGGCAAAGAGAGAAAGACAAAAAAAAAAAAAAGAGAGAGAGAAAGAATCCGACGCCGATCAACTCGCGCGGTAAAACAGAGCTCTATATATCCCGTCATCCGAATAAAAACTAACCCGCGTGGATATCGATCTGGTACAAACGCGGGACGACGGCGATACATATTCATTGTGATGTGCATGCATAGGTGCGTACATGCGTGTGTGCGTGTGTGTGTGCGATACGCGCGCGAGCAAACGAACAAAATGTCGCCCCAGCTTGTATATCCACCATAATTAGTACCGCGTTGATGGTAAGCGAAGAACGGAGGGGGTGGAAAACGAGAGGGGGAGGGGGAAGAGAGGGTCGAGAGCGAAAAATACGACTGAAAGGCGGGTTAGCGAAAAGAAGAGGTGGAGGAGAAAGAAATGCAGGAGGGGGGAATGCGAAGAAGGGAGAGAGAACAACTGTGCCAGGGGGACGGCTGACACATGGATGTCTCTTTTTCTCTCTCTCTCTCTCTCTTTCTCTTTTCATAATGGCACTATATAACGGACGAATGGTATAACAATAATAATAATAATAACACGATTTCAAGAAGCGTGGTGAAGAGAGGACACGTTTCTTTCTTGGAAGGAGAGAGAGACGTCGCGACGAGACGCTGGCAACTGAAACGCGATAAAACGGGCCACACATGCACGCACGCACGCACGCACGCACGCACGTACGTATCCGGTCGCCGCAGTCCGTCCCTCCGTGCGAATTCGGAGCGGCGGTGTGTTATACGCCGACATATTGAATTACAAAATTAAGCACCGTTCGAAGAAACGACGGGACGAATAAAGTAAAAGCGAAGCGGAGCGAAACGAATAGAGAAAGGGACGCAGCGACAGAGGGAGGGAAACAGAGATAGAGCGTGCAGACGCGTGTATCGAGCGAAACGCGTTGCGTACGACGGGGATACCGATCGGGCACGAAAGCGCGAGTCATCTATAGTGAATATTTTTCACGCGTAGCATGTACGACACATGACAAGGAAAGTGTACACCCGACAATAATAATGACGTCGACGTCGACGTCGACGTCGACGACGACGACGACGACGACGACGACGCCGCCGCCACCGCCACCGCCACGAGTCGACGGAAGCCTCGGCCACGGACATCTTGCTTTATTCAGGTACTCACATGGCGACTGCGCAGTCACACCTATAAAACACGTTTCGAATAGGTTTGCGCGTGTGTGCGAATACGTGTACGATGTATGCGTCTATAGGTGTATGTGTGTGTGTCTGTGTACCGACACCACACACTTTGCTTGCGTCGTCGTAACCCACGATGCTAAATGACGTTGGCGTTTGCTCGCGTTTTCACTTTTGCACCATGTTTTTCCACCGCGCGATGTCACACGGAAAAAAAAAATGTCTCGTTGCCACAGTCACGGGATCGCGTAAGCGTTCGCACAGTTCTCGTTATCCGTTTCTGCTGCTGCTGCTGCTGCTGCTGCTGCTGGCTGGCTACCTCCCTGCTCTATCGCACGGTATAACACAACTACCTCCTCCGTTATGCCCGCGCGTCCCCGAAGCGACTATCCCCACCCGTTCTCTCGTCCCCTCGCCGCGCGTCGCTTCCCTGATCGCGTTTTCTGATTGGTTCGACGGGGAACAAATCCCAAAGGCATCGTCCGCGTCGAGAAAGGCGGAGCCATCGGATATAGTGGCTATAGGCGCATGCTCGCTAACGGTACTCTCTACTCTAACGTTTTCTCTCTCTCTCTCTCTCACACACACACACACACACTCTCTCACTCGCTCTCTCTCTCTCTCTCTCTCTCACTCTCTCTCTTCCTCTTCCTTACTCGCCGCCACCTATCGCGCCCGGTCGTTCTTTACCACACACACACACACACACACACACACACACACACGTGTACCGCTCGGTTCTATACGTATACGGCTGTATAGTCCATACCATATTTCACAGTATAACGCAGCAGAGCTGTATGAACCTTTCTTATCGCCCTGTTTTATATTTTATTTTACCAAAATATAAAATCTTTCCTCTTATAGAATCTTTTTTTCTTGTAATCATATTGTTAAACTTCTTTTTTTGTTACATTTGCATTTAATCAATTAGTTTCAATGCATTTTGTTTAATGCATTTTATTAACAATAGAGTAATTGTGTTATGCTGTTTGATTATGTTGTTGTGTATTAATATTGTTAAAATTGTTTTTTTGATTAACATTTTATCTTTAGCAAATAAACATACGTAAATGAAAATTATATTTGAGATATTTTATTGTCTATTTGTAATTCATATAATTAAATAATTTGATAATCTCTATTTAACAAAATCCGAAATATATGTATATATACTATATTAATTTTACATATATCATACGTAATATAATACACATGTAATACAAAATTGAAGATTCTATGAAGATGTAATTAATTAAAAAAGAATTAATTTTTCTATTAAAGGAGATCATGTTTTTATTGAGGATACGAAAGAAAGAATAAATTCCTTGAAAGAGATTATTATTGTAATATGAATCTATTAATAGTAATTTATTATTGCAAACAAAAAACACGAATAATAAGAAATTTCTGTTATATCACTGTTATTGTATTTGTGTGATCGATTATTAATAGCGTTAGTCAACATCGAAAATCTTTATGTAACAATAATTTGAGTTTCGAAGAATCAAAAAGTCTTTAGAAATTTTACTTGTTCCACGCAAATATGCATTTTTATTGCACATATTATTTTACATTATTAACAAAACATGTGGCATGACATTATTACTAATCCAGAATGTCAATATTATTTGTAGCATAAATGAAAATCACAAACATTATCAATTGTAGTATCATAAAAAAAGAGCTCGTAAAAAAATTTAACTTATTATAATTCACAAATTATTTGTTACTATTGAAAAAATTACATATGATAGATGAATTTATATATGAACATTATGATAAATATTAAAAACATGAAAAAAAGTAAATCGTATTTTTAAAATAATCTATCTTTATCTAGCTCTGAAGGAATTTTGATTGCAAAGTTTTGTCCTCCATTATTGTTGGACCTTCTGGATTTAAGACGAAGAAAATGTCCTTGGTTTGAAAAAGGGATCTTTTTCTTTCGATACCATGAATTTCTTGTGGCCACTACGGCCACTTTTAATAACAAAACAAATTTGAACAAAAATTTCAAATATAAGGAAACCTCTCGTTCTGGCTCTCAGTATATTTATTCTCTTTTTCTCATCCCTTTCTTTCTTATGAAACTTTATTATCTGCAATACAGAATAATTTTACAAAATATATTAAATCAATTAATCTGATTAATCTGATACATTGAATCGATTAAGACATTTGTATGTAATTTTATATTGTGCCACAGCTCTTTTGGTAACAATTTATAATATTTAAATCTCAATATCTAGTAAATCTAAAACTATTTTTTGTATCTAATTCATCTCTTGAACACATACAAGTGTTACGACATTATTTTTTGTTAATCTAATCACATAATGAATGAACACGTAGTGTTTGGCAATATTTATGGTAAAATATACCAATCCCTGCAAACACAAAGTAACAGTAATATAACTCTTAGTTATAATTTCCCATTCAACAATATAACTGTTATATAAAAGGCATGTTATATTGCAGTTATATTATTGAGTGGGAAATTATAACTAACAGTTATATTATTGTTACCTTGTGTTTGCTGAGATGTAATAACGATATATCCAATAAGTTTAGCTCGGGGCTTCTTGGAGATGTGGCACGTCCCTGACGCGATTTCTCTAACAAGCCGAGTTTATGCTTCCCGGCTCGAAACTCGAGGACTCACAAGCCGCACGCGATTGGTTCATCGCAATTCTCGCAGACATTTTCCGCCACAATCGGTGTGCTACGAATGTGTTTGTCGTTTGCTTGTATTTGTTTTTCTTTAACGTGGTGAGGTACTCGAATGAATCTTAAAAAAATACATACAATCTCGTGTCCTTGACGTGGTGTTTCCATCGGGACATCGAGGAAAGCTCTAATTTTGATGCCGAGGCCTCCCATGCATAATGCATCCCGTTCGCCCGAGGCGCGGGATCAAGGACGCGTGAATCTCTCGTTATAATCGGTCGAACAACACTGGCCCTTAGAAAAAAAAAAAAAAACCTTTCCCCCTATCTCTAAATTTTGATATTCCATCGAAATAATATACTAGAAAGTATCGAGATCTAATTTATGCGTAGGAACAAACGCTTTATCTTTTCCTCGAGTGATCTACTCGTACGCTCGATTAATCGAGAGTCGATTAAAAGAATACTCCCTCGGTGTCCCATCCCTGCGTGGCGATGATTCCGCCTTGATGGAATTCTCCGGCGGGTTGCAAGAGCCGAAAAAAGAAAAAACAGAATGAAAGAGGGAGAAAAGAGACACACCGACGTGAACCGTGCAACCGATTTATCGTTCATCTCCCAATACCGGTCTCGGATTTCGACGCAAGACACGACGGTAGGACGTATCGCGCGTAGGGTAGGAAGAGTCGCCCGGTTGTACCAATCCCAGTAAACAGCCCTATATAAACGCACGTTCGTGCATGTGTGTGTATATGCATGTGGGTATGTGTGTGTAACACGGTCGACGAGGGTCGAGTCCGACGGATGGGCGTAGGGGTAGGGAAGGGAAGAGAAGGGAGGAGGGGATCCCACTATAGTCCGCTTCTATATTGTGTTACGGAACGATGGGGACTCGCGTCGTAGTTTGCTGTCTGATCGACAGTGCGTGGGGACGCACGGATGGGAGAGGCGGCCAACCAATGGTACGGATCGCAGCGGGTTGCCACGGAAACAAGTTAATGATTCGGGCTACCACCCGGAGGAATTGGTTTGGCCGGCGCGGTCGCTGCGCGTGGAGTCCTGTCATAGCGGAGCGCATGCGCCACGCGCTGTCTCCGGGGGACTATCTGCATCTCGTTCGTTCGCTCGTCGCGTCGCATGCCTTCTCGTCTCGCGGCTCTCGATATAGCCATATAGCTGTCACCGCACACTACGATACGCGGTCGATGCCGTGAATTGGGCGAGCGTACGTCGGGTGCGCGCGCGTAATCTTTGCTAGGAAGCTATATTCATATTTGCGCGTGGTATATGTGGTAGGTGAGCGCGACACACATGTATACGTACCCACCGCCATACGCGACACACACATTCATGACAGAAATAAGCGCCGCGCGCGCGCGCGCGCGCACATCGCTTAAGTCGTCGCGACGATTGGTTCCCTTCCCACTCCGCGTACTCTTCCCGGTCTCTCTCTCTCTCTCTCTCTCTCTCTCTCTCTCTCTCTCTCGATGTTCGCTTCCCTTCTCTTCCTTTCTCACCGGGTCGTTCTTCTCTTTCTCTCTCTCACTCTCTCTTTCTTTCTCTCTCTCTCTCTCTCTCTCTCTCTCTCTCTCTCTCTCTCTCTCTCTCTCTCTGTCTCTACATATGTCCATCGCGCTTCCCTCTCTCTTAGCTCGTTTTGCCACCATCTCTTCCTTCCCACACTCGCCGCCTCTTCCCTCTCTCTCCCCCTCTGACCTCTTTCTTCCCCCCCTTCAATGTCCCCCGACCGATAATATACCGCCGCGTACCGTTCGGTGATACACGACGGAGAGGGGGCAGGAGTAGGAGGGTTCCCCATTGAAAGATTCGCTGTAGATTATAATATATCCGATGTCCGTCCGATCGGTCCTCGAATTAACGTCGAGAAAATGGAAGCAGCCTTAGCGAAAGGGGGCGAAGTGTAATTGCCGCGTGTGAGTGCCATGACAGATCCGTTGGATCAGCACGCACGAGGGCACCGGGCCATCTTCGTCGTAGAGTATCACGATATTCGTAATATCGTGTCGTGCGATAAGATTGCTTCTCATTATCTACACGCATTTTTATCACACGCATATAGATTAATACTTTACATTATATATATTTTTTAATTTAGCCTAATTAATATCATCACATTAAATTTATGTTTTTTTTTTATATATTAAATTCGTCATGTTATCTTTTACGAGTCCCTCTTGATTTAATTTAAATTAATTAGCAATCAAGTTGAACTTTAATAGATTGATGACTAATTGTAAGAAAAGAAAGATATATATTTTATATGCTCCTTCTATTAAACGCGCATTCTTCACACACTGCGTTTGAAATGGGTAGGGTCGCTATAATATTCCGACTATTCCACACGACCGATTAGGGGTTAACAGTCCGACCTCATACGATTGTCCCAAGACGTCCCTGAAGAATTATGAAACTTGCCATGCCGCATTGGCTGAACATATATCTTCACTCAATAATCTCTTTTATACAATATTATAGATTAATTTGTAATACTATCTCACAAAGAATTATAAGACAATGAGCCAATCTTATAAATGAATATTTAATTATAAGAGATTTTGTGTGCATATGTGTGTGTGTGCGCGCGCGCGCGTGTATATGCAATGTACGTCGTGAACGACATGGCAACATATATAGAATAAAAAATTATTAAATGTCCTTTCAAGGATATATTCTTTTGCCAATTTGGATCGATTTTTCTTTAGGGAAAATATCAAGGGAGATTTTTTTACTTTTTAATTTTTTACATCATGTATCATATATCATCTTTAGTGCATAATTAAATAAAAAAAAAATAAAATTCTGAAAAAAAATTTTATCTGAAAATTAATCGAAGAATATAATTTTGTCATCTAATCAATTATCTAAAATTTAGTTTATATGAAAGATCCTTATTTTAATTAATTATAATTTATTTAAATTAATTATTAAAATTATTTATTGTCTCGATATTTTCGTTAAGGAAAGACATTTCTTCCAAATTGTTGTAAGAATTTATTGGAAGGATAACTGATGGTTTTGAGACACTATATATGTATATATGTATATGTGCCTGTGTGTGTGTATGTTCTCACAAAGCTTACAATCTCTTATTTTAGATAAATCTCTATATAAAGATTCTAAAATCACTTATCTGTTGACTCACTAAAATATGGGTATATCTATTGCTTGCTTTTATGTTAAAAGAAACTTGAAAATTTTTGTGAAAAGATATAGGATAAGGAATAATAGATAGGTGAAAATAAATCTAACAATAACGTGTAAAAATGTCTTTTCAAATGTCTAGTTGAATTTCTATTCTTATGTTAACGAATTTTTATATTTATAAAAGATTGCTAATATGTAATATTGCATTAAATTCACTATGAAGATTTATTTATTTTCATTGTACCACACTGTTTCCTTTGAAAGGCCTAATGGGATTTTAACGATCCTTTGAGTATGTCTAGGCGAGTCGCTACGAGTGCATTTCTTGTGAACGATACTTTTCCTCTTCGAACAACATGCTCTCCGATTTTCAGAAACAAATTCAAGTTACATATTCCTGTATTTTCCCCAATTCCGGGCTTAAGTGACGACGCGACGAGTTTTATCGATCGAACACTTAAGATTTCAGCGACTGGATTAAGCACCATCGATCCTTCTATTTTCAACCCGCGGGGAGCCATCAGCCAATGCTAAAATTAAATTCTTAATAACACCTTTCCTCTTTACGCGGTTTTTCGCGGTGGTCGCAGACACGATCTAATGTGCGAATCGAATTCTTATCGCGAAAGCCAATTCTCACGAAATCGATTAATTACCGACACAATTATAGAGGTATTATATGAAATACACGTCGAGAAACGCACTCTACGATTAATTGAAAAACGCAACACGCGATCGTTAATGGAATTTATTTAAAATGTACAGCATGCGTGACACGATAATTTATTCGGGAATATATGAACAAAATGAAACGAAAGAGTATGTCATCATGATTTATATCTCGAGACTCAAATATCATTGCAGAGAAATTATTTAAACGCGAGGGAGAGAGGAAGAGAACAATTAATTATATATAATTATATATAAATACTATTATATATTTCGGAAATTAGCGATATCTCTGTTATGCGAGAGAAAGCGGAGGGGAGCAAATAAAAGCGATAGAAACAAATATGATTCTGATGCACCAATTATTTCGTTTGCTTTTCTATTTGAATTTCCTTTCCACGAAGAAGAAAAGAATTTTACATATACATGTACCTTTTTGCTTCTCGCGCTTCTTCTTATTCGATTATAATATAATTTTATATCGATATTGCGGATGAAAAGTACCGTGTCATAATAAATGGAATGTTATTGCGAGATGCTTACGAGAAATATGTGTCGAAGGACAAAAGAATAATACTGTCTCCAAAAGAATCATAGAGTTTCTCTGTGGGCAGTTTTTAAGCGGAACAAATTGCAATTTCAAATAAAACTGTTGCTAAGCATCGATTTCGTATCAAGTTTCATTTGAAATTGGAGTGAATTGGAATGTGATTTAAAAACACATTCCACGCCGATTTGCAAAGTAAGCACGACATTGACCTCGTATGCAATTGTCACGGATAAGAGGCGTTAAAATTGCAGTCGCTGTTCGCGAAATACTGCAGCGCGAACTCTCCGATAAAAATAGTCACGAATTACAATCGCCAGAGAGGAAGCGCAATATCTCGATCTTTGTTGTCTCAGCAGAAGGCGATAATCTAGTATAAGTTAAAATATTATCTTCTAGGCTATTAAATCTTGTAAGCTGCTCTTTTCCTAATTTACGTTTTGATATTTCAACGAACTTTATTGACGAATTCGTAGAAATGGTTTAAAAAACTGAGATTTAGGGAAAGATGTAATTTCATATGCAATATATTTACCATTTTTGGGATAAACTATAATAAGAGAGTTATATATATAACAACAAGAACACTAACGAAACGAAAAGACAATAAGATATTATTATTGAGTAGTTTAGATGAAAAAAAATATTTAATAATTCTGAGATAAAATGAATACAATCATATACTATCAAATTTTTAAATATTTCCAATGAAGGAAAAAAATTTCTTAGAATTTTCTCACATTCCAGTCATGTATGATTGTCAGTTTAGAAAACATCAAATATGAAAAATTTGTTAATCGATCAATATAATTACATATAATATTTATATAAATTATTCATTACATATCTAGAGACTAAAACTTGAATATGTTTCTTGAATATTGTCCTCTTAATATCAAAACACGTGCGTATACAGTTTAAAAATTGTCGACTACAAAGACAAAATGATGGAAAAATTATAGAAGATTCTTAAGGAATAATTCATCTTATAAATTTCCTTTCAAAGAATTCGTCATTAAAGTGAAAGTTCTAATATTTTATGACAGTCTGTTAGAAGATTTACGAGAGAGATGAGTTTCTGCAGGAATACATGCTGCGAAAGATTACTTATTGCAGTCTCTCAAATTTTACGAGCAAAGGTTTTGCGCGAACGTGACCCAAATTCAATTCTTATCTTTGACAATCGCACCGCCTCCGGCGCGCCATTAAACGTCGAGAGCGTGGCAGGACACGTATAAATGCGGATGATTTTATAAATTAATTTGAACGACGAATTGCATTTTCTGCACGATCACGCGCGCGTGAAAGGCACACCGCCGTATGCACATCCGGCTATAAATAGGAACGCTAAGATAGCCACGCCTTAATCACTGTAACCGCCGGTACGGATAGCGGTGTTAACGTTCTTCTGACATTATTGCGACAGACGGCGCTTGTTTTGCACAATCCTTGTATTCATACTATGTCATGTTCCATTTATCGTGTCACAATTAGCTGTTATCACGAGGGTACTTATAACGGGGTGATCAGTGAAAGAAAAGCCGGAGAATTTAATAGAAAGGCTTTTTAAATTTCAATTGAAATAAACGAAAAAAATATCTGCTTATCGTAAATTTACAAATCAACCCCTAAGATAAGAAATGAATATGGATTTGTTTTTTTTTAATCTTTTTTATCTATAATTTTATGTCACGAAAATTGAAAATTGTTGAAACGAAAGATGGACGTATTTTGTGATACACATTTGGTTCGAAATAAATATTTATCTTTGCATATAGCGTTATCTTTGCCGTAATTTATCTTTATGTGGACCTATACATTTTTTTTAATTTTCTTAGATTACTCTGTATGTTTTTCTGATATTTCATGAAACGATGAGATTACTTTTAAAATTGAAATCGTCACGTTCGAGAGCTTTAAATATTAAATATATAATGTCACGTATCATTATATAGCTAAATTTCTTAATATATATAACACAAATGATGAGTAACCAACTATGAGATTCAAAGATGAGATTAAGTATAATTAATTTTTCGAACGTTATAGGTATCAGCTAATAAATACTTTTTATATCAGTATCACACAGTTTCTTTTGCAGAGCTATGCAAATTTTCTACTCGATATCTAGAAAAAGAGATTTATGGTTAAATATGTGTATGGGGTGATTCGAGAGAGATGACAAAAGAGATGTGTGTGTGTGTGTGTGTGCGTGTGTGTGTGCGTATGTGTGTGAGATCGTACAATAATACGAATTATATTTAATAATATTTCATTTAATTGCGATGTATGCAGTTGTGCTTAAGCATGGCGATTAAGCAAGGAGAGAGTCAATTATCATGTCATGTAGAGTTTTTCTTTCAAGACCCATAAGATGTGATGTATTATAACAAATGATCCGTTATATGTATATATATTTTTGACTTTGAAGGGTGAGTTTACTCGCGTGATAAAAGAATCATTGCGTCGATAAGAAAGACAAACGATCTGCAGATGGCAGCAGTTTAGTATTTCGTCGATAAATTAGAATTCATTGTGTCGATAAATCATGCTGCAACGCAAAATTTATATATATATATATGAACTGTTTATTTATATAAATAATGTCTTGGATTATTGTAATTATATAATACATATTTAATATTTGCTTATAAATTCTACTTTACATATTGAAACATTTTATAAAAAAACCATTATTATTTAAATATTTTTCTATATATTGAAGTAAAATTTTATAACTTTTATAGAAAATCTGAATATTGTATGTAGCTGTAATCTGTGAAATTAATTTTCATATTTTATAAATATTTTTGATTTTAATAATATATGTAACAATATTATCTCAATGTAATTATGATGCACAAAAGATATAACAATTAATTCGATGAATTTTTCTATGTAAGTAATAGAATAGTAATTGATTCTTAAATATTACGTGTTATTTTCTTCGAATTATTTAAGATAATGTATTTAACAAGTTTAAACATGTACATATGTACATCACTATACATATGTAAGCATGTAGAATTTTAAAATATTTGCTTTTAGAATCTTTTTAATTTTGGATAACAATTATACATAAACGCCATATAAAAATTTATCAAATAATATATATAAAATTTGTTTTTAAGAAATAAAGACTTGTGAACAAAAGTGTGAATATATATGTTTTTATATGTTACATTATTCTTTTTTAAAGCGATATTATTTTAATCTTTAATCTTCTATTATCCAAGATATTTAAAACAAGAACAACTTTATCTTATTTAATACATGTATATTTACATATGTCTTGTCTCATCTTTAACTTTTATATTTATTCTGATTTTTGCGCTGTTGAATTATATCTATAATTATGTTCAATTAAAAAAAAAAAAAAAAAACAGAT
This sequence comes from Anoplolepis gracilipes, assembly GCF_047496725.1. Taxonomy (NCBI): domain Eukaryota; kingdom Metazoa; phylum Arthropoda; class Insecta; order Hymenoptera; family Formicidae; genus Anoplolepis; species Anoplolepis gracilipes. The sequence continues at coordinate 4,419,356 of NC_132976.1, read as the reverse complement.
ATTTAAGATCACCTGTCGCTGATTATTTATTTCAGGATAAACTTGTTACGAAGAAACAAACGGGATGCGAAGTGCGCTAACAAGCATCGCGCTTCGACGATGCAACAACGTCGCCGTACGATGTCCACGAGATATCACAGGCACGCGTCGTCGCTACTCAACGAAACCCGAATTTACGTCGATCAGGTACAAGCTGCAACGCGGACCCTACAATGCGATCTCGAGCGCGGATATTCGTTTCTTCGATTCATTGGGCCCTAATCGTCTCATCACGGATCCTGATGAATGCGAGAGTTACAATATCGATTTTCCAAGAACTGTTCGAGGTAAAGAATGGGGAGAATTTTTAATAGTTTTAATATTTTTATGATGAATATTTTAGAATACCCTTTTTCAAGTAAATTAAAAAGATGAAAATTAGGTTTGATTATATTTCACTCGATCGCATGATGATAAAACTAGAAGAAACGTGTTGCCGTTTGTTCTAGCACATTTTGAAATAAAAGTCCGAGATTCTTTCATGATTAAATCATGTGGTATTTTAACGTTAAATACAGGTGCCAGTCGATGTGTTCTAAAGCCGAAATCCACCGAAGAGGTATCAGCTATATTAAAGTATTGTAACGATAGACGATTAGCGGTTGTACCCCAGAGTGGCAATACAGGTCTAGTTGGCGGTAGCAATCCCGTCTTTGACGAAATCGTGATCTCCATGAAGTTTATGAATAAGATTTTAGATACGAACGAATTGGCAGGTAAGATAATCTCCAAAAATTCTGCAAAAAAACAAGATAAAAATTTTGATTATTTATATTGTAATTAGATAGTCTGTTAATATTATTTCGTTTTATATATAAGTATAACGTTAAAAAATGTAATTTATATTCTTAGAATTTAATTTTTTTATAGAACAATAATATAGTTATTTAGATATTAAAAATATTAAATGACATTACAACTAATAAGAGTCTTATCATAGTTGATAATGATAAATAATTAAATACTAGAGAATTCGAAAAATGTACTATACATGCTTTTAACACATATTTTCTAATTACTATTTTTTACATTTTAATTTTAGTTTTAAATTTTACTAATGTGTATCTTTTGAAAAAATTTATACATCTGGGAAAATAGCAAATAATGTCACGATCGGATATATTTTTTCTTGTTTAATAATTGAAAAAAATAAAATGTGAATTGCATGCTTATTCATTTCTCACTTGCATTATATTAAAAACGCAATCACTTCCATTGTGTCAGGTGTACTGACATGCGAAGCTGGATGCGTTTTACAGGATTTAGAGAATCACTTGGCCACGGTCGGGATGATGATGCCTTTGGATCTTGGTGCAAAAGGTAGCTGTTTAATTGGTGGTTGTGTTTCAACTAATGCTGGAGGATTGCGACTGCTACGTTATGGGAATCTTCATGGAAACGTTTTGGGCGTTGAAGCAGTAAGTACAAATACGAGTTGTGGAAATTATTTTTCAGTGTCAAAAATTATTGTTTATTATTTTGTACGTCGTGTAAATTTTACCGAAATTTTTATTTATTTATTATTGAAATTTTTATTAATTAATTTTTTTTAAGATTTTCCTTTTTCTCTTAAATCTTTTTTTTTTTACATTCTTAATTTTAAAATTATTATTTTAGAAAATTGTTATGTCATAGAACTTTAAATTCTTTAACTTTAGTTAAAGAAAAAAGATCTGTGAAAGATATGTGTAATAAATAATTAAAAAATGGGGTATCTATTCAGGTAAAAGCAAATGGTGACGTTGTAGATGCACTGAATACGCTCAAGAAGAACAATACCGGATATCATCTCAAACATTTGTTCATTGGATCTGAAGGAACATTGGGAATTGTGACGAAAGTAGTTATACAGTGCCCACCTTTGCCAAAGGCAGTACATCTTGCATTTTTAGGTATTATAAATAAATAATATATAAAATTAGCTTAGTGATACATATATTTAGATAGATTTAGTATATGAATTAAAATTTCAATTTGTTTAGTACAGTCGGACTTCTTATCCTACGACATTTTCGGTCCGGAATCTTCCCCTTAAACCTCTGATCCTATTACGACAAAAATTTGAGAGTGGGGGTATAATTCCCCTTTCGCGGTCGTAGCATGAGAGGATTTTTTGTCGTAGGATAAGAGATTTCGTAACATAAGAGGGTCGTAGGATAAGAGGTCCGACTGTATAAAATTTTGTAAGTAATAAAATTTACTTTTCAATTATAATTATGTGATTTTTGCAGGATTATCGAGCTTTGATAAGGTACTGAAAACATATCATCTGGCGAAGCGTGAACTAGGAGAGATTTTGTCCTCTTGCGAAATGATGGATCGACTATCTATGGATGTCTCCATTAATAATTTGGGCATGAAAAATCCTTTGACAAGTTGCGAGAATGGTCACGAGTTCTACATGCTTATCGAAACTTCCGGTAGTCATTTGGCTCATGATGAAGAGAAACTCTCCTCTTTCGTGGAGAAGGCAATGGACAATGATATCATTGAAGATGGTACTTTGACTAACGAAACAGCGAAAGTTAATGTACGCAATCAAAGATTTAAGCTTAAAAATTTTTTAAATTAAAAACTTAAAAAGTGCTTAATCATTCTTGATTTTACATACTGTAAATTTTTAGTTAAATAATTTATATTTCATTATTATACATATTTGAATCTTCTCGACTGCAAAGAAATTTATATTCGAAGTTTTAGAGAATATGTTTTAACTTGATTGTTTATTTCTTATATTAAAGATTTAATTTGCAGACTATATGGGCACTTAGAGAAAGAATCAGCGAAGGCGTTCTGCGTGATGGTTACGTCTTCAAGTATGACATTTCCTTACCTTTTACGTCGTTTTACAAAGTTGTCGAGGTACTTCGCGAGCGGATACGTGATCCTCGTGTCGTTAGGATCAGTGGTTATGGTCATTTAGGTGGTATTCATAAATATATAATGATAACTGTGAAATGTCAAAACTAAAACACATATAATTCGCGAATAATTTTCTTCTTTTATGTCTTTAGGTGACGGGAATATTCACGTACAAGTTTCTATACCAGAATATTACGTAGATATAGCTGCACAATTGGAGCCGTTTATCTTTGAGTATGTGTCAAAATGCGAAGGTAGTATCAGCGCCGAACATGGAATTGGTTTCAAGAAAACTAAATATCTTCCTCTAAGCAAAACATCCTCTGAGATCGCGATGATGTATGATTTGAAGAAACTGATGGATCCCAACGGCATTTTAAATCCGTATAAAATTTTAATGCCAGCTACGACGGAATTACAATCCTAAAAATAATCTTTAAACAAAAATAATATAAATTCAATGTGCCATTTAGGTAAGAAAACATAAGAAATGAAGCAAAGCTACGTAGATTATCTATATAATCATTTCCAAAAGATTACTTCTACTTTGAGGGATTTTTTTTTTAATATTGAAGCATTGCTGTATTATGAAGTTATTAATATGATATAACGGATATATATATATATTCAATATTACATGTACATTGACGTCACACGTAATGTTTCGGTTTCTTTTGGCTAATCTCCATTCACTAATAAAAGCAAATGTAGCATTTCAGTGACTAACTAAATCTATCTCGAAATAGACATGCAACATAAGTGACAGCAGATATGAAAAACATCGAAACATGTCTTCATAAGTGAAAAGTGCTAAATGTATCATGTGTTTATAGTTATATAATTTATTTAGCAGATATATATATATATATATATATATATATATATATATATATATATATATCTGCTAAATAAATATTATTATATACACTATATATATATTATTTATATCCAATAAAAAGACTCTATTTTTCAAAAATTGATTTTTTTAATTTGTTTTTCTCTTTACGAATATTTTCGCAAAATTGATTTAAATTCTTGATCGTAAAAGAAAACGTTTAAATTTATCCAATATCTATTAACCACAAATTTTAAAAAGTTTGAGAAAAATTATTAAATGTAAAATGGAAATTTTCTTTCTTTAAAGTCTCCTAATGTAATAATTCTCTCTAAATTTAGAGATAGTTATCATTCTCTAGGCATTTATTATTTATATATTGTATTTTATTGTTATAGATTTAAATCAATTTTGTGAAATAAATATATTTAATTATTTATTTAGAGAGAGTTAGTGAATTTATCATTGCCTAGATATTTATTATATATATATATACACATATATATATATATATATGTTTTTTTAATTTTATTTTATTAAGGTCCGATTGCATCAACATTATTTTGGCTTTAAGCGAGACTTAAATATATATGTCTATCTTTATTCATTTAGAAAGAAAGATAAAGATAGACATATGTTTAAGTCTTACTTTTAAATCCAAAATAATGTTGGTGCAATCGGGTCTTAATCATTTATATTTTTCTAAACATTTCAGTTACAAGCAAATAATAAACTTCTTTCGCAAATGACATAAATCATCTGTAAGTGAGCTTTGATTTGAGCGATTGATATTGCTAGAAATTACGAGAAGATCGACGAACGCAAAACCATGTTCGCATACACTTCATCGAATTAATAGAGGAAATGAGCGCATGCGCGTGCGTCGAATAATCTCGAAAAGAGCGGCAAACCAAATATAAATCGGTGCGGCGGCCTCTGTTGCGCAGTTAGTTACAATAATTCGCTTGTGAAGGATCGGCAAATTTGCAGTGAGTAATCTTATTGCGCATTTGAAAAGTAATTTCACGTAGTGTCAATCGAACGTTCGTATCGTGTTGAAGGCCGCGAGTGACTTTTGACAACAAGGTACATAGCGATTTACCTTCTACAAATTCATTGCATGAGAATTATTTATAATTATTTAACGATAGTAAAGAATTGTACGAATTAATCGAATTATTATAATCGAACTATTATATAGGTTGCTACATTTAATATTAATAATAAAGTTTTAATGAATTAAATGAAGTTCTTATATAAAAAAGATTGTGCGCGTTTATTGTAATAGCTATATATAAATCATAAGAGGATTTTCAAGTTTCCTTCTTCAAGTTAGAGACTTTTGAACATAAGTTGCAATTATTATATTTTGATAATTTTTAGACAAACTGACTTCTTGCTTTAATTATTTTATTTACTTATTATGCTCTTTTATTTAATTTTCTAATGCTTTCAGAATATATATCGTTTTTTGCTGCGAGTTACAATTTTTAAAAATTTATATTTTAATAATTTTGAATAACGTTGATATGAAAGATTATTAATGCAACTTTTTTTTCAAACTCTGTATGAGATTATATAAAATTATTTTAACATTTGTTCTCTACACAACTGCAAGATGAGTCTCTACTCTTATTTATATATTTTTTATTATTAATATTTTATTATATTTATATTATATATGTATGTGTGTATGCGTTAGAGTTTATATATTTTTAAATATATATTTCTTATTACATATACATACATGCATACAAACATATATATATATATATATATATATATATATATATATATATAATGTTTGTATGCATGTATGTATATGTAATAAGAAATATATAAATTATATTATAATAATAATTAAAAATAATTTTATTTTATATATCGAAGCTTTTTAATTAGAAATAATAATTTATACCTCACATATGGCAAGAATGTGTATTCAGACGAACATTAATCCAATTTTAGGAAATCATGGCCCTGGTACCCAGGAGTGTATTTCGCAACTGGTGGGACGATATGGACCGCTGGCACCGCGATGTAGAGGAGCACTTTCGGGAGCTGAGAATTTGCAACGATCGGTGGTCTCCGTTACCGTCGTTTCGCGACAAGTTTCGACCGTGGCGTGACATATTTGACAATCTGGACCGCCAGGTGGGCGGCGGGGCGACGATCGAGCAGAATGACGACAAGTACCAGGTGATCGTAGACGTGCAGCAGTTTACGCCGGAGGAGATCACCGTACGCACCGACGACAGATGCATCACCATCGAGGGTAAACACGCCCAGAGGAAAGACAAGCACGGCTACATCTCCCGCCAGTTCGTGCGCCGCTACTTATTGCCAAAAGGATACGATATCGGTCATGTGAAACCCAGTCTGTCATCTGACGGTATTTTGACTATCACAGCTCCTAGGCTGGTACTCCCGCCACCGGGCGAGCGAATTCTACCGATTACACGAACCTGGAGGCCGGCCATCAAGGCTGCATAAAACGTTGATATGTTTTTGGCAGATAACGCAAAATTGTTCCAACATTTCAAATACTGTTTATTAATATTCGAACTGATTTTTCAAAGGCTGATCATATTTACTGAACTATCATTGTTTAGGTGACAATATCTAAAAAAAGGAAAATCGATTAAACACTGATTAAAATTGGCATTTAGAATAATCAAATGTTTCGACGATCTCCAGATGTCTTTGCGACAAGTTTGCGTTATTCGACTTCCTCATGAATATCTATTATTAAATATGATCAATACTGCACGTAAAATGTATCTAAGTAAACACTTGCTAATATATATTAATCTATGTACCTCAGCATAGTACTATATATATATATATATATGTCAGCAAGGACGAATCACGGTCATTTTATTCGATGTTATCGAATATAGTTTAATGATTGATGTGACTTGAGAATTGAATTTTTACATCTATCCGAGATTTTTTAAGAATGGAAATTAGCCAAGTGCCACGATAATTGCAATCGTGACTCATTTCTTTACGCGTTTGAATGCCTGTAGCTATAATTGTAGGGAATTGTACACAATCACTACCTATAGTCGTTGCCAATTATTTTGTTGACAAGCTCTTACAAATGCGATACCGATTGGATTGCGAGTAACAGCATTGTTACGAGATTGCATAATACTGCTAAATGTAACTTCATTCGGATTCGTTAGAGATTAATACTCTGCGATTAATTTTGGTTCGTACCGTCAAGATCTGCTCTTAAAATGTATAATATTAACTGCATCTAAGAAGCTTGTCGCTTTAATATAATAATAATAATAATAATAGTAATAATTCATGCAGTTTCTTTGCATATCATTAGCTCGACGATTCCTAATTCAGAGTTCGTACTTATATGTTCAGAGATTGTTTACGTAACTATCCTTTTTAGTAAGGAATGCGAGTTGTACAGAATACATGTGGATACAGAACTATCGGTAAAACACGATATCGATTACTAGCCAAGAAATAAAGTAGAAATATAAACGTAATATATTATATAACGTAGTTCATATATATTCGTATTTCGAATCAGTTGTGTTCAAACGACGATGATTAAATGTATATTCCATTTAGTGTTAATAAGATGATTTTGCTTTTTTTCACGTAATTTTCTTTCATAATTTTATTCGCTTTTTACTTAAGCTGTATAATTACTATTATAATATATAATATAATATTTCACGTGCTATTTTTGCAATAAAGATTTCTTCTCAATTTATTCTAGAATATTATTATTTTGAACAACCTTGTCTCTAAACATTTATTATTATTATGTTTATAATTATTATTTGAATTATATGTCATATAATTATATAATATGTATTATAATGTATTACTAATAATCTTTTTTTTTAATAAAGAGAGATGTAATTATTTTAAAGATCTCTTATTTCTAAATGCATATATAATTCTTGCAAACTTGTGATTACTACTTATGCTATAATCGTAATATAAATTTCATAATACTTCTTTTAAATACTCGTAATTACGAAGGACAATGTTTTCGATTTAACACGATTTTGTTGTTGAATATTTATATTTTAACAAACTCGTAGAGCGTATAAAGATCTATATACATGAGAAATATATCGCGATAGATATTCTATTGCCTTAAATAAGTCATTATTAAATTTTCCATTGGCCATAACGCACGAATTTATGCGAAACATATCATATGAAGATATGCATATATTTGTATTCCTCCTGTTTTTGTCTGTGTTTTCACAAGAAACTTATATTTATAATTTATATTTTTAATATATAATTTATAATTTATATTTATCATTTATAACGTGATTTTTTTCTATAAAAATTGCTATACATTTTTTTATCAATCTAATACGTCAGACTATGGTACATAAAAGATTAAAAATAATATTTTGTCTTGAATCATAGATTATCTAAAATGGAATTAAATATGTTTGAGTATCCGTGACTTTCTTACGATGGTCCTCGATTTTCTTCGCTATCAGAGAATGGAATTTGATCATCCTCATTCGGCGGTGTTGGTTCTTCTAAGATCGTTTCTTCTTCGGGTACCAAACCTTGCATCAACCTGGCTTGCTCCTCTATCACTGGAATTTTCTCGATAATCAATTTCTCCACGTCCACCTTGTTCAATTCTTCTTGTATGCGTCTCTTCAGCGGTCCCTCGATCGCGTCCATGATTTGATATCTAAAGTGAAATCAGAGTTAAAAATACTTAAAGAAGATTTAAAGAAACAAAAAAAAAATGAAGAAGTTTAATAACATATATATATATATATATATATTTAGACATTTAAGAAAAATCCGAGGAAATATATTCATAGTTTTTAATTATGGATCGTAATTATCATTAATATATGATTATCAAATCAATTATATAATAATCAAATTATCATTAATATAAATTATAGAATTTTGTAGAAAATAAAGATCCAAGAACTTTGTATTTTAATGTTAAATAAAAATTTTAAACGAAATATGTATAACATTCGCGGATATTATTAATGATGTCAGATTCCTTTTTGTCAGAAGAAATACGTTATAGATACACATCTCCTAATTCTCATTCTAATCCAGTCGCGATTAGAAAAGCCAATTACAGATGTCGGCCTTGAAATGTTGGCACGAGGCGCATAATTTAATTATAATGGCCGCGGACATTATAATTAACCTTAACAGGTTCGGCACTATATTGACGCCTGCCTCCATGAGATAATCAAGCGTGCCAGCGCCATGAATTCTCGTCTGGATGTTGCCCAGCTCGAGCTCCAGCTCCTCTAGGATGGCACGTTTCCGCGTGTCCACCGACTGGCTCAACTTGACCTGTACCCGGAAGTACTGTACGGTGAAGGACACGGTGCCAGCGCGAGACAGGAAGCCGCCGATCACGCTCACCTCCCAATGCGTCTTACCTTTCAACTCCTGAGTGCCGATATCCAAAAGCGCGTACACCTGCAGCAAAATATCGTAGCGTATAATAAATCTTCGCTTTGAGATTAAAAAACAAATGTCGCCCACACTCACGTATGCCAAATTCCAAAATCGCAAGCAAATACTATCCTTACGTAACGTTACGCAACGATTGCGATTATGATAATGCGACTGCGTGTTAGTATTACGTCGTCTTTACTTCAAAAAGATTCTTAGATATAATTTGTTTAAAAATTCTTCTCTGTTTATAATATACTTACAATTAGTTCTGTAATATCTTCACACAGGAATACTTTTAAAACTATTCGATTGACAATGAGATGTCTCAGTTAACTTATAGATTTCCTCTAAAACCACACTCACATTTCCGTTCTCGAGAGTGATTGTTATGTTGCCCATGCGATAGAAACTGGCTAGACCGCTGATCCAAGTGTGTGACGATGTCACAGTGAATATACCGACGCTCTGGCTGTAATCCTTCAATTTTAATGGATCGTAGCCCATTTCAGAAACCTGCTTACGAGCTTCCGCCACTGCCATGTCGAAGGGTGAAATCGAATTAGGGAAATACTGTGGTAATTGTGATATCTGTTTATTCACTTCGCCCCTGAAACGTACCAACTTTCTTAAGAAATGTTTCAAATAAAAATATGTGAACAAGCTAAAAAATTATATATTATAAATTATCCATGATAAGAACAAAAAAGAGAAAGAGGAAGAAAGAAATATATTTGTTATATTAAAATATATGAAATTTTATAAAATATTATATTCATAAGATTTAATATATATGTTAAATATTAAGAAGTTTAAATAAAAAGCACGGTGTGCTAAATCTAAATTAATATTTTTTTAGTATTACTATTCAAGTATTGTTTTTATAGCATCCAATAATTCTCTGATTATCTATAACTTGTGTGTAACATTTCTTTACTATTTTTAAAAATAATTTTTTATTATTTTTTGACATACAAAAAGAATTTGCGCTCAGGTATCTAAGGATATTGTACCTCACGTTTGTGTTCACTTCTTTCAATATAAATGGTTTGATGCTGTCAAAGATGAAGGAGCCAACAGAATTGATGACGCTTTGGAAGACCGAACCGAAGAATCCCAGATTTTTGAAATCCAGATCAATCTTATTAAAAGTCAGATCCATGTCGATGTTTTGGGCCTGTAATTTACCGTCGGTGGCCACTTCTAGCCTGGCGATGCCCTCGACCTTTACGTCGGTGAGTTTCACTGTAAAATTGCCGGCCGATCTTGAAAGCCACGATGCCAGCGTGTACAATCCGCGAATGTCAAGACTATCAATCCTCACTGCGACGGACACCTCAAAAATACATTTGTTTTTCATATTCATTATAGAAAGCTCAAAATTGAAAAAATTCTCATAAACTCAAAAGTATAAATAATATATTAAAAAATATTTAAATATACTGTACAGAAATAGTATACATAAGATACTACAGAATCACATCTTTTTAATAACAGATTCTTTAGCCAATCTAGAGTTGATTTTTTCTTAATCAAAAGGTTAAAGAAGGTCAATTTTTTTTATAAGTTTCTAGTTTTATATTATCTTTCTAATTAACTAATTAATTATCTTTATAATAAACTTTAAATTAAAATTAAAATTCTATTAAAGTCTAATTTAAATTAATGCATGTGTATGTATGTAATGTAAAAATATAAAAGAATGTGTAACATAATAAAAAATAAAAGAATAAAAATTTTACAATTTGAAAAGAAACATGGAATATACCGAGAGAAATAGATATTTTATTCCTTCGAAGGGGAAATGAATCATTTAAGAGTTATTCGTTGTTAAATTAACTGTTCTGTATTTTTCTCTTTAAATTAGTCAGAAAAGAAAGTTGTTAGGTATTATATGTATACTGTGATGAATAATGCTTTTCATTTTACACGATAATGATATCGCATTGATTTATCATCTTCCTTACCAAATAAACACGTATGTACAGCTATGCAAGAAGTCCAAACATTTTATCAAAAATACTTATCAAAATTATGCAGTATTTTCCAATAATTATTTAATATATGTATATATAAACGTTAATTAAAATACTAAAGCTAATAACAGAATTTTTCTAATACTTTCTTATGTCCGTCGTTACTTCAGGATATGAATTAATCAATTATAATGTTTGAAATTCTTTAGCATTCTTTTCATCGATGCATGATATATACTTTGCATCGACGCACCCTGCATTTATAATTATAAATTAACTTTTTCTTAATTTAAAAAATTTGTATATTTTAATTAATATAATTCTTATTAAGATCACACGTACATACACACATATATATACGACATATAATACCAGATTGTTCTTTTTACGTGTTATGATATACATATACATATATTCAATCTTTATCACAAAATCTGATAAAGAATATTAGAAGAAAAATATTATCGTATTAGTTTCAACTTCTTGTTTAATCTTTTATATATATATTTCCATGCATATCTTTTTTCGTCAATTCATATGTTTTTCGTCATTTACCTGCATACGAGCCAGCTCCGATTCTACATGTTCGATACGGAATTTGGATAGTCCGTAAACATTGACTTGCTTGAAATTCATCGTATATATGGAAAAAGAATGTTTCATATCCGGCACTGGCATCGGATCCGGTATCGGTGCGCCCGGAAGTCCGACCGGATCATCTTGCTGATAATGCTTGAGAATCGCACGAATGTGATCCCCGAGACGCTGCTCGCCCGCTGCAATCTGAGCTGCTTTATTTTTGTCTAGAATAAGTTATATATCATTCTCAATTAAAAACTTAATAATGTCAAATTTTAACATTAAATGATAAATAAATATGTGAAAAATATATAGCATTAAAGTCAAAGCCTTAAGTTTCAAAAATGATCGATTTCCTAAAATGTTCAAGAGAAATTAGCTGGGAGATTTAGTTATTAAAAATTTGAAAACGATATTCCTCCAATGATTTATACTACGATTGCCCCTTGAACTGTGTTTTATATTGCGTAAAAAGAATGAATCATTTGCATGAAAAATAACATGGCAACTCAGTTATCAAACGATTAATAACGTCAATCGTTCTTTTACTTATTTTTTATATCATGAAAACTAGTTTTATAAAGTTCTCAGATAGCTGACAAAGTTTTAGTTTCTTATAATTAGTTTTTTTTTTTTTTTTTTTTTTTTTTAATTCCAATCAGAAGAAAAAAATAGCTTTTTTTATCCACATAATATTCAATTAAGTCACATTTAAATAATTTACGAAATATAGAGTTTTTGTGGAGCTATATTTGTATAAAGTTAGACTTAGTTCATAATAAATATAGTAAATATATATATATATATATATATAATAGAATTTCAATTAGAAAAAAACATATATTTTTCTACTTGATATTTATTATTTGATTGAATCATATTTAAATAATATATAGATATATATACTGTAAGTATATATTGTTTAACTTTATAGGATATAGTATACTTTATTGCAAAACAATTCGTTGAAATCATACCTATCGAAGATGATGAGGTATCGTTTAGTTTTTTCAACTCGTCACCCGCACACAGGCAACACAGGAAGCAGCACAGTATCAAGAGGATTGTTGCACGCATTTCCGATTGAATCAAACGCAACTTGCACCACATGTCGTTTGATTTTTATTTTTTAATTGTCCAATATATTAATTAATTTTAATTTTTTTAGCACGCACGCACATACACGCGCTTTGTGTCGTTAACTGGCACTATGATCTTTCTCTGCCTAGGTAGAAAATTATCAATGGACGACGATGAGGCTTGGACGACTATAGAAGAGTATATGCACGCGTTCGACGTCGAAGTGATACGCTAGTGAATTTAGTGGAACGATATCTCTCTGACAGGTCATTGAGAAGGCGAGGGTCAAACGCTTTATCATCATCCATGCCCCTTCCCTCGCCGCCCTTATGTTGCTTCTCCTTTTATCCACTTCTTTCTTCCTTATTATCGTTCGTCCGATTCTCATCTCTAGCTTTAATGACATTGTCGCTTATGTATTGCGGTGTGTTCGATTATGCAAAAAATGCAATCTCTGATTAATGAGGAATCACAAAGAAAGTTGGATTTCAGGTTCAAAAATGGGTATGTTTTATCAAAACTATATTCGTATCTGAAAATGTACAGGAGACTTGAAATCATGTTTTTCTCGATCTTAATACATTTTTTCTTGGAAATTACACTGGTCCGACTGTTATCAACATTTTTAAATCTCTTGAGAAATAAATAATATATATATGTATATATATATATATATATATATATATATATATATATGTATGAAATCATCAATTTCAAACGTAACAAAAATATACAAAAGAAAAAAAAATTATTTAAATATATTAATCCAGTGTTAAGAAAAAGGAATATAATGATAAGTAGTTTTACCATATAATTTCGCATCTATGTATCCACTCTCTTAAAAGCAATGTACACTGACATATAGTATATAGTATATATACATATACACACACATTATATATATATATATATATATATATATATATATATATATATATATATATATATATATATATGTACACGCACCGGCATAAATGGTGTCCGTCGGTAAATGTGTATGTACGTACGTGTATGACAACCGAGAGCGTCACATACACATGCAGCGCGTACGTACGTGTCACTTGAAGCGCGGCGGAGTTCATGCAGCGGAGGAGAAAAAAGTGGGAGGCAATTCGATGTTGCATCCTTAGCGCAAGCCGCACGATCGAAAGAGAAAGCATGACAAGACGTGATGCCGATTAGTGGTGTCCTGTAGCACTGCCTCACTCACTCTACGCTTGAATGCAGGAGGAATGAGCGAGAGAGCTATAGGACACCGCGTTGTCTCTATATGCGTCTCGTTCGCTCTCGCGCTTATGTCATGCTTTCTTTTTTATTCTTTCAAGAAACGTGGCTGAACTCTGCGCATCGAATGCCGGCATTCGTAAAATTATAATTATATTATATTAATATTAGAAGTTCGGTTTCACATATATCAAAAAAATATGATTATTCTAATTAAATATTAATTTATTTATGATTGCGTATTTTTTTTTCTATTTATGTAAAAAAATTTGCTAAAAAATATATATATACATGTATCATTATGAGTAATTTTGAGATTCACTAGAACAGTAATTGTAAACTTGCATCCGTTTGTAATTAAATTTATAATTACTTATAAATAAACGTGTAGAAATGATAATTCGTGATATAAAATATTTTTCGTAATTGTATTATTACAAAACTCAAATTTTAAATTCCCGATAAAAAATTTCTTATGTATAGTTATACAGAATTGAATATTATTATACAGGATTCAACACAATTGTGTAAAAATATGTATAATTATTATAGATGACACCGTATAAAACGTTACGTATATTTATATATAAATGGATTGATAGCTACAATTAGAATTATGTATATGTAAGCTTATACATACTTATACACAATGCCTGCAACATTTTATTTATAATTATTAATAATTATATATAATCATATATAAAATGGACAAATTTCGTATATAAATTTGTATAATTAGATACGACTATTTTTGTCTGATTATATATAAAAATTTTTTACCGGGTTTATAACACAATATCGATATCTGATCGAATTCATGGTTTGTCACAAATGAACCAACGAGCATTTAACTGTAAATTTACAATACTTATATAAAAATGTAACTAATTTAGGGAAGATAACGTTATGCTGCGTAATATTACAAAAATTTAGATATCTTCATAAAAAAGTTTTTTAAATATTAATGATTAAATTATACATATATTAATATTAAATATTAATTTAAAGTAAATTAAAAACTCTATTTATTTTCTCTCTTTTTTTATTTATTTTCATAAATACATATATATATATATTTTTACATATAATTATATATAAAATATAAAATAAAAAAAAAATATATATATATATATATATAGAGAGAGAGAGAGAGAATTTATATATAAAAAATAATACGAATAAAATAATTACGAATGCCGGCATTCGATGCGCAGAGTTCAGCCACGTTTCTTGAAAGAATAAAAAAGAAAGCATGACATAAGCGCGAGAGCGAACGAGACGCATATAGAGACAACGCGGTGTCCTACAGCTCTCTCGCTCATTCCTCCTGCATTCAAGCGTAGAGTGAGTGAGGCAGTGCTACAGGACACCACTAATCGGCATCACGTCTTGTCATGCTTTCTCTCTCGATCGTGCGGCTTGCGCTAAGGATGCAACATCGGATTGCCTCCCACTTTTTTCTCCTCCGCTGCATGAACTCCGCCGCGCTTCAAGTGACACGTACGTACGCGCTGCATGTGTATGTGACGCTCTCGGTTGTCATACACGTACGTACATACACATTTACCGACACCATTTATGCCGGTGCGTGTACACACAAATCGAGGGACTCGTATTGTTTTCAAATTGATCGGTTCAGTTACAGATCAATCGGTTTGCGCATCCGGCTTGTCTCAACCTTAATATCGTTCCGGTTGCTAAATAAATTTCCGTTGTATCGTCATGGCAATTGAAACACATAATTTGCGTAAGTCGCAATAAGATCTGTTAATTGTAATTATTTCAAGAGTTAGTTATGTAATGCTAAAATTATACAGAAAATATATCAAACCCAACAGATTTTATACATTGGTATTGTTGAACAATTAATAAATGTCGCATTATTGGAGATTTAATATATGTTGCTCATCGTTTATATATTAAATTAAATATAATAATTTTCTATTGTTTTAGTATCTATTTTTTTTAAATGTGTGAGAGAGAGAGAGAGGGGGGGGGGAGAGAGGAAGGGGGAGAGAGAGGGGGGAGAGAGAGTTTCTCTCTCCTTCTAATTTTTTTTAGTGAATATATATAATGTATTAGCAATGCGAGAATTTTTTTTTAATAATTATTAATATATAATTATTATGTATGTTCTTTTATACATATGTTTGTATGCAAATATCTCTTAAAAATCTGTTTTATTTTTGTTTTTATATTTATTTTGCTTCTCTCTTGCGACTATTGGTTCAAAAGTTTGAAATAATATTCTCAAAATTGATATAATTTGCTAGAAAAAAAGCAGTCTCTTTATTAGCAAATATATTTTGTCTCTTTCAATATGTATTAAATTTTTATTTCAAACTTTCAACACAAAACAAAAAATTAAAAACCTTTTATGTTAAAAGTTTAACGGAAAATTTGTAAAATGATATATATTATTTTTTATTTTATAAAAATTAGTGATTAAGTTTCTTTTTAATATAATAAAATCCTACCTTTGGATCGTCTTTGGGAATAATAAATATATGAAACATATTAAATCATGACATATAATTAATCATGTTTTTGTTTCATCTTTTGTTTCATCTGTCCTAACCTGAAAAGTGTTTAATATCATTTTCGCTTCAATGTGTTTGATGGACTAAAAAAATAAAGATCGATAGATGAAGAATTTTGTGCTCTGAAATGAAAATAGCATCGAATGAATGTATCAAAAAGTGCGTTCAAAAATTTTATCCCTAGGATAGAATATAATATTTAATTGACCAATCAAGACAAAGAAATTGTTACGTCTAGAAGTGGCGGGATATTTAAATCCACATATACAAAAATTTGTATGTAAAACAAAATTGATAAAAAAATAGAGCTCTTTCCTTCAACGTGGTCTTTCTTTTGTGCTTACATTATGCCTTTTTAAAAAACAAGGTGAATGGAGATCTGTTCATGACGTATAGTCACGTGGCGTGCACAGTTGGTTATTTATAGATAGCGAGTGTAATTCGGCAAAAGTGTTTGTGTGTAAGTATAGGTAGCTATACCATCACGCATTTTACGCTGATGCAGGCTGCAAGCGTGCGACTAATTCTTGCATGACAGAAGCGAATAGAGGATACGTATATATATGGCAAAATATTCTTGTTATGGCGTTTTGATGCCCGCGAGTTGTGTTGCAATTCCGAGCGAGTGTTTATCTTCTGGCGTACTCTGAAAGCCAAACACGTTTGAAGGCTGAACGTCAATCTCGTGAGAAGGAGATGCGCGGGGATATCACTTTGGTTCCTTGACGTTCTTTTACGATTCGCGTTTAACGAAACACGAAAATTATGTCGAAACCTGATGCACCGAAGTTTGTTATAGCGCTTTTTTCCTTCAAAGGAAAGAATAACGATGAGGTATGTAAAAGAAAGAATACACCTGCCATTGAATGATACTTGATATCTCATAATATCAGAATAATAATCCATAATAATATATTATTGTAGTTTCCAAAATATATGCTTTCTTTTAATGACGCAATGTTCTCATTTTCTTCAGTTGTGTTTTAAGAAAGGAGATATAATAACGATAACTCAAGTGGATGATGAAGGCTGGTGGGAGGGTACGCTACAAGACAAAACTGGTTGGTTCCCTTCGAATTATGTCAAAGAATATAGAATCCCAGGTATGGTAAATATATTTAAATTTGAACATTTTAAGTAATAATTATGCAGAATTTATCTGGTTTTAATTTTATAATTTTTATGCATAATTTATTTAGTTTTTGTGTTGTAACATTCTACATAGTGTCTGATGAATAAACATGTATATAGATAGTCATACATCGATCAAAACATCTCCAGAAAGGAGCCCACAGGAATCACCTGCCCATCAGAAACTTAATCGTGATATAGTATTGAAGGATATTGTAGATTCTGAGAGAGTTAATGTAGCAGAATTGCAAGGTTTAATGAATAACTTTTTACAACCTCTTGAAGCATCAAATATGTAAGTTATATAATAAAACACAAAAAAAAAAAATATATCATATATTATGAAAATATATATAGTATATATATTATATTGTACTATATATAGTATATAATTTTTTAATAAATTATATTTATCATATATTTATATATTATATCATATATATTTATATACAAAAAATAGTCTTACATACTATAAAAATTTACAATTTTATATATATATATATATATATATATATATATAGACTGAAAAAAGATGAGTATAAGCAACTACTTGGTAATATACATGAAATTTTGGAAACTCATCAATGTCTGTTGGCTAATTTGGAAACAACGATTTTACAAGGACTCTCTGCAAGAGTAGGGAATTTGTTCCTAACTATCGCACCGAGGCTGAAATCAATTCACACCACATATTGTAATAATCATCCACAGGCTGTTTGTATACTAGATAGATACAGGTAGCTACTGAAAATAAAAATATAAGATTATTAAATCTGTATTTTTTAATAATGATCAAATATGTATATATAATAATTATACACATCATGTTTTAGAGATGAATTAAATGAATTTATGGAACATAGCGGGGCAATATCACCTGGTATATTGATATTAACCACTGGCCTTAGTAAGCCATTCCGAAGATTGGATAAGTATTCTGCTATGCTTCAAGAATTAGAAAGATATACCGAAAAGAATCATCCCGATAGAGGAGACACTCAACGTAGTATAACAGTATATAGAGAAATCACGGTATGATAATCTCTAGCTGTGTATATACAAAACAATTGTTATTAATGTTTAATTTCATTTAAATTTGCTCATTATATGATGTTTTTACTGTTAGGATCATTGTGCTTCCATACGTAAGCAGCGTGAGTTGGCACTTCAAATATTAACTAGTGGAATTAAAGGTTGGGAAGGTGAAGAATTAAATTCATTAGGCGAAATTATTCATGTTGGAGCTGTAACTCTAGCAACTGTAGATCGTAGAGATAGATATTTTGTTTTATTTCCCAGTACATTGCTAGTTCTTAGTACCAGTCCCAGGATGAGTTCCTTCATTTACGAGGTATATATTTGAAAACATTTTTACTATACTGATTTAATAATACAACTTTAATATACAATAATCTCATTTTGTGTATTGCAATTATTTGTATAGGGAAAACTTCCATTAACTGGCATTAATGTAACTGGAATTGAAGATACGGATGAAGTAAGAAATGCTCTTGAAATCACTGGTATGATTATTATTATAATTTTATATGAATCGTAATTTATCTTATAGCAGGCACAATAAATGTCATTTTGTGATTTAAAAAATAGTGATGAAATCTATTTATATATTTTATAACAGATACATTTTTTCTTAAATTGCAACATAACATAATAATTATTTTTTAAAATACTAATTTAATATAAATAATGTATGTCTAATGCGATATGTATATTTTAAGGGCCAATGATTGAGAGTATTATCGTGTTGTGCGCCACAAGGGAAGAGAGACAACGCTGGATCGATCTCTTGATTCAGGAACAAGGCACTAATAGCCTTTTGAAATCGCCAACAATGTCTCGTGTGAGTTGTCATCATCCTCCGTACGCGCGACTCTCGAGATACTTTGCGAAGCTCGTGAGGAGAAAAGTCATATATCCCGAATTAATGAAAAAATTATTGTATACGCAATATGTTTTGAAGCCAGACTTGAGCGATGTAAAAATGAGAAAATGCAATGTAACCTATATAATTTTAACTACTCGCAGCAGTGGAGGATCAGAGTCGAATACATCTACTGAAAGTAACGTACAGGAGGAGCCACGAATATTGCGTAAATCTTCATTAGTACTAGACGTTAGATACGTGATAGATAATACTGATCTTAGTACGGTGGGGCTCGCGAATACTTCCTCGCTCACGAATTTCGCACCGAGAGTCGATCGCTGTACCTTTGAAACTAGTAAAAGTTTACCGGCCAATGCCACAATGAGTCACGTCCTGCCGTTCGCGTCGAGCAAATCCTTTACGCCGAAATTTCACGCGCGCTGTAACGAACTATTTTGTCGGGAACATTTGGAAATTCCATACGACCAAGAGCACAGCGGTCTAACGATGAATTATTCGAAAACGATCGAGCTCTATCCAAAGATGTCGGAGGTTCAATATTCGGCAACATCTACCCAGAAAAATAGTGTTCAGAGAGAAACGTGCGCAAACACTAGTTTACGATCATCGGATTCGGGAATGGCCGAGAGTTATTGCCTGAATTCGTCTGAAATTAATTCCTGTTACAAATCATATGCGTCTAGTCATACCAAATATACAGATCCTGTAAGAACGTCTCACAGCGAAAGTGATAACGATGAGAATAAGTTTGAAAACCAGTGTATTTGCACCTCGCCGTTTGGCTCTACACCTCGAGACAGTGTCCGTTCTTTGGCTTCGTCTAAAAATATTGATGAATGTACAAGTCTTGCAAAAGCTAACGATAACGATGCGAATAACGATCCGAATAGCGAGAAAAAAATTCAAGAAAATTTATTAACTCACCCTCTAATCAATTATGGAAAGAGATATACCCAACCGATACCGTATGCACATCAGTGTGTAATTAAAAAAGTAGGGAGACATGTAGTTCGTCCAATACAGCCGATTATGGAAGAACGTGATGAACCAACTAATCAAGTGTATTCATCTGGACTGTATGCTCATTGGTGGCTCAAGAAACCTATCCCGATATTTGGATACACGGAACAAGGCAAGCTTCCATGGCATGGCTGTTTCTTTGATCATTTCAGTTTTTTAACCATTGGTGTTTTTACTAATTATTATTTTTCACCGAAAATAGTATACCCTTATTTCACAGCCATGTTGTGTGAAGTAAGCTATTGCTTTGCTAACACAATATACATATAGAATAGCTTTGGAAAACATCATAAGTTTCTCTGCACAGATGCCTTTATTTTATCGCATTGCCATCATTCACTTTGTGAAAAATTCCATTGATTTTGATTAGGCACAGCTTTGGCTTCTAGGTAGGGCGTGCACTCTAAAATGATACAATTATTTTTTGTATCCTCCAGATAATTTCTTATTAAAAGTAGGATCGCAAAACCATAGAACAAAAGGTTTTGTAGAAATAGAAAATATTAATATAATTATATATATATATATTACATAATTATATATATATATATATATATATATATATATATATATACATATATAAAATTAATAACTCTTATATATACATATATATAAAAGTTATAACATATATGAAATATTTACGGATTCTTATTTTAACCCGTTCTTTGTCTATAATATATACGAATTATCTTAACAGATAAATTTTTAAATTATGCATGTACAGAAATAATAGAAACATTTCAAGTTATTGTGTATTGATGTTTTTAAGATATGTATTATAAATGATACTGTATATTGTAGCAGATGAACAACCAGGTGAACGGAAAGCACCAACGGCCGATATTGGAACATTGCACATCTCCAGGAATTAAGACACCTTGGAGTCTTGCATCATTAAGACCTGCTCCTCCCATATATTCTCTTAAGAACTTTGGAAAAATAGATACTACCACAGATACATCACGCCTACAACGATCATGCAGTAAGATTTGTCTGATTTATCCTTAAATAAATATTAGCTTCTTTAAATCATTTTCTATTGGATGTGTTTTACATCACAGATGAGCGAGAGTTTGAAGAAGATGCAATGATACTAAAAGTAATAGAGAGTTATTGTCTTTCTGTTAATGCTAGATTTACTGTACATTCTGGAGAATCTAATTGTAAGTGGTGACTAGTGATAATTATAAAAGATAATTATTAACAATTTGTAAACTTGTTAAAACATTTTATATTTATGAAGAAATTGTGCTTACTTTTCAGCAATGTTAGATTATGATTCACAAAAATCACGCGATAGGATATCATGTACACATAATAAAAGCAACTGGGAATCTTGTAATGACAAGTGAGTGCAAAAAAATTAATTCAATATTATTAAAAAAAAATATTTGTCTCATCCTCCATTGCAACGAATATACTCAATCTGATAATTTCTATAAAAAGTTAAATGTTGCTTGCTTAAATTTACTCTTGAAATACTTTGTTATCATCTTATTTTTGATTAATTGAAAAAGAAATGAGAATTTGAGAAAAATTCACAGATAGTTAATATATCAGACATTAAGATTACTGCATATTTTTATTGTATATATTGATATTAATGTATGCTCTATATGTATGCTATACAGGACATTATCTGAAACGGTTAAAACCTTGAAGAATCAAATGACAGACCTGCAATCACAAATGTCACTACTAACAAAGCAATTAGACGAGGAGAGAAGATCACGACTTTCATTAGCTGCTACAGTAAAGCGTAACATGGGAGTTACAGATGGATAAGAATCTGATAACATGAAACAAAGAATATGTAATAACAAGAAGAGTGTTCCAAACTAAATTGTTCATAATATTCATAATGTTCATATTTTATATATACAAGTTAATCATAAAATTCATTATATAGTCGCGCATTGTTGGAATGTTTTCATAAAGTTTACTACTTGTTACATATGCATACGCGCGTCAACATATACATATATTTATATGATAAGTATAGGCTAAAGACAGACAATATATAAAGAAATTATTTATGTATTTTTTTAGTATATTATACATTTAGAAATAAAGTCAATATTCAGAAAATTGTATTATAAAATTCACATTGATTATAAAATATTGATATTATGCAATTTGTCTTCTAGTGAAAATGATTACAATATGAAATGCATACGAATATATTTAAGTACAAATAAGATGATGAGAGATTCTATTTAATAAGAATATATGAATTTATTCAAATATTTTATATTTAGAAGAATTGTTATGAATTCTATTAATATGATATTTACAGTTAAACATTTTTAATTATGAGAAAAGTTATATATTTATCGTAACTTATTTTTAATACGCTCTAGTTCATTAACTCTACTTCGTGCATGTTCCAATCTGTGCCATGCCATTTGTAATACTTTCTGACTTGCATATCCAGAACCTTCGTGTGGTTGACCTGATATACATTATAGATATATTAAAAATGTAGATATATTGAAGATTGTTATTGATATATATATATACAGGGTGTTCGACAACAGATGGGACAAAATTTAAGGGATGATTCAACATAAGAAAATAAGACAAAAATTAAAAATAACAAAATTGCGATAGAGGCTTTGTTTTTTTTACTTATAAATATTTGAAAATTTGCATGAAAAGTGCCCAAAGCATAGTAATCCCCAAAATTTTTGAAGTGTATAGGCTATATTGACCGAATCGCTCTCAAAATACTGACGCAAAAGTATGCAGCAAATTGCCAAGTTATAGATAGCTTTTACACAAACTTTCAAATATTTGTAACTAAAAAACAAAGTCTCCATAACAATTTTGTTATTCTTGCTTTTCATCTTATTTTATTATGTAGAATCATTCCTTAAATTTTGTCCTACCTGTTGTCAAACATCCTAAATAAAATAAGTATATGTATTCTGTACCTGTAGAAACCTGTGTAAGATAATTAATTTGTTCGCTCAATTTAGACTCCAACTGTCCTAGTGTTTTTAAAAATTGATGTGTCTGTGACTCTGCCTGTTTCAAGCTTGATTTCTCTTTGCTCAGTTCCATGCAAGCTTGTCCTATATAATGTAAAATATATATATATATATATATTTATATATTAATATAAAGTATATATTTTGATCATTTGTATTTTATATATACTTAAAGTTTGTTTTATATAATTATTTTCATGTTTTATTGTTCCATAATTGTTATGTTCTGTCTTATATGTATATATGTATGTACTTTGATATATAAGAGTCACTTAAATTATAGAAAAAAAGAGCTATTAATAAGACTATTTAACAATTACCTGCACTTTGTAAACATATTATAATATCCTTTTCGATAGTTTCTAAAATCTGAATTCTTTCCATCGGCGGTGTCATTTTGCGCCTTTTATTTGTATTTACTATTTTTCAATTAGAATATCTGTAAAATTCGTTTAAAGATTCAATAAATTTCACTCATATTTTAATCCAATTTAATTATAGTACTTACAAAGATTAAAAATAATATAAACAGGATTTACAGTATAGGTTAGAATATTTTTTTATCAGAAAAGCCTGACGGCGACCTTTACGCCCTCTTTTCATAAGACAAGCAATTCAATGCGCTGTATATTAGCGCTCCACATCCATTTGACAGTCGCTGGAATTACGTAACTAGATCCACTTTTCCTTGCAGCACCGACGAGATATTGCTTGCACTATGCTAGCGCCAACTAGATTCGTTTTAGAGCGGGAAGAACTATATATGATCAGATCTATTTTTCGGTATACAAAATAAATTCAATTCAATTTAAATTTTTAATTTAATGAAATTTAATGTATTAATGTATTAATTTTTATGTATTAATAAATAATTTTAACATATTAATTTAAAATTTTTTTGGATAAATGAGTTTTTTATTATATTTATAATTATTAATTTGTATTATTTAATTAATATTTTATAATAAATAAATTTGGACGATGCACATAAAATTTCCATCATCATACATACATATATATAAATACAAGCACCGTACTGTTAAAGACAGTCAGCTTATGGAAGTTAACGTGGGAAAACCGACGAGATATTAACTGTCAGCTCTGGACAAATTTAAGCGACAATCGGTCTTTAATAATATTTCGTCGGTGATTATAGTGATATATCTATATTATTTCATTTTATTTGATTTCATTTTAGAGACTGTCTTATTTCCATCTATTATACTTTGTTCTGTCTTAATTTATTGCATCTCATGGAATTTTGATTTATTTTCTTTTTTTCTATTTTATTTTATTACCACTCTCACAATTAAAATTAAAGTATTGTTAAATTCTATTTTGTTTTATTCTGCATAATTCTTTTCTATATTGCTTCACTTTATTTTTCTTTCTATCTATATTATAGTGATATCTATATCGATTTTGATTTATATTTTATTTTAGAGATTGTCTTTTTTCCATCTATCATACTTTGTTCTTTGTATTTGTCTTATTTTATTACATCTCATAGACCGATACTCCGATCTTATATTTAAGGTCCGTTCAACCAATAAAATGATGCTATGCGGTTACTTCATTGGTTGAACGGGATCTTAAGACGATCTTAAATATAAGCTCAAACTATGAATACCGACCATAGAGTTTATTTATTTCCTTTTATTTTATTTTATTTTATTTTTTATTAATTCCATCACTAGTGCATAACTGAATAGTGTCCAAACGGAGTGCATCTTTTTGTGTCCAAGTTCTCTTTTAATTGAGACGTAATTAATAAGCTTATTAATGATTTTTTTTTATTGCGAAAATTAGAATATTAGCTATGTTGGACTTAAAAGTTTCTAATTAATTTTATGGACCAAAAGGACCAAAAAGAACCAAAAAAGTAACATGTAAGTCATTACACACATATTTCATAAATATATAAAAAAATCTATGATATTTATACAAAAGGGATAATTAGTACACATGTTAATGACTCATATAAGTATTACCAGAGCTATACCAATTTTCAACAGATTTACTAATTAAACTTGATATATCCATGTTTTTTAAGTCGTTGACTATGAATTCCGTTGAACTTTAAGCAAATTGGAACGTTTGTCATAATGGGAAATCCGCGCTGAGAGAGACAGCGAATGTAGAGAGCCTCTTGTCCGTTTTGGAGTGCACTGCGCTTTCTCAGTTCCACTTTTACAATACGTGCTAAATTTTTTCTCGTAGCTCTGTAAATGTAGACATTGAACTCTAAATGTCACAGCACATACTTTTGCATAATGCATAAGGAATTTGATTAGTCCATTAATACATGTATACACAGTAAAAATTTGTGCGTCCATATGTTAAAATTTTCTTCTGTTATCACGTTTTGATTACTACTTTAATTTAAAATTAACATACAACTGATATTTTGTTATTTTTACTTTTATAATGTTTTCATGAGTTACATTTATGTTAATTTCATAACTTAACACTTTGTGCGTGTCTCTTGAAA
The DNA here is from genome assembly GCF_047496725.1 of Anoplolepis gracilipes. Classification (NCBI taxonomy): domain Eukaryota; kingdom Metazoa; phylum Arthropoda; class Insecta; order Hymenoptera; family Formicidae; genus Anoplolepis; species Anoplolepis gracilipes. The sequence continues at coordinate 4,393,247 of NC_132976.1, read as the reverse complement.
ATAAAATATTATTTTAAGTGCCTTTAACACAATCATTTTAAACAATCAATATATCTCAAAATCAGTTTAACATTCTAAGAAAAGTTAAAGAAAATCTTCAAATAATTATAAACTTTGACATAAAATATAATAAAATTTATTAAAATTTGGGAGCTTTTTGGAAAAGACTGATATCCGAAATGATTCACATAAAACGCCAAAAAATGCCTTCAATCTTTAGAGCGATACTGTAAAATTAAATGAAGCATGATTACCAATTATTGACAGTTTATCTAACATTAAGTTTTGATACTGTTTTTGCACATGTTTTCGACTATTAGAATTAAATATGTGTACTATTTGTTCTCATGACATTGGATGTTTATTCCATGGTTATTAGCAGTTAAATTCCGTCAGTCATATGTCGATTGTCGGTTGTTCGTTCTGTCTCTTTTATTCTTCTTCGTCTGAGTGACTTGCCTCTGTTTTATTAATTTACATTTTAACTAGTTGATAACTTTAAATGCGTTTTGTTTGTTAGTGTATCTTTCCTTACGTTATGCACCGTTTAGAAGGCTTCTTATATTAGACGGGTTGTGGAGATCAGTGGAAATGAGTACGTAATTTGCATCTTAATGTATATGTAGTAAGTATATTAATAAGTTATCAATTTTTAGCATTTATTATCTTATTTATGTTATTTTATATGCTTTCACTTTATAGTTTTTAAATTACTGAAGAAGACTCGAAAGGAGTCCAAAACATTTGAATTATTACTAATAAATTATGAAGAATTGTTAAAATTATATTTTTTTCACTCTACATCCGCGTCGGCTCTTTATTGTCTAATTGTATTTGTATTTATATAATTGACAATTATTATTAGAGGATTGCTGTACCATAAAAGTTGTGGTCATCTTATTACACTTTGTCAGAATATATCTTAATATTTCATTAAAATATAGGCTTATTATTTAAAATTTTAGATATAAACAAATTTGTATTTGTATTTGTATACTGAAATTTATGAAGAAAATTTTATTAACTAATTTTTTTATTAAACTTATATATTAATTAAAAAAAATAATTAAAAGAAATAAAATAAAAAATTGTTTAAAATATATAAGGTGTTACAAATCTTATTTTAAAGATGTAATCTCATGATTTTATTGACAGATTGAGAAAATGACATAATGCTGAATAATTTATTACTTTGAATAATTTGTTTAATATTTTGAGAGGTAATTACCAGCTGACCCTGTGTCACACATTTTTTCCACCAGAGGTATTTTTTGTACTTGGAGCCAAATGCTGCCATGAAATAATAACTGTACATAATAATGTGGATTACGGAATTCAGGGTCCCTATGACGACAGTTTGTTCTCCAAGTAGGTATTTCAAGCAGAACCATGAAAAAATAATTGTTACGCTGTGGTGATACATATGAAGTAAAGACACTTGCTTCTTCCTCAAAACGAGGAATATCTTTAAAAGCAAAACATTAGATTAGGAGTTACAGTTTCATTATAAATCTTTTTTATCTTGTCTCAATATTTCTTGTGTTTCAAAATAAACTTGCGTTATGATTGCTTTTGTCGATTAAATGATAAAATAATGGTAATTTTTGAATTATAAATAAGCACAGAAACACGAATCCGAATTACTTTCAAAACCTTTGTGAATCAACTAATACATATTAAACGTCTTAATTATTAAAATATTAATTAATTTTATTTGTATATAAATATTTTTTTACCGTGTCCAGGAGTTCGGTTAATTTTCCGAAAAAATACCACCATCCACTTGTTGACTATTTGTCCAAAACATAAACATAATATTGTTAAAATTATATATAATATTTACAGAAAATTATTAAAATTTAATTTAGTTTACAGTTATTGAAAATTACGAAAAAAATGCCTACCACTGCATATTTGATTTCTGCATTATATGCTATATCCATCAGAAAACATCTTAATAACGATATTCAATCCCTGAAATAAGCGAATAATTTTTATAGATTAATTTGTATCAAATTTTACAATTTGGTACACATTTAATGATAGAGATGTGGAATCAGAATTATTTTACCATAAATGTCAACCAGATACTGAAGAGCACTTGAAAAGCGTTATGTAAGATTATAACAGTTGTTAGTTGAAAAACTGGCCTATTTTTGATTATTTTTGATCCAGCCTTCAATACAAATATCAAATATGTGACGACAATACATAACATAGAAGTCCCAGAATCCATAAAAGGCTAGGTATCTACTATTGGATCTGTTAAAGAAAAAAATATAATTTGTTTATTTTTTACGAAAAGTTATAAAACGTGTTGAAAATTTCTGATTAATAGTGTCTATATATTATATCTATATAATATAGATATAATTTGTTACATTTTCTAAACAAATTATTACATAAGTTTTGAATTATTTTTAAAATAAATGAATTATTAGAAGAGAATGAATAAAATGGGCTGATTTTTCCCTAAAAAGTGTAACATAAGTTACATATGTTTTCTTATAGTTTTTGAGCTGTTAAATACGAAAATATCCTCAAATTTGTGCTTTTAACAGAAAAACATTGGCAGGAAAAATATCTGAATAATATAATTTTCTTAAGTCAAAATAAATTCGATTAACTTTAAACTCGAAGTGTTTATTTGAGCTGCTTTATGATTTGTACCATAACTAATAGCATTTTTCAAGTAATACTTATGTACCATAATTCTAAAGTTGAAATTGATGAATATCTAAAATTAGAAAGTTATTTCTGCAAGTATAATACAAAAAGTAGTATAATAGGGCTCCAGACGCAAGTCTACTGTAAAAAAACCTAACGCGTTTCTAGGTGGAACTTTTATAGTGGTATGGAAGTCCACTATTTTAACATATTTAAAAATCTACAATTTATGCAGGTACACTGCTATCTGATAAAATTGAAGATTTTTTGAATAAATTGACAATATCTTTTTTAATTTTTATATTAATTTTGCTATATTAGATTTAACATTTCTAAAATACTTCATTTTAAAATGTTTTCTTAGTTTAAAAAATATAAGAAGTTATAAAACTATAATACAAATAATTAAATAATTGCAACAAAATTAATACTAATCGAATTACTATTAAAAGACTTATTTCGACTCCTTTAAGGTAAAATTTGACCACTTTCCCAAGAGTTTAGACCAATAAAACGGGTATTTTTGTATTTAGTAGCTCAAAAACTGTAAGAAAATTACATTTACATTTTTTGGGCAAAAATCAGTTCATTTTATCAACTTCCTTTGAAATATTTATTTTGATTAAATAAAAAATGTATTTTATAATTTTATTATTATTTATACACACATATATATATATATATATATATATCTGTCAGAATTGTAACCAGGTAGTGAAGATAGATTGCAATTTACGTTTAAATTATTTATAATTAAATTATTAATGCAAGTATCATCTCATTCGTTTATATGCTGTTTATAAGCACTAATATTCTGATTTATATTAAATGAGATAATGGATGATGTTATTTCGTTCAAAAGATATTTCGTGACTAAAGGAGCTTTTTTCAAAATTTGATTTTTGTTATAGTATTAATAAGTTTACCTTTAATATTTTTCGAAACTTCCATAAATTGCTGACTATGTCTTGTTTTTACATTTATTATTTACGATTGAGTTTTCAAGCCTTCTTTTCTCTCATTATTTTATACTGTAGGATTAAAATAACATATGTGAGAAAAGATTATTAAAATTCTCTGCATTTTTTCTTCTTTTGCTGAAATAAATAAGAATGATCTAAATGCTTTTTTTTTAAAAACTACCCAAACTTTCTCTCTCTCTCTCTCTCTCTCTTTCTCGTGATTTGTAACATATTCTTAGTATAATAATTCCGCATATAAAGTTAATATGGTGAGAGAAAGAGATTAATTTTTTACTTTTTTATAATAAAAAGTCTCTCACAAAGGAATCTTTCAAACCCGAAAATTTCGATTTTAATGAAACTTTCTAATTTAATGATACATATGTAGGATATTACATAACTACATTCACATGTAGAGTGGTTTTTTTCGATATATATCTTGAAAACTATTCATTTAATTTTTGGCTATTATATCTTTATAACGTTTTATAACGTTTTTTTACAACTTTTTACGTAGAACATTCCAAGAAATTGATTTATATAAAAAATTAGGATGGTCCATTTAAGAAAATTAAGTTGATCTTCCTATAATTTTGCCACTTACATCCAAGGTTAAACCATCGCATGTCCTAAAATCAAACAACTTTTGTACGAAGCATTTTTTTATAAAAAGGGTTAGAAAAAAAGATATTTTTATAAAAACTCTTCGTGTATAGATAGAGAGGATCAAACTGATACGAAACCATCGCGATACTGAAAATTCTGATTTTAATGAAACTTGGCACATATTTACGTTTGTTATATTCTGTCTACACCGAAGGATGATCCTACTTGTGGCTTATCCGACTACTTTCATCCGTCTACACTATTGCATAATTGTAGTATTTTTATATAAACCCGCTAATAACTTCAACATTTTTATTACATTATCTCGATAAATATTCGAGATATAAAAAAATGTTTTATACAAAAGTTTTTATAGTAAAAGGATCTCTATTTAAGGCGATTTTTGGTGTGACTCTGGTATAGCAACGAAACTGTACCAGAAAGTTTTCGCGGGTTTGGTAATTTGTAGTAAAGCCGTGGCTAACTGTTTTGGTACCTAGGTAGTTGATACAATGTTATACCGAGCAATAAAGCAGGATACTTTTTGTAAATACCTGTTTTTAATGTAATAATATCTGTTTTTTAGATAAGTTGCAAATATGAATACATAAATAATTTTATATATTTATTGTATTGGATTTATCTTATTTTGTTAGACTTGGTATTTTAATCAGTTATCCTACAAGCACAAAAAGCTATCAATTTTGGATGCTTGTAAATTTACTAACTTCTACACTATAGATTAAGTTATTACTTTTACTAGTTAAGTTAAATTACTTCTATCTAGTTAAGCACTGATTGAAATATTGAGTTTTGTGTATGAAATAACACTTTTTTATTAATTTACAAAGATTTTATTTTTATTTGAATTATTACTTATTTAGTATAGATATTATAGATAAAAGTAATTAATATTGGATAAAAATGGAAAATTAATATATTATTATATAAAAAGTAATGTAAAAATTATGCTATAGTTATATATTAAAATGATAATTTTTAATATCATTATATCGGTGTATAAATCCATTCAAATTTCGGAATATAATCCTGGACGATTATGACTTTTTTTGCTTTATTTTCATCAAAATTTTAATTTTTCTCTTCTTTGCATTCTTTGCATGAAAGAAATGCTTATAAATTTCTATTAATGGTACTTCATTATTTTCATCAAATACTTCATTCATTCAAATAGACAAATACTATTTAAAACTCATATTTATTCTGTATGTCTCTTCTATTCATATTAGAATAAGAGAATATTTAATTATTTTTAAATAGTTTTGAATTCGCACGTACAGAAAAGAATCAGTATGTTTTAGCGTGCTGGTGTGGTACATATTACCAGAATAAGTTTCGCCTCTACCAATAGCAACCTTGGTACATGTACCAAACGATCGCCAAAAATCGCCTTTAATCACATTAATAAAATTTTGAAAAAATAATTTTCTTTATCATAAAACTTTTATATAAAACATTGTATATAAAACATTTTTTCAAATCTCGAATAGTTTTTGAGATATATCGAAAAAAACGAAAAAAAAAAATTAAAGTTTTGATGAAACTATAATAATGAGATTTTCTCGTCAATATAATTTACACAAAATTGTTTCATTTTAATTCGATCAATTAATAATTTTATTTACATGAAATATTAATTTAATTAGGTTTTCAACTTCCCATAAAATAGAACTCATGAAACTGATATTCTTTAGACAAGATGCCCTGTCAGCACACATGTTCAAAAGATGTTTATAGGAGATCCATAGAATGTTAAAACATACTTTAATATCCTATAAATCTCTTATTGACATCTTTTAAACATGTGTGCCGATAGGGTGAAATGGACAAACTGTCATTATTAACATTTGCGTTCTTGAAGTTATTTACCTTAATTACTTACATAAATAGAATTTGTCGATAATCTACAAGTTTAATCCGACGTTCCGCGGACGAATGTTACTAATTTGCTTTCTGCTTAAAATAAAAAAAAGTACCAGCGGTATTGTCTTCGTGCGACACTGCTTTTGTCACGTAGATTTACATACATACATTACATTTTAATAGCTTATTGTTCAATTAATAAAAAAATCACTTTAAAATGATCAAAAAGAACAAAAAAAGTAACATGTAGTCATTACACACGCTCATAATTATATAAAAAAATCTATGATGTTTATACAAATTGGGTAATTAGTACACATAATAATAATTCATATATGAGCAACAGAGCTCTGCCAATTTTTAACAGATTTACATTAAACTTGATATACCCATGTTTTTTAAGTCGTTGATTATAAATCCCATTGAACTTTAAGCAAATTGGAACGTTTGCCATAATGGGAAAGCTGCGCTGAGAAAGACAGCGAATCTAGGGGGCCTCTCGTTTTGGGATGCACTGTGCTTCCTTAGTTTCATTTGTACAATACCTGCTAAATTTTTTCTCGTAGCTTTGTAAATGTAGACATTGAACTCTAAAGGTCGCAGCACATACTTTTACATAATGCATAAGAAATTTGATTGATCTATTAATACATGTATACACAGCAAAAAATTGTGCATCCATATGTTAAAATTTTCTTCTGTTATCACGTTTTGATTACTATTTTAATTTAAAATTAACATACAACTGATATTTTGTTATTTTTTCTTTTAATGTTTTCATAAGTTACATTTAGGTTAATTTCATAACTTAACACTTTGTGCGTGTCTCTTGAAAATGAAATATTATTTTAAGTGCTTTTAACACAATTATTTTAAACAATCAACATATCTCAAAGTTAGTGTAACAGACTAAGAAAACTTAAAGTAAATCTTCAAATAATTATAAACTTTGACATATAATATAATCAAATTTATTAAAATCATATATTTTTATTGCAAATAATTTAAGTTAAAATAAAATAAATAAATAAGTTAAAATTATCATGTTAAAGTATCAAGTTATTATCATGTATTAATATAATATAAAAAGTAAATGTTCTTTTAAAATATCCATACGTTAATGTAACTTAAAATAAAATGTATTATTTTACACTTCAAAATAGTTACATACATTAAAGTTTTAACATAAAAAGCCGTAATGTTAACAAATGAAATATTCAATACATTTTGATTAATCGATGGCTTTATTAGCTTAATGGAAGATGACAGTTATATCTTTAGTCTGCTCGTATCGTTTCTTTTATTCTCTTGTGTGTGAGATCTTATAGAGACAGGATACAACTTACGCAACATTTACTGTCGATAATGCTTTATCTCACAATCAGTGCTTCTGAACTCTTGGAAGAGTACGCGATTTATTTGCGATTAGGAATATTTGTGAATAAAAGTATTATGTGAGTATTGTGAATTGAAGTATACTATATACATACTGTGTGTGTATATAAAATTTACTCATTTTCTGTGCATTTTATTGAAATATTTATTCTAATCAATGTATAAACAAACTGTTTTAATGTTCATTATCAATCCGAGAATTCTTAGAGAATTCTTTACAATTTTATTTTATTTATATGAATGTAAGACTAAGATTTCAGTGTTGTGTTTTTGTCGTACGACAAAAATTTTATGTGTATTGATTAGCTATCGGATAAAATTGTTTGTAGAATTTTATTTAATAACTAATGAAATTTTATTTAATAATCAACCTTTGTTGTACGAAGAAAATGCGGCAATGAAATTTTAATTTAAGAATATATATAGAGCAAGTAAATAAGCTTTTTATTTTTGTCATAATGTTTGTCAATTTTTATGCCTTAAAACTTATTTATGTATTTCAAACTACTAATACTAATACTATAGTTTGATAAATACTTATTAAATAATAACACAAGCATAAGTTATAAAAGAAAAAATTTAATTCCTTATTTATTTATTATTAGAATGGCGAATGATAACGATGATTTCAATCAATTCCCTGAGTCTAATTCTTTGACACAAAACACTTATTATAATCTAATACAAAATGGAATAAGTTTTATTTTTGAGTATAAAAATCAGAGGCAATGGGTAAAGGTTCTGTATCCATATAGTTATGAAATGTTTGAGGCAAAAGGTATAACACAATTTAAATAAGATAATAATGTTTTACAATATTTGGATTGATAAAACTTTTCTCTTTTAAACTTTTTTGTAATTTTTGTTTTTTATATTTTCTTAGCAAAAGAAATATTTTTTGATTTAAATAATAAAAGATTCAAATTTTATGATGAAAAGAAAGCTATATTAACAGAAGAATTTTTAATTGAACATGTCCAGTTTTTCGGAAGAGGTGCTATTATTATAATTGAAGTAAATAGTCCAACAGTACTAGGTAAATTTTTTAAAGTGTTTTACAATTATAAATATATAAGTTACATATATATGTATATCATTATTCACATGTAGGGTCACTTTTTTATAGATTTAGATTATCCAACAACACCGAGTTCTTCCTCCAACATAACTGTTACCGATACTTCTGAAGAAGACGAAGCAGGAACTTCTCAACAAAATGTTCACAATTTTCTATTTTTACAACCACAACTACCAAAAGGAAAAATTATTACAAAAGAAGTATTGTCATTTTATATAATTATAGTAGTATATTAAAAAATATTTAAAGACAGATTATTTCATGCGATCTTTTATATTAATTTTTAGATCATCAAAAAAGATATTTTAGAGAATCCGTGTGGAAAAGATATTTTTGAAGAGTATAATAAGAAGGGATTTTTAAGTGATATAAATAGAAGACGGATGATTAACATAGTGGTTACTCAAATGCTTGCTTTGAAAAAAGAATTAAAGGGTCCATTAACTTCATCAGATAAATGTCAGTTTGCCAAAATTATAGTAGAACTTTTCCCGAAATTACGAGATCCGGAAACTATATTAGGCTGTGTAAATACAAAACACATTATTTAAACAGTATTCTAAAATATAAATTCTATTAATTTATAAAGGCAATTTTTCACATTTACAGTTTATTGCTTTTTAGGAATCTTTTTACGATCCAGTAACTAAAACAGGCTATTTAGCAAATAGGCTCTCCAACGTAAGAAGAGGTATGAAAAGAAAAACAATATGTAATGAAGATTCTGAAAACAATAGAAAGGATCTAAGCGTTAACATTACACAAAATGAAAATGAGACTTTAACCCAAGCTGAAATTGAAGATATTATTCTTTTTCTCAAAAGTGCCACACAAGATCAAAAATCACAAATTATTTCTAAACACAAAGACACATTTCAGTACAGAAGAAAATTTTGTTTAAATATTAATTTTTTTGATATTTTTCCAAGATTTTTAGATACACCTGAATTGGTAAGTTAGTAATTTAAACAATTTTTTAACAGAAATATGAAACAATAAAATATATAAATATAAAATATGTAAAATAAATACATAATATATAATATTGATTATTATACATTTATATTTTTAATATAAGATGTAATATATAAATAAAATACATAAAATTCTTTATTGTAATAATTTTTTATTTTATTGGATTTTGCAGATTGAAGAAGAATATAAACTCTTATTTCCTAAATATGATGACTTTTTCTTAAAAGAATTTACCAAATTTTGTGAAATTATTCTGAGAGTTTTTTCCAAGATTGATTACGAAATACATCCTCCAATAGATAAATTGGAAGAAGGTAATAAATATATTTAATAAAGTTAATACAGTTTTAATAATATATAAAATGCAACATTTGAGAAAATTTTCAGCTTGGGATAAACATACACGTGCTATTTTAGCATTAAGTCGACTTCTTCCTCCAACAGCTAGGGGAAAAAATAAAGCTGTAAGAGACAAATCAACTGCGGTTTTGGAAAAAATTATTTTATTCAAAAAGGTATATCATAGAATATACTTAATAATTTTAGGTACGTCAGAAAAGTCATTATACATTGATATAATGTTAGTTTTTATTATTTTTGTTTTGTTTTGTTCTAGAACAATACGCCCTTAGAATCAGAGTCAAAACAAAAGACCCAATCACGTTTAGTCGCTGTAGGCTCCAGCAAAGCAGCTGTGACTCAATACTTTTTAAATGTAGACAATAAATTTATTCTACTTCATGTACAAAATTTCATGAAGGCTTTTGACATTTTGTTTAAAAGTCATTTCGTTTTTAATACACAGTACGATTCAAATCTGATAAGATTCTACAGATTTATAGAAACATATTTTTATAAAATAAACAATGGTCCTGTAACTCCACGCGTAAGAGAAGTATATACACTTCTACGAAACCAAATGGATGTATGAATTTATCTCCATGTTTTGATTGCATTATTATATTGGATCTGCTATAATGACCAAAATTGAACTTTTTAATTTTATCAATTGATTATTCAGTTTTAAGATGTCTTATATGTGTACAAACTGTATTTATGTTGGAAATTCAACGAGTTTAACGAATTATGTCATTTAAGGATAACTTATTCTTTTTATGAAGATTCACAATCAAACTTAAAATGTTGTTTTTTTACTGTCCTATATTCAAAAACTTATCGGGATTTATAGAAAGCATTTAGTTAAATGTAAGCTAAATATTGAAAACAATTGTACTGTAGATGATTTAAATAATTTGACAGAAATTTTATCCAATTGTAGTTTTAATATTAATAAAGAATTAAATATAAATAATACTGTGAGTCGAATATAAACACTCGTAAGGATTTAAATACAAATAAAGATGTAAGTACAAATAAGTTTGTTCATCACTAATCTTGCTGATTTTTCTGAAGATATCAGTAATACTTACTAATTTTATACAAAATTTATATTTTTTATATTTGATACGTCGATTGATAAAACATTGTAATGTATCTTTCAACTAATATATCCTGTATTCGAAAAAATTTTGGATAATGTAGATGAGTCAAACATTATTTCTTGGCAAATTGTATCAACATTTTTTAATTTTTTTGAAATGTACTTAACAAAACATAAACGTCACAAATAGTATAAAAAACATGTGATAAAATCAATAGAAAAAAGTTGTGGGATTCACATGGAACAAAGGTTTAACTCACAATTAAGAATTTATAAAACGGTTCCTTCAACTTGTACATTTACTTATGTGTCATTTATTGAAACCTTAAAATTTTTATTGCAAAACAATTTTTAAAAAAAAAATTACATTTAATTTCTTCAATGAAAAGACATTAAATTGTAGTACATACAATAATTTTGCAGATGGTGAAATGTATAAAACTAATAAACTTTTCCAAAAAATTGACTATTTAAATAGAAAGACTTTAAATTTCTTGTTGTAAAAAAAGGGATGAATGTCAAATTAAAATTTTGTTAAAGCAAAATAATCTGATTAAAATTTCGTTCTTTGCTAAAATACCTACAAAGTTTAATAATTTATTCTGTAATTATTTTACATATAACTTAATGTCCAGTTTGACCTGCTCTATCCGCTCCAGAGAAGTGGAGCGGTAATTACCGGACATCCTATATATATGTATGTATATATATTATAAAATAATTTTAATAGTGTATATTTGTTGTTTAACATGTATTAAATGAAAAAGAAATCACGCATATCTAATAATATATAATGAAACACATTAAATAAATTCATGATATTTTCGTAAGTACCCGTAAGTAGAAGGTATTTTTCATTGTCACAGAGTCACAATTATGAATCTAGCACGGATAAGAACCAATCGATCATTTTACCATGAAAATTGATTTAGCTATATAATTCTGCCGGCTAGAAATTGACCTAGTTGGCGCTAGCGTACTACAGAGAAAAAGCGTCGTACAAAAGAGCGTGACGTAACTGTTCTCAGGCTTCTCTCTGATTCGCTGTTTCGATCGATACTATCGAAACGATATTGCGATTCTCGAAATATTGAATTGCGAGTAACGAAAGTGTGTGCCGGTAGCCGGTGGTGCTTTGCAATGCAGATCCGTAGTCTATTATTGTTTCGAAAGTTTTTCGCGATTATTATTGTTTAAAAGTGAATTTCGGGCGCGATTAAACGTCAAAAGAATATGTTGTAACGTTGATATACCGTGCACGATATCCGATATATGCCATTATCGCGATTTTGCAACGTTCTGTATGTATGTGTAGGTGTGTTAAGTGCTGGAATTTGGCCAAAAATAAACGTGTATTTCGCGTTACGTGTATTTTCGCCGAAATCTAAGTTTGAGCAAAATTAATTGTCGTGAGTTTTCGTCTTAACGTGAATATATCTAATGCGTATGTTGATATCGCGATTTCGGAAATATCGGTAACTGTGTGTGTGCGTGTGCGTGTGCGTGTCTGTGCTCGAATTCCATCAAAGACTTCTTCGCATATTTCGCCTTATTTTCTTGCCGAAGTGTGTTTTGTCGGAGCAAAAATGCAGTTAATTGCAGAATCATCGTTGGGTATGTATTTACATCATATTATATAATTACATACTATAAAAATGTATGCGCCTCATATATTATTGCAATTGAAATATCTAATTTGTTTAATTTATTTGAGAGCAACATGGTGTTAATTCCTTTATGAAAGATTATTAATTAAAAAATTTATTTATAATTAATTGATGATTTCTAATTTTTTATAAATATTAATATTAAATATTAATTAATTTATTATTTGTTATATTATATTTATTATATTTTATTATAATTATTATGTATTAATTAATTTTATTTATTATATTTATTTATTATTTATTTATTTATTATATTTATAATTTATTTATAATTAATTAAAAGTTTTTATTATCTGTGTATGAGAGATGAGGGAAAGAGACCTTCAAAAATATTCTTGTTCTATAAAATTTATAACATTTTTATATTAAAAAAATTAAGGTTTATTATTAATTATATTATTATAGAATAAAAATATTCTCTTTTTTTTAAATTTCTATAACCTTTTATAATATTCTTGAATTAAAAAAGCAATCTTTTTATTATTAATTACATATTATTGGAGAATGAAAAAAATTCTTTTACACATAATTTTCGATTTTGATCTTTGTGTGTCGTATCACAGGAAGGAGAAAAATTGTATTCCCTACAATAATGTCATGCTTATTTCTTAATATCTATTTTAATCTAAAAAAAAAAAAAAAAAAAAAAATATTATCCGAGAATGATATTGTTGTCGTTTATGAATTTATATTCGGGTATCTCCAAATTCGTTGGCGCCGGGCCTTTTCGGATACGGCCAGCTGCGTCAAAGTGTGAACCGTGACACGGGCAAAAAAAACCTCCTGGTATAATGCCGGCATTCGGAATCGGTACGCATCCTAAATGCGTGCAGATCCCCAACACGACCAGCCATTCTGGCCTTTTGACCCTATCGTCATCCGTTTCCGGGTCGCGTAGACTCGACAAACTCACGGCTCTTTCCTGCTCGATAATCGATCGAGACCTATAAATATTATTCTCGTTGGTCATCGCAAGTAAGGTCATCAACTTCATTGTGTGCGGAATATATATTATGAAAATGTAATGCATGTGGGTGTGAATTTAAAATAAAAACTTCTGATTAGTACATTGAATTCAAATAATGTTTAGTTAAATAATTATTAAATAAAAGCACAGAATATTTAATAATATGTTTTTAAAACAACAATTATTTAGAATTTGTTATCTTTGACTTTTATGCCTTCTTTGTTGTAATTATTTATTTGTACTCTAAGACTATACTTTTACCGGTGAAAGATAAAAACAGGTTTTCCGCGCCACTTAACGATCAATACTTTCCCTTCAGGTATATCATTTAATTTCACTTCTAATTGAGCTTCCGCCAATATATCTCGTGAAGGCGACAAAAAGAGTACATAATGTAATAGGTGAGATTTGAAACAATATAATCCAGCAACCCCGCCAGCTGAAAAAGCATCATAAATATATATATATATATATATATTTTACGGTTTCTGACTTTAGCAGATTTTTGTATATTATCGTAGAACAGACATATTTTTAATGAATGATACACAAACAAATCACTTTATAAAAAGTATAAATATCGTAACAAAATCTTTTTAAATCATACCGAAAGAGGCAACGCAGCTCAGAGCTTTACGTTTATCAGCACTTTCTGCAGCCGGTTTTTTAGGATCTTGCGTGGATTTTCGTCGATATTCTTCAAAATTAGGTCTCGGTATATCAGTATGGGCATATCTATACAACTTTTTGAGGTCTGAATCGAAATAATATGAAAACAAATATGTATATAAGGATTTTGTTATTTATCAAAGACAAAAGAAATTATATTCCATCATTTATTATGTAATTGTCAATAATAATAAATTTATAATAGAAAATATTCCAAAAATATACAAGAAGGTTAATATTTCATATAAATACTTACGATTTATTGAATATGGTTGTAGAAAGATTGATAGATATTTATTGTAATTCATGCTGAAGATATTAAGAATGTATTGCTTTGCCAAAGACATTTTTATTGGTAATAAAACATTATCGATACATTTATATATTAGCGCTTATTTGGGACGTACAAAGACGTTAAGTACCTGAAGTTTCATAAAACTTCTATATATCTTTTTTTCTCACTTCAACTGTCAATAATATAAAACAATAAATGAATTTATAAACATATTCATAGATGTTATAAACCAATATATTCATATTTATAAATGCAATAGTCCAGTTAATAAGAATTAGTATATATTATGATTTAATATGTTGCAGTACATTATACAAATATTTTGTTTTTAAATTTTAATACTTTTGATATAAAAAATTGAAATTAAAAAATTACATAGTAGCAAAAATTTAACAGTGAACTATTAAAGTTATTCAAAAAACATTAATAAATCTACAGACAAAAGATAATATTCCTAAATATATATATAAAATATATATATAAAACACATTTGATATATACAAGGATAGATGCATACAATACCATCGTGTATATAAATATAAATTACGACATCTAAATTACACACAATAGGTACAAACTCACTAATAACATTATCAAATAATGAATAGAATCAAAAAACTGCTCTACTTGCATTGCTCTTATCAAAGTATCTCGAATATATTCCAAACGTTGTTAGATTATTTGTATTGCTATTTAAGAGCATATTAATATGCACATGATCATCGTGAATATCTTCGTTATATGTCCAGGAGTTTTCGGAAAGCGGGATTAAATTTGACCGTAACGTGGATGGCATGACCAATATGTCCTTATAATTGTGAAACGTTGCCGCGATTTCAATGTTGCTGAATATTGTTTTTGATTCTTGTATAGAACAGCACGATGAGATCGAATCGTTTAAACATTGAATTATACCGCATACGCGTACGCCAGCTTCAACTGCACCATAAAGACGAATACCACTAAAAGCAACTAAACGATATTTTGTACTTGGATCTATTGTCGCAACTTCTATTTTAAAATCACAGCAGAAGGCATTCTTGCAGAGAGTCCGCGTGATATTTCCTTCCAAGAGAAGTGTTTCAAAGGCATTAATATTATCATGTAACAAGAACAATGTCTCGTCTGCCAATGTGTTGTCATATTTCTTTTCCCATAATTCCTCGCGTATACTCTCCTTTTTATAACCGTAATCTTTTTGATCGTGATAATCGTTTTTATTAAATTTACTTTTCTTTTTGGGTACTTCAAATACCAATATTTCTTCGTGTTCAGTGTTAGTAATTATTGCTTTACCTATTCCTTTACGACCTGTGTGATATATTATCTTGTACAGACATTTGTATGACAGATCTCTCTTATAAGAGATATAACGTAAGAGATATAAAATATAAAGATAAAAAATATAAATTCAATTACCTAAATAAATTCCACTACCAGAACTGCCAACGGCAGGTCTGTTATAACCAGAAGCTAAAAAGTTTACGTCTTCACTAAATGACCATCCTGCTTGTGTTTGTACAGCTAGAATAATTAATAATATACTGTTATATATATTTGTACTGTACGATATATTTGAAATTCAAACATTAAACAGGAACCAAATTATTATTTACCTGTTAAAAATGGTGTTTCAGAAAACCATGCTGTAGGAAACACAATGTCAGTAATTTGATGAAATCTTGTTAAATTTAGTGCAGGCTCATGAAATAATATATCAAAACAGGTGAAAGTTCCAAATTTTACTCCGAAATCAGTATCGAAAATTACTATTTCTGGTTCTGATGTCACACTAAATAGTTGTTCTCCAAAAAGATTCGTTTTACGATATCTATTTATCAGGTTAATTAGATATCAGTATGTTACATACGCACACATT
Source organism: Anoplolepis gracilipes (assembly GCF_047496725.1). Classification (NCBI taxonomy): domain Eukaryota; kingdom Metazoa; phylum Arthropoda; class Insecta; order Hymenoptera; family Formicidae; genus Anoplolepis; species Anoplolepis gracilipes. Next base: position 4,376,759 of record NC_132976.1, on the reverse strand, counting down.
GTTAATGATAATAAAGATAAAGATACCTGGCAATAATCTTTCCCGTGCGATCAAATGCGACATTGCTATTATAATAAAACATTTTGTCTTTTGGACATACATCTCCAGTGCAAGGCAGTTTCTCAGCAATATTGATTACCACATAGATTTTATTGTCTCTTGCAGCACACGATATCTTTTTCAATGCCTGTATATATTTTTTACAATAGTTAGAAATTTTGATTATTAATTTTACAGTATAAAAAAATCTCACAGTACACAAGATACATACATCACTGACTTGAACAGTATTGTTAATACAAGGCGTATAATTAGATGAAGCAGCAGGAATAATAGTTGTCCAATCTTGCATTTCTTCCCTTTTGGGTAAGTTAACTGTTGTTAATCCGTCTTCAGGGAAAACAATTATATCAGTATTCTAAAAAGAGGTATATTTAGATGCGTTAAATAACTTTTATATACAAAATGTGCATTAGCAATTATTTTGTGTTAAACTATATTAATCTCTTTAAATAAAATATTTAAAATTAATCTTTCTTAAAAATACTTACATTCATACTAGCTGTTTGAATGTGCTTGACGTATGCATCAGAATTTAGCTGTAAAGTCTCGCTACTATTTTTTGAATATCTTGGAGGATATTCTACTACAGCTGCTATATAAGTTGGTGAATCTGGTGTTGAGATCTATATACATAAAAAAGAATATATTTGTATGAAATATAGATATTTAATTTAGATATATGGATTTATATATAAATGAACAGGCTGTTTTAGAACCATATAGTTTAATATTGATATTAAAAATATGTTTAATTAGTAAATATACCAAAACTATTTATATTTACCTGATGCGATAGATGTGCACATGTTATTAGAAAACATATAGCAATCCATTGTTGATTCATGTTCGATGTCTCTATAAGGGAAGAAAAATTTAGTACTTAAATAATTTACAAGATTATGAATTAGAAACACTATACACATCTAAATAAAAAGAATTGGAATTATAGTATTTTAATAAAATCTTATAAAATAGAATATATATATATATAATAGGTTTTATAATAGAATCTTATAATATATAATTTTAATTTTGAAAGCTTATATAACTCAAGCTTTCAAAAATTTATATTAAATTGATTTTTGCTTTATTATTATTTAAATATTTTAATTTACAAAAAAAAAAAAAAAAAAAGAAAAATGTTTTATAATTGTAGAGTTATAAGTATTTTATTTCTTTGTCAAAAAATTTTGCTTTTATATTTGTATAATTATTGTGCAACATTTTATTTTGAAAAAGCTGACTAAAATAAAATTCATATACATAATATATACATAAATAATTTCTAATATTAAAATATTTGCACAACATTTTAGAAATTTTTGCAGATTATAGCTTATGAATTTGTGTTCTTGTCCTCTACTGACTCAAAATATTACGTATTTGTCTATTAACAACCATGTGTACATAACCAAAGAAAAAATAAATATCTCATTCTCTCTACATACTTCATTAAAGCATCTTTTATCAGCATGTCTAGTCAATAACACTTTTATTGCAAATAAGTTGGTTAGCAAAAGCATCATGTGTGTGTCAATATTGTGTACGGATACAAAAATATGCTACTCGCACGAATTCTCTAGGCACTCGTTAGGTAGACAACAGTTGACGCGCGTTACGTCATAAGATAGCCCGGATATTTTCAAAGTATATACAGGGTGTCCGGTAATTAGCGTCTCACCTCTCTAGGGCAGATAGAGCAGGTCAAATTAAACATAAAAGTTCTCTACCATTTTGCGATTTGCGCAATAATTATTAAAAATTATTAAAATATTAATTAAAGCGCTGAGCGTATGAGCGCGCGTCGCATATAGCGCCCAGCATACGCTGAGCGTTTTAAATTAATATTTTAATAATTATTGGGGAAATCGCAAAATGCTAGAAGACTTTTATGTTCAGTTTGACTTGCTCGAGCAGCCCTAGGAAGGTAGGGCGATTATTACCGGACATCCTGTATATATGTATGGGTTTATTTTTATTTGCACTGGACTCTGGACTGAACTGGCTGCACTAGTCCAGAGTTTATCTTTCTATTTTCAATGTGAAGAGAAAAAGATAAATTCTGAATTAGTGCAGCAAGTTCAGTGTAGAAATAAAAAATAAACCCGTAATAAATAGAAGGCAAGCAAAAGAAATAAAATAAAAGGTCTAAAATCAAAACGGAAGTATCATAAAAATTATTTCTTTTTTTTTTATTCAGAAAGAATAAAAGCTTCGTTATACTAATTGTTACATCGTAACTAATGCGCAACAAATAATGCGCAAAATTTGCAATTGTGATTATAAAAAATTATCATTGGGGGTGAAATTGAAAACGTTAATACATGTTACTCAATGCTCATAAACAGAAAGAATAATTACTTCCTTGCACGTGAATAATTACTTCTGTGTAATAAGACGATATTAGTATCACATCTGGTGTTTATGAAAGCACGTACTTATGAGCATATCATAGCTTGATTAAAAAGTAAGTAAAGTAATTAAAAAGTAATTAAAGAGAACGTCAGCTATATCGCTTCCAGGCAATTTTCTATTTTCAATGTTTAATAAAGCATTTTCGGGGATTTGCATTTACATGAAACCTTTCCCGTGAAATCTATTCGTAGAGAACGCGTTGACATTTTACACAGAAAGGATTTTCCCGCTATAAACTGACAATTAGAATAAATAAAAGTTTAGAACATATCTAATATCGCAAGGTAATGCGTTGTCGTTGAGAGAAATCGTGATAAATATAATTACCCGGTGAAATTCTTTGTCTGCACGTGACAAGAGTGAATATTTCGCATCTGGAGCGCAACGTTTTTACTGATGTACCCTGTGGCAGCTTTAAGATCCTTTCACGCTAACTTGGCCTTTTCTTCGAAGCGTTCTGGACGAATATCTCACAAAGACTGCTTCAGCTTTCCTTATCTTTATGTATATATATATATATCTTTATGTATATATATGTAGTATGCACATATATAATACGTGCTGTACACATCTATTCACACATTTTGTCTCTGGGAAAAAATAAATTTATCTGTGTGATTATACACAGGGTGACAGAAAAGGCAAAATTCGTAAAAATGTAAAAATACTACAATTTTTTTTTTTATATTTTGACTATTTTATATTTTATAATAGCTTGTTAAATGAAAAGACTCAAAGTTCAGGCTTGCATCGTAAACATCATGAATAAATAATTAAATGTAATCATTTATATCGTACGATCGTAGATGAATTAATGTTAAATATATTTTACACAATTGACCACATTTGAAATTCTTATAGCTTAAATATTATTTCGGAACTAAAGATTATTTTTTTCTTACGAAATTTATTCCTAAATTTAAATCGCTCTATATAGATAACTATAAGAATAATCAACATTGATTCACTATGATATCTCAGAATAGATACCGTTATATTTCTTTGCTTGATTTTTATAAAAACTACTAAGTGTAATTTATGCCTCTGCATTGATTTATATCATGGGTTTATATCATAACATGTGTTTTTATTTATTTCAAAATAACCGTTGTACATGTTATATAATATGATATCATTCCTGTACTTTTTTTCAAAGTCTGACACGTCGACTGTATTTCTCTGATAGGAAATTTTGGTGTTATCATTTAATCTTGTATAATCATGTTTCTATGTAATTAACAAAAGATTTAAGAGTATAACAGAGATAATGATTCAGAGATAATGAATTCTTACAATAAGATATTTTAGTTATATGATGTTTATTCACATAATAACACAAGATATTTTATTGTTATAAAAGTATGTATATATGTACGAGGAAAATTGTTGTACATATAGGAGGAAAAGAATGAAGATAAAAAAAATAATTTTAGGTGCAATTTTTATTAGAAAAAAATTATATCTTTATCTCTTATGTCTTTAAAGAAGCAATTCTAAATTTAAATATATATATTTATATTTAAATCTAGAATATCTTTTTTTATAGACATGAAAGATAAAGATATATATTTTTTCCAATAAAAATTGCATCCAAAATTATTTCTTCATTTAGTAATTATTATTTTACATAATTGAGAACCAACACGGATCAAAAACTTATTGTAGTTAATAAACTTTCTTCAAACTTACAAAGTAATGCTGATTTTATACATATATACATACATATATATCGCGTGGATTTTAATGGCTATTAATTTTGTGAATTCGCTAGATGGTAACTCGATAGATTTCCTTCCAAACACTTATTAGTTGCAACGGTTCGAATCTCGGATAGATATACAACCACTGTAAAATGTGTTACCATCACCAATGTACCGATTGTGAATCTAAAAGTATCCGCTCCGTGTGTGCGGTATAATCTTACAAAAATGAATATATATAGTACGGTATTTAAGTGCTCGAGAATCTCACAGTTTTCTGTTAATGTGAAAAGTCATAGGTTCATTTATTGTTCCAAACTGTCTAACAAATTTTCTCGGTTCGTTGAAATGATACTAAAGAGCAAAAAAGAAAAAGAATAAGAGCAAATTTTTAAATATTCAAATAAGAAAACATGTTAGCAGTAGCAGAAAAAAGGTGATTTTTTTTAAAAGTGAAAATAGTTGTTCAATTAACGAAAAAATCTACTATAACTTTAATTTAAAAGTCGATGAAATAGGAAATTATTTATTTAATTATTGCATTATTTTATTTATTAATGAAACGACATGAAAACTGTTTTTCCCTAATTTTTTTCCTTTATATAATAATGTCAATATATTCGTTATCAATCTATTTATGAAATGCTTTGCAAATAGTCAGAGCTCGGAGAGAAATACAATCGCGAATATTTTTTTTCTAACAAAAAAATTGTTTATTTTCTGTGATACATTCCATTAATAAATATTGATTTGATACACATCGTGTATTTTTTGTAGCATAACGTGATCCGTACTCATATTTAGCATGAATTTTAAATTTAATTTACTTAATGTGAAGATATAAAATTAAATAAAATATTAATAATAAATGAACCAGATGGTTAATATTAAATGTGTAATATAACCATGATCACTTATGGTACTCTTTTTGTATACGAATAGATAGCGCGATCGGAGTATCAATCTTGATCGGACTGATTGTTACGATTGTAATCCAAGTTTCGAAATTGTTTGATCTGTTGTATCAAGTTTGTTTAATTAGTGGTTTTAGAATGACCATGATTGATCCTGAGGGTTGTTAAGTATGAATCCGGTCTTATCCTAATGGATTGAATCTTGAGATATAAATGAGATAATCTGCCTACGATTACTTCTATATTCTCTTTCGCTTCATTACGTGATTAAAACAGGTTAAGAACTAATTCCATTTTATTCTTTGTAACTTTGATGCCTCTAAGCGTAAAAGAATTTTAAAGCAGCATCTCTTTTCATCTCGAGTATTGTCGACAAACACGATCTTCGTGATTTATCAGAGATCAATTAGGAAACCATTAATGGAAAGAAACTTGTTATGCAAGAAATATATTATTTATTACTAATTATTTGTTGTTTTATTGTTTTTATTATCTATATTATAATATTTTCATCTATTGTGTTGTTGAATATTATTTCTATTGTATTTATATATCTACATTATACACATTGTTCTCTTTATTTTATATTTTATTTTAGATAAAATACTTAAATGTCTTAATAAAATACTTATTAATAGTTGTGTATGTCTACTAAAAAAATTATTTATTTTGTAATTACTTATTTTTATTATATATTTTCTAACTACTTTACTTACTAACTGTCTTTATTATTTTAAGAAGTTTTAAGAAGTTTTAAAATGTTTTAAGATGTTTTAAAGAAAAAGTAATTTTAATTAATTAATTAATTCAATTAGTATATTCAATATGATGGCTTTTTTGTTCTTTTTAATTGTGACTATTTTTATTCTCAAAAATAATTTAATGTATTAAAATTATTATATATAAATACTTTTTTTGTAAATAAAGGTTTTTGGAGTTGAAGAATTTAAGAGAAAGGCTAAAGAATTTAATTAAGAATTTAAAGACAAAGATTTAAAAAATATAAAAATTTAGTTTAAAAAAAATAACAATATACTAAAAACTCAATACTTCTTTGTTCTAATGTTATGTATTGTAACTTTGGTTGAAGTACAAGTTACTAGGGATTTGAACTCTTTAATGAGACTTAAGAATCTAATATTAACATGGAAGAGAGTTAGTGTTTTGTGTGTGAAAAGTATTTAATAGTTAAATGCACTTGCTAAATTGTTGCATTGGAATATTTCGACGCTATAAACTTCTGTACTTTCGTTCAAATTAGCATAGTTCGATCAACTATATAGCAATCGCATTCGTTGGAGAGACTACAATATTTAGATTGTTCAATTCTTTCGGCATCGTCGGAATGTGAATGATAAATAGTTAAAATGTTCAATCTACTAATGTTTCAACAACGGGAAATAATAAATGCCAGATGGAATTACACCAGTAGAGAATCAAAATTAAAATATAACGATTAAATAATAATTGCACGCATTGCTAAAAAAAATTGAGTGTATAAGATAAAAATTTAATTATTAAAGAATTAATTTATATCAAATTAAATTATATGCTCTAATTGTAAAAACATGCAAGTGTAGGAAAAATTTAATTAATTCGGGAAACGTTCGTAGAACGTTGTGTGAATTTGCAAAAATTTTCCAAACTTTTTTTCATCTCTTCACGAAATATTAATTCAAAGAAAAAGCTCATTTTTAAAAAAGATTACTTTCAGTAACTTCGCGAAAACATGATTCCGTACGTCGTGCTATCCGATTTCTCACATTGGAGTTTACTGCATTTCAAAGTGCATAAGAAGATTTTACAGCAATCCTATACGTTGAAGTTTTCGATTCGGATGTTGTATGAAGTCACCGGAATCGAACGGATACGGTCATACGATTTCGCGTCGATTTTCCATTTCTCGCTTCTCTTATCTCAAGAGAGAGAGAGAGAGAGAGAGAGAGAGAGAGAGAGAGAGAGAGGAAGAAGGGAGGAGAAGGAGCCGTCGCAAGTGAAGCCTCGGGAGCGAACAAGTCGTGTGCAAGTGGCGCGGGGGTGTGGTGGCCCATAGGGTAGAGTAGGATAGGGTAGGTAGATAGGTAGGTAGGTAGGTAGCTCGCGAGGTGCCGTAGTTTGGCTGGTGCGCAGGTAGGGGTTGACCGCGCGCGCGGGGGCGCGTGGGGGTAGTAGCGAGCTCGTGAAAATCCATGGTGGGGACTCTCAGCCGTGAAGCAGCAGTGCGTCGCGACTCTAGCTGCCACGCGGTTGCCTATCAATCTATTCTCTCACAATCGGATCCCCCTTTCTTCCTCGTTAGTAATCAGTGAGACCGATCGTATTCATTGGTATCTGACCTTTTCTCCTTTTTCTGCTCTCTTTTTCTCTCATCCTCTCTCTCTCTCTCTCTCTCTCTCTCTCTCTCTCTCTCTCTCTCTCTCTATCTTTTCTCTCCCCTTTTATCTCTCTCTCTCTCTCTCTTTCTTTCTATTTATTTCATTCTCTTTCGCCTTCTCCTTTCTCTCTTCTATCTTCTATCTCCGCGAAAAAGGCTCCCACCATTCGGTCTGTCGTCATCGCGCTATCAAAGTCGGGTCTTTCTCTTTGGTCCCGGTAGCGTGTCGTCCTCGTCGGTCATGATACGCAGCGTGCCGTGGAGCGCCGCTTGAGTGTTTGCACACCAAGGTGTCGGCCGTGAAAAACGTGCACTCGCGCGGAGTGTGAACGCTCTGGTTCGCCCTCCAACGGCGGGCGAACCGCGTCCGGTGCCGCGTCACCCTCGCGCGTTTTTGTGGCGCACCGTGTACCCCATTTTCGTGAGTACCCTTCGATATTCTGAATTAATCCGCGCTAATAACCGGGGGTGCGCGAATACCCGATTATTCGTCAACCTTCGATCCAAACCTGCTCCAGTCCTGGAAAAAAGTCCTCGAATCCGAGTCGAGAAGAATGTCATCGCGGTGGAAAATGAGTTCCTGATTTTCAGAATAATTGAGGCTCTGTCGATACCTGAATAATTCGACAGTTATTTAAACTTACATGTCGGACGATTGAAAATTTATTCTGGATTCGACTGGAGCAAGTTCGTGTATAAGAGTGCCCGTGTGTCCCCGGTATATTAATGTATCGATGTTCATATTCGACGTATTCGGTACCGAGGGTGCTGAAGACCATATATTTTCCCGCGCTCAGCAACGATAAATTCAACATTTTACTACCGTTTTAATAATGTGTTCATACATAAATATATACATACGTGTACCATGTGTGAAGTATACTTACATTTTTTTAAATATAATTATGTACTTGCTCCTTCATGTGTTAAGCAAGTAAATGTCGCGGAAGGTCATTGAATATCGTATGTTGACCGGGTTTTTATAAAAAAAAGATTAAGTAAAAAATATATGGGCGTCCTTATCGCAAAATTTATAACGTCCCACGTACAAAACTAATTTGTCGCCGCTGGTGAAACCCCATTATTTGCGCACCAGTCTTTCAGGGTGCATTATTTATTATGACATCCTGTCGACAGAACTTTATTACCTTCAGGAAGTTTATTACGAGATGTACTCTTGATTAATGAACTTGAGCCATAATCTTGTCAACTGCTAAAGCAAGTGCATCGACAATGATAGCTCTTATAATTATGTATATTTTTTGTCTGTGCTTTTATTCTACTTTTATTATATATTATTTTTAAAAAAGAACTGTGTATGCGTGAACAAAATCATATCCGTCAAATTATTTTTTCAACGTCCTCCGCATTTTTGCATTATGAATAATTAATTTAATTAAAAAAGAGATACGAAATTATTTATCTATGAGAGAATTCAAATAAATTAATAATGTCGGATGAATCACGTTTTTGTAAGCAAAAGTATTAATTGTTACACGCGTTATTTTACGACGCACAATTTCATATTTATTATTATTATCATACGCAGAAATGTTAGTCCGTTTAAAATTGCGTATCGGAAAAATGGACTAGCCGACTTTTTCCCTTTTCTTCTAGGGGGGGGGGGAGGAGGGGAGACCTTTCGATAATCAGTTGAGGGAGATACGCGTAATGACATACTGTACATAATGGAGCGTGCAGACCATAACGATAAGAACGGCTATTTCATTTTGCCGTTCGATCGACGAGAGCGGATGCGAACACGTTTTTGTCACCGCCGTTGATGATTAGAGCCGCCTTCATTCGAGAACAACAAATCGATATTTTACACCATCGTACATGTCACCTTTTTATAGCGTATTTATTTTAAAAAGAGATATCCGCGGTTGACGCGCGCGTATTGTGAGCTGAGATGGAACGGACAAGATCGAGGGTCTCGATAAAAAGCTTTACGTAATATATTCACGGAATTAAAGCTTATCGCACTCCATCTCGCTGATATTTTATCTATCTATTTTTTTTTTTAATTTATACCTGCTGTGGTGAAGTTATCGTTGCATTTTTAGCAACTCGAAAGACGCGGAAAATTGTTCCGGTTGACGAATATGTTGTCTTTTTTAATACAATTATAGGAGTCAATAAATTACAAGAGTCAATTTTCTTAGAGTCGAGCAGAGAAAGAATATTGTCATAAATAATCTTATTAGATTTTAATATCTAATATTTTAGCAGTTCAAAAAGGCCGCTAATTAAAATTCCGATAAAATTAATTTTACTTGGACTCGAACGACAAATATTATTCCATCTGCTCACTTTTAATAAGTTATAATTTAAAAGTCTTTAGTGGCTCTATATTTTTGCTAACGATAATTGAATTTCATAAGAAATAATGTTACATGTATACTTTCTGTTACTGCTGATATTTAAAATGTGAACGGGAAGGAGAAACGATACGATGCTCGATAACCATGACGAATCACACCGACTGTGACAGTAAAACGCTATCTTTAATCGTAAATTTACAAATTTTAATTTTTCACTCAGAAAATGGGATATGCAATGCGAAAATGGCTTTAGTCACGCAATGAGAAAGAAATGAACCATACGTGTAGTTGCTTCGACAATTTTATGAATCTACATTTTAAACTTAATTTACGCAAAATTGCTATTCACGGGTGGATTATTTCAATCTCGCAGAGAATATTGTTGCTAAAAGTAGGTATTACATTGACGTATGTAGACGTATACATATATATATATATATATATACATATAGATCGTGGATAATTTTATCTTGCACTTAAAGGCGCGTAAGTTTCTCCCACGAAAGTTACGTGATACAAGTGTTTATTAATCGAGGGGATAATTCTGAATGAATCGTTGTGATGTCGTTGGTTGAAATTAATGGACCATGGAATTTTGCCAGTTTGCCTTGTTCAGACAAAATCTTCATTCCTCGAAACGTCTCTCTCTCTCTCTCTCTCTCTCTCTCTCTCTCTCTCTCTCATTCATTTAGCGTTAAATGTACGGTAGTAAACGATGTTGGTAAACTTTATTCTGAAAACCTCGCGACGAGGACATTGCCACTATATATGAAGAATTTTACGTTTCGCCGAATCATATTAAACTCGCAATTGGAATTTAAGAGAACGCGAAAGGGCTGCGGCTGACGTATGATGCATAAATAAATACAGACGAAAATCTCTAAGCGAGCGCAAACCAACGAAGTTGTTGCGCCGTCGCTCGGAGATTAAAGCCAGAATAATTGCCGTCTTGATATATATTCGGAATAACGTTGCGGAATACTAACAGGAAATTAAATAGCGAAGTAATCTGCGCGAGTCGAGTGGAGAAGCGCGAGAAAAAAAAAAAGAAAAAAATATATATTATATTTTATAACGCAAGAGAGGATAGGACGATCGTGCGCGCAATTATATGATATACCTGTCTGGCATTGTATCAAAACTAATCTCACTGAAATATTGTACTTATAATCCTTAAAATATCTTTTTGCATTACACTTTGCACGTGTAGCGCGCTATAGAAATAATCTTCGAGCTTTACATCGGACTTCTTTTTTTCTAAAGGGCTCTTTTAATCGCGATCAATGATTTTTTATGTCGATGATGTACAAATGATATTCCTATTCGGCGATTCTAGCGTTTGTTTAAAACCGCTGCGCGTAAATTAAACCGCTTAACCTCAGGCCGTAGAGCCGCAAACCAAGTTCTGCGGCAAATAAATCTACCGGAATCCCGATTTGACTTTTTGATCGATTAAATGGATGTTATTTCTAATTTTGTGCCAACGTATATATCTTGTCTTGTTCTTTTTTAGTCGTTTCACTACGTTTCTCGTCGTGTGCATCCTTTATGTCTGACTGAATATGTGGGACTATCCCTTGCGTGATTTCAAGGCCGAGAGCACGAAAATCATCTATAGTCCAATATTTATGTAGGTCAGGTACTTCTTGGTTGCTCTCTCGACAACCTGAAGAATCTTCATTAGACATCGTTATTACAGTACTCTCTTAAGCATATTTGACAGAGTACTTGATTAATAACTTGAATCGAGTTTCTCGGCAAACAAGTGCATCTTGGTGTATCGTGGAAAACTGTATCTCGAGAGCTTACTTTTTAAACTTAGAATTTGAGCGAATTAATTTGCAATAAAGTAGTTAAAAATAAAGTATATATAATCGATACAATTCTTTTTATATATTATATATCTGAAGATTTTTATTGAAATGGTACTTGAAGATTACGAATCTTTAAATATTTCTTATACGAAATGTGACAGATAGGCTGTTTTATTTTATTAAACTTGTACGTGGCATAAATTTTGCGAATACGTGAAGTATATAAATGATATAATAAATGAATCCAAGTGTCGACACTACGCTGCGTGACTGCCAATGGAGGTTACTTACACACCCCACTCTGTATGTGTCTATGTATGTGCCAAAGAGACTGAGAGGGGAAAGAGAAGGAGATTCGTGCAACAATAAAAGTATTTGTATCTCGAAAGGCAATGTATTTTGAGAGGATGTGTACAGAGTGTTTTGCATCGATCGCGTTATATTTTAACGGAAGGTTCTTCAATTTTTTATCGTGTGTATTAGCATGCGTCTCACATGTAACATATTGTTACTTGAAAATGGCATTTAATATATGTATAATTTTTATGCTTAAATATAATTATGAAAAAAAATCATGACGATTTAATTAAATTTATATACGCATTCCAAAGTTAATTAGCTTAAAGTTTTTTTTTTTTTTTTCTCAGTAAAAGTTCGAACGACGACAATTTTCGAGTACTTAGCGATTGAATATGGGCGCCTCCCGCGAGCCGAACTGTTCAAAGGAGAGCAGTTATGAATTACGATAAGACTAAACTTCTCACTTAACTTTAAGGGGAACTTTAATTTAATCGAATTTTAATTTGAAGCTCACTCGTAAAGACGTATATTACGTTGAATATTGGAAAATGATGGTGACGGATGGACTACTTTTCTTTACTCAAGTCATTAAAATTTAATAACATTAACGCGGGAGACACCTTCGTGTACTTGCAGCTTTTTTTTCTCAGCTAACAATAACCTGAATACATTTGTTTGTACATACATTTTGCGCGACATCGGTTCGGAGATCTATCACGATCTCGCATGTGTCATGTCACGTGCGCGAGTCTTACTTTGTCATCCATCAAACGATTCGCGCGTTAACTTCCAACGTGTATGCGTGTGTTTGTGTACGTACGTCGTATTGCGCGTAACATATGTATGTATATTTCGATTTCCACGAGGCATTAGAGCGTTATCGACAGCGCCGAGCTGTCACGCCGGAACAGCTGAACTACTTCGCTTAATTGTGCCGACTATAGGAAGTGGAACGAAATAGAATGTGGTAGTGTTGATTATCGTGTCGAGATCGATCTCATTTTTTGTTACATAACTCGCTTCCGTAGATACACGACAAGAATTGCGCTCTCTACTGCGCGCGAATTGTATTATATATGCTTTCTGGTGAGTTGACATTTCGGCTCATTGATCTTTGCGAATTAAAAGATGATCGTTCTCGTCACGGAAAGTAATCCGAAGATTACACTTGTTTCGGATTTGCGGTGCTAACTCTTTCGACCTCTCTATAATCCGTTATCGATTACAGAGATATTAATTAAGTATATGAGCCTGTTAAGCGAGATATCCGTTCTCGTCGTTGTTACATATGACACAATTCTTCATTTCTCTTGGGGTAACGTGACGCAAAGAGAAAGTTTATTGTGCGACTGACGATCAAGAACTGAATAAGATTCTAGGAAATAACAAAAATATTTTGTTTTAATCGACAGCCTTTCAGCTTTTCCGCAGAACAGCTGCAAGATAAAATTTCATGGATTTTTTATTCGATAATGTTAAGAAGAAGAAGAAGAGGTTTTTTTTTTTTTTATTATTTCTTCTTTTATAATGAAAAAGTCTATACTTTCGCTTTGTTCAACAGAAATTTTTTATTCTGTTTTAAAAATGTTAAAGAATTATAAGTAGCCAAAGAACATAAAAGATTTTACACAGGCTTAAAAGAAATTTTTCGATATCTAAAATGTTACATCAGAATGCTCGATAGAAAGTAAAACTTGGTTAAGTACAAGAAGGTATCTTCTGATAAATCATTACTTTCTTTTCAGGTAATTTTCACCTCCCGGAGAATGTAAACGCGCGTGATCTCGTCGGACGGGCTCCACCCCATCCGCCCTTTTCAAGCTTCAATGAGGATCTAGGATATAGGTTCGCATCCTCGAATTATCGGTAAGTTGCACAAATCTATCAATGTCTATTAATGTCTTTAACACCCTTTAAAGCGCGGTTTATCTTTGCGTGGAAGTGCAAATTTCCAGATTTTAACCGCCTCTCTTAGACTTACAGCGGCGAATACAAATATCGCGATCTGAGCGAATCATTAATCATAAGTTACGTACAACGCTTGCGAGCTTTTACGAGATGTTGCGCCCCGTGAGTCGAGATATAATATGAGAAAAGGACGTAAGAAGAAAACCACGTATCTAAGCACATGGTTAGAACATATATATTATACACGAGTGTCTTTTTGAAATAAAGATATAAATATTTTTTACGTGATACATATCTATCATGCTTACATGCAAATATATACAGTTGACGAGAACTAGACGGGGTTTTAGAGCTTTCAACGTGACTTTTGGAGCGTGATCACTTTCAATAGAAACGATTTTCCATTTAAACGCACCGTACACGTAACCGGAAATTCCGACCGCTAACATAAATTTTATTCTAAATACATTGAAAATGACTGTGCGTGATTCGTTGTTCGCGAATGCGGAGGACTGAATTTTGTTACAAGAAATCGATATTATCGATCTGCACTGATGTAAGCAAATATAATAACCTGTACTCATAGATTGTATATGGATTTATGTAAAGGAAGGCTGACGATGTTTACATATTTATCGAGAGAGTGATTTATTTATTTCTTTTTTCCGACAGTTTTTTTTATTACGTCTAAATAAATTTAATGTTTTCTAGAAACATTTCTATGTAAATTGCAAATTTACTCTACGACAATTTCTGTAAAATATTTTATAATCTTAACCAATCTTGGAGCGCGTGTATTATATAAAAATAAATTTGCTTTATCTCTTTTTCTTTGCGACTAAGTTTACCATTACGTAATTTATATGATGCATAATAAGAGATAAGAGAGGAAAGAATGATCGTACAAAAGTTTTGTACATACACATTTTCCATTGCGCTTTTGCAGTCCTTAATGCCTTAGATGTTTGTTAGCCTCTTGTCATAAAAGTAGTTTCACGGCCTAGTCAACCTGTGTTGTGACTTTATAGTTGTAAACTATAGGTATAACTCTCTACTTCGGTACAAGTATCATAAATCTTAAACAATCTTCGATAAAGAATGTTTAAGGGCCAACTAGATACGATACTGATTTGCATGAGAGTATTTGTTCTATTATTCAAAATCTCGTAAAGGAATAATGCAAATTAAGTAATAAATAATAATAATAATACTTTTATCGAGTGTAAAAAAATATAAAAGCAGAAAAAAGATGTACATCAAGCGATTTATTTCTCTTTAAAAGATATTCAAATATTTTCTCATTAATATTATACGCATTTTTATTTCATGAAAATAAACCATCACACATGCAACGTGATAAAATTCATATACGAGACATGAGAAACTGCGTGGAATATTTACTCTGTCTCTTCAAAAGGAATCTGTATATGCGGACTGCTGTTTCGTGGTTACCCTGTCTCTTTCTTGCTTCTCGCACACACACATACACACACACACACACACACACACACACACACACGAGCAGTCATATGTATAACCGGAGGAAGGGCCGCGGGCGGCTCTCGCGTTAAAGGCTCTCATGGCGGAACAAAAGTCCAAACTTTCAATATATATCGGTAAAATATTTCTTTCGCGAATCGGCCATATATTTGTTGTTACATTCGCGAAATCGAACAGCTGTCGCTTTTCAATTCGCAACTTTATCTCGTTGCGTAAATGATTTCGTGACCTTAACTCCTACCCTCTGACATTTGAGGGATTTGTCCAAATCGCTTGAAATCGGCGCACGCGGGATTTGCGGTACAAATTATCCCGCAAAGATACGTATCAAGATGGCGAAAGAAGATTTCACGTTCACTGCATAATCCAAAATCGATTTCAGCACAGCTGAAATTTATCGACGGGTTCCTTGCACCAGCATTTTATTTCTTGTCGGTATTAAATCTGAAATCCTTAAAATGTATTGTACAATCTTTGTCTGCTTTTACAAATCTTACAGCCTTTTGTCTTACCTTGGGAAATAAGTTTCGTCCAGAAATAAAGCCGCTAATATATAATCTGCTTTACTTTAATCGTTTTTACATCAATGTGTTTAGAATTATTCTGTGAGCATTGTATGCATGCGACTGATGCAGCGACCGGCTGTGTTGTCTATCGATTTACTAATTCCAACAATAGCGAGCGTATCTGAGTTATAAGACGTTGACAGTCCGGGAATCAATATGCTCTCTCCTCTCTCGGTCACAGCTGGTAAGTGCATATAGCGGAATGCATTGCACGCTGAGATTTGGAAGCGAATTTCCTTCTCCCTCTCTTCCTCTCCCTCGCGGTTCTTCCTCTTGAAATACGTGCTAAAAGTTTATTTGCCTCGTTGAATTATTTATCATGCTCCCGTATTCCGATGACACGTGGTCTTAATGTCTTCTCTCCGTCATTTCGGACTTTATAATTTACGAAACGAACGGTCGCGATAACAAGAAGTCGATAAGAGAGCTCTAACGAAGAGTCATAGGGTTAACGATATATTTATAGCCGGATGTCGGACGAACGTCCAGTTTGCGAGAGAAAATCCTTGACGTTGTTGTTACATATAAACTAGACATTCCGGCATTAAACATAATTCATCACCCGCTGCGATAAGTACGTTTCCTCCTGAGGCTGCCTTTCAATAAGGGATCGAGGGAGATTGAAATTACCCTCCTACGGGGTAACGCAATTTCTCCGTCCTCTTTCCCACGGTAGATCGTTCGAATTAACGAGTTTTGACGCAAGTCCTTCCGGTCTGCGTTTTGCTGTATACATCCGCTCGCGTTATCGGAAAGCGGTAATTTGTTTTCGCTCGGTCGAGATACGCGTGAAGAGTTGCGCCGACAAATTTTGCATCAAAATTGTTTTTACATATAGCTAGTAATTCTTCATCTGGATTTTCATCATATTTATTTTTTACATTTTATTGTATTTATATTTTACATTTAGATATTTATATTTTAAATTTATATATAAATTTATATGTGTGTATTTATATATTTACTATATATTTATATTTATATTTTATTTATATTTTTACACATTTATGTTTATATTTCATATTTTATATGTTTGTTTTTTTTGACAATGAATGAAAATGATGTTATGATATTTTATATTATTTCGTAATAATTACCGATTAAAACGTATAATCTGTTACACGCAATCTCATATTGATTATTATTAACCGACAGCGTTATTAATAGTCTTCAATAATTTCCAATTTTCATGGATAGACAGGAAAGAGCGGTTTAATTAGATAACTAGTTTTATGTCAAAGCACGCTTATTATATACATATTGCGTTCAACATTATATCGGGAGCGACATAACGGCCGGAGATACCTGGAACAATGTAATCGAATGGCTATAAATGTTGTAATCGACGTAGAGTATAACGAGGGACCTTGTGTCTCGAGGAAAGTGGGTAAATCTACGTACTATAGGGTTGAATCATCGTGTAACGGATATGAAATCGTGCTGCAGCACAATTTTTATCGAACAGGACAAAACGGCGTGTTATCGCACGTTTGTTACCCCGTCGTTAAATGCAGATAAAAGAAAAAGACTAATTATTCCTGTGTTAACATGATTTTAACGATGCAAATGTAATGGTGGAATTTAAATACCTCGCGAGATTGCGGCAATTACTTAATCGCATATCTTTTTTTATCACCTCAACCTTTCGTACCTCACTATAGCAAGGGTGAACGAAAAATAAAAAATAGAAAAACGGAATATCCGCCTCCTTTTTTTAAAAGTAAATGCGGATGTTTTGTACATAATATACTTAATAAATACTTAAATAGCAGGTGCTAAGTATATTTATCAATAACCCTTAAGGGATTAAATTCTGTCATATTTAATCTTATTTATATTGCACATATTTCATAAATATATATATATAGCATTTAATACACAATAAATAGGAGCCATACATTTTGAGATACGGGTATATATGTCTATGTAATTGTGTATTTATAAATTATATATATATATATATATGTAAATATATGCGTGAGGATATTAATATATCAAAAGTAAAGATAATTTCATGCTTCATAAAGTCTCCTCTAAGTATTGTGAGGAATTTGCAAGTCATAATTTGTAGAAGGGTGGATAAGGGTCAACGTTGTTTACAACGTGTATTATGATCACCGCTACTCTCTTAATGATTACATTATCGAACCTTTTAAGCAAAGTGAGTAAAAGTTTGTGGTGAGACTGATCAATAAGCCAGTATAAACGGCCAGGCAAATATATACTTTAGAGACAGAAATGTGGGCAGAAAATATTGTCTCGCGAATTCTCGCGTTAGATCGATATAACTCTTGTTTATCTTGATGATTGTACATGTCGCGTCTCCGACGAGGATTCTTTCGTTACCGCTCGTGAGGGGAGGAAAGTTTGCACGCGCGGGAGAAATTTGATTGCGCAGGGGAAGGGAGAGAGAGCATCAATCAGGTACGCAGGCGCGGATGATATTCCCTTATATTAAGGGAAACGGTCAAGGTTACGACTCCGATATCGGGCAATTCTAGCGAGTAGAACAGGTCACCTATGAATAACCGCTCGAATTTTGGCCCCTTCGCATTTTATTTCTATCGACGTCGCGCTTCCCCTAATTTAACCTCCTGCGGGGGAAAGCCGTGGTGTTGGATGTATTATGCAGAGCTGCGAGTTAATTCGGGATTACAGAGCGATCTAGCTAAAATATTCAGCGAGAGAACGAAAACGCCAATTGGTCGGATGATGACGTTTCAAACACTGTTCCCTCGAATGTAGCGTAAATGTGAAATTAAGTGATTTCTCTCTTTTACTTGCGATATTAGAGTGACGTGGTTTCTTTTTTCAGAAGCATTTTCTTAAGGGATTAATTCTAAAAATATTCTCATTATGTTCTCATTTTGCAATATACATATAAAAGTCTATATATGTATTATTAGTATATGTTAAAAAAGATATTCCTTTTATTTTTATCTTCTCTTCTCATTTTCTCCTTTTACATTTGATAATTTTTACATTTATATTTAATTATTTACATATAATATGATTTAAACAAATAAAAATATCACGCACGCGCGTATACGTATGCATGTGTGCGAAGATTAATTTCTAAAAGTCTCACATGCGTATTTTCGACTTGGGTTATTTTCAGACTGCAAAGAAATATATCTGCATGTACGTAAATATGCATTGAAATAAAAAATTATGCAACAGAAATGTAAAAAATATTTTGATATATCTACAGAAACGACGAAATAAACCTTCCGAGATACATATGATATGTTACTCTGATCCATTCTGTTTAACTCTCTTCAACATCTTTGCGTATCAAATGTTAGAATGTACAAATATTTTAAGATAAATATCGACTTTGATTGATTAGCTGTAAAAATGAATGTCTTAAGTACAGTGTGTAATATCATCGTTTGACCAATGTTAGCTTGTTCGGCTTGTTAACACAAGAAACTCGATACTAGCACGTACGTCTGAAGTGACGTATGATACGATAATGGATTAAAGATGAATAAATTACATAATAGTACGTGTATCTTGTTTTTTATTTAAAACGATTCAAAATAATTTAATATACTCGGCAAAATTTTTTCTTACGGAATAATTCAGCTAAAGAAGGTTGTATAGTAATTTTTTGATAAAAAGAAAAATGTATGTGGAAAAAAAAAAATATGCTTCCATTATCTTTACTTGCATTCTTCTCGATAACTATATACACGTGTCATGTACGGTTACATCGTGTATGTACGTTCATAATTTTTCATGCAGAATGCAGGTCGCGTAAAATAAGCATTTTCTCAACTTTCGCCAAAATCTAGTTATAAAACAGTTACGCGACGTCACGAGTGCGTTTCGCCCGTTGTTACACCGTAAAATATGCTCCCTCAGGAATAACGGGGAATTTTAAAAATCGATTTACATTCGCGTGACCGACATATTGCGATGCCGTTGAACGCGGGTACGATCTTACCCCGTGTTCTGTTATTATGCGTTGTTTATAGCGAGTACATAATAGCGTTAAAACAAATGGATTGCTATGCAATTATAAACAATATTACTGTCATTTGTATTGCGAACACAGAACTCTCTTTTATGTCGTCGCTGCGTAATATATTACTAAAGGCTAATAAATTACTTGTAGTATATATTACTAAAAGTAAATTTTGCGGAATATGGTCCATGGTCACACAAACCATGCAAATTTCCATTAAATCTACCAGGCTCTGCGCACGTCAAATGTATAGTACTGTTGAAATATTTGCGGGTGGTTCTTTTCATGTTACAAAAATCCTATACTTGTTATTTTTTTCTTTTTTTTTTGTAAAAGAAAAAAACATTACCTAATCAAGAGAGAGAATAGATTAGTAATATTTTTATTGCTCTAAAAATATTATATATTTAACGAAAGAGAGAGTAGTTTTAGGAACAATTTTAACAATTTAAAAATAGTAACATTTTCTAAATTTCAAGGAATGTTTGTTACACAAATTGGATACAAGAGCGCTGAATTGTATCTCGAACAAACAATATACAATGGAATTTATATTGTCTCGTAAACCAGCAGATATTTATTGATTTATATGTGACACAAAGTTACAAGAGTTTATGTTACTCTTCCGATTTTTACGATTCTTTATTTTGAAAAAGGTTTTTTTGATCAGAAGAAATGTGTGTTCATGCAATGTGTGTGGAAAAAGTATGGCATTATATTTACTTGCATTCTTTTCGATAACTATATACGTAATATATGGTTATATCGCGTTCATAATTTTTCATGCGGAATACAAGTCGCATAAAATAAGTTGTTTCAGGAATAAATTATATGTCAGAATTATTCTCTCTCTTCTTTTCTCGTAGAGTAGTTTTTTGTTTTTACACTTTTTTAAACGTAAACTGGAACGATTATACGTGATTAGATTACATAATGCAGTTAATTAAGCTATTAATGATGGCCGGAAATAGTGGAAATACGCGGTTAGGTTGATAATGAATGAATATATATCGCGTTCAAAGTTCACCATTTTCCAGTAATAAAAGAGACTTTGCTTTATAGTTTTGCGTTCCTGCAATTTGTTAAGTGCTCTTTCGGTATAATTGATATTAACAGTATCAAGCGATGTATCTCATCAGAAGTAAAATTAGGATAACATTGAAACTTGAAAAGTTTCAAAAGTTATTATATTCTACCAGGCGGATATTCTTTGTTCGCTTGTATTTTCATTTTCTCGGGCTTTCGGTTTGTATCCATCTGTCGTTCGGATAAGATCTCAGCGTCGGCTTTAGCTGTATTCGCTGACATTTCCATTCGATGTGCCTATCTTTTTCCACAAAGATCTCTATATTTATTTTACACTAGTCGTTGGTTGACAGATAGTATTACTGTGAGATTTTACAGGAGATATTACCGACGACACAGAATGTAATATATATATATATATAAACAAAACCGAAACTGTAGATTTCGCTTGCTGTCTATTGAAATATTTTACATTTTACTTATATAATATACCGTAGCGTATATAGGCGTCTATACATTGAAATATTTTATTATATTATGTGGAATATAGTGTGCTATAAAATGTTGGAATTAATAGTATGATCATGTTCTTTAAGTTCAAAGTCGACTTTTCATTAAATGAAGGTCGTTAGTTGTTGCAAGTTTCAAAAGTTCAATATTCAACATCTTGGCAATTAAGATTCAAGCTGAAAGTTCTTTTAAAGTAAAAGAAAGTACAGAAAATTAGCCTCAAATCGACTGAAAAGGAATATTATTATATTCGTCAAGGATCATCTTTTTTTGTCCCTTCGTATTGAATCTTCAGTTAAATTTTCAACCGGAAGAAATGGTAATTTCAAAGAATATTTTTTTATTGATTTTTCTATACGTTTTAATGATATACACTTTACATAGATTCGAAAAAGGTAAACGAAATTGATAATGAAGGTTTATTCTCCCAGGAAATTGAATCGATCTTTTTGAAAGAACCTTTTTGATAGAAATATACATAATCTTTGCCAAAGGACCAGTATAATATCGAAAGTTTCCAAAAGGGTTTGTGTAATATATTGGAAAATTAAAAAGTCTCTCAGTTGATTAAGTTTGCAAATAGATTATAAAAACACAATCCTTTTTTATTAACATTAAACTGCACTATTTAATAGTGATATCGTAAAGTGTTTTATATAAAATTATTGAGATAGTAATTATAAAAATTTAGGGCTTTTTTACCTCAGTCTTTTCGTCAGGTAAAACTCGATGATTCGAATGGTAATTCAAAACCAACTGCGGACTTAGATCGACTATGTGGACACAGTGATTATACAATATTCATGAGAAATATTTCGTTTCATATACTGATGCTAGAGTTAACTCGGAGACGTAGTTACATAGAACAGTAACAGAGATCCTATTTCTGTGATTTAAACGACAGACGATGTAACCCGACGTACAGAAATGTCCTTTTCGCTCTATATTCCCAAGCAATTTTAAACTTCCATCTTGTCGATATTACTTCGTTCATGTATATGTGAATTTATATTATATGATTGTTACGTCAATAACAATATGCAATGTCAATAATCAATTACTTAAGGATCTTTGAATTAAATCTCATTATTTTTAATTATTTATCGTCTTGCATGTCTTATAAAATATTTTCAGACCGTTTCAAATTAGGTTTTAAATTTATTTGTGAAAGAAACGTCATGTATTTTCCTTATTTTCAATCTTTTCTTTTTATTGAATCGACAAGATCGTTAGGGTATTCAAAAATTTATAAAAATTTAAGTCTCTTTTTTATTGTATAAACGGACGCCTCCGTTTAATATCGCGATTGTATCTTCTCGATTATTGCGTCGTCCTTTTAATTGTCGCGAGTGAATCGAGCTGCAGCTATGTCGCAATTGCCGCAATTGCGGCGCTCATCTATTGGATGAGACGTGGCCGGTCCGAAAATGTGTGAACGGCATTCGGAGCAGGTCAATAAATTAGAAAGGAGGTCGGTTGGAAAACTGTCGTCGCTTACGAGAAACGAAATTTCGGACGAAATGATTCTGAAGGGTATATCATTTTGTATCTTTAACGTGTGACTTTTGATAGAATTTCTTAAAGTTGTTAATGTTGAATCTGATTGAAGCATCAATGTGATTTAATTACAGCCACAATCGCGATAATACATTTCTTTATTAAATCGACAGACTTGTTTATTCTGATGATTGATACAAAAAAATGATGATTTATTCTATTCTACTGATTATTATGAATGTTTTAAACTGTGAAATTTTTCTCAAAATATAAAAATATTGAACATAAAATTATTAAGGCTTTATTGAACGTAAAAATGTTAATGTAAAAACAAATTAAATTATTAAAACATTAACAGCATTATTTTTAAAACAAGGAAAATAAACTCGTTTATTCGTACCGTCAAAGAGTTAAAATAATTAGTATTGAAAAATATTTATAGAGAGAATTGTAGATCTAAGTCAAGAATAATTAAAAATAAAGATACAAAATTCATATACCAGAATTATGGCAGAAAAAAGTACGTCGGAACACGAAATTTGCGATATAATAAAAATGTCATAATTCTCCAAGTAATGATAATTTACTTATGCCGAGACAGTTCATTATATTTTAATCGACCACTAGCGCGTATACTTTAGTAGATGAAGTTAATGAAAGTATGCTGACCAAAATTCACAATTTTAACAAAAGCTCGATGGATATGATATTTACATGCTATATTGTTTTATTTTTCCAAATACTTATTGGAGTCGATTCTAATTTAAAAAGGTATCAAATGAGAAAAGAAACTTTTTATTAAAATTAAATTAAAAATTGAAAATTGTATGTACATAAAATATATTAATATATACATATACAATAAAATATTATTTTTTTCTACTCTTTTTTCAAAGTAGTAAAATTCAAGAATATTGTTAATTGAATATTTGTTATTCGATTTAGTTTTATTCGCTATTACATATCAAAATCGATATTCGCAATTTCAGTAATTTTATATTTATGTGCTCTTCTTTATAGGAAAAGATGCGTCTCTCGAGAATTAATGGTTGATTTTCAAATTTTATGTAGAGTAGCTCGACACGTTACATTAAATGAGAAAGGATCGATATAAAAAGTCAAAGGTGAAACTCTGTTATCAAATTCATTCGAGGCGAAACTGTGCTGCGGAAATGCGTTTGTTTAAAATGCCGCAATGTGAAAACCGAGGAGAGAATGAACTGTAATTAAACAATTTCGAAATTATATTTTTAAACGTATCATCAGTACAGATATACACATCAGTGTTTTCTTTGCCACTTAATTTAAATAGATCGTGTACGATGCACAACCGACTTTAATGAATTAATTACGTGTAAACGTTATCCGTGCTCAGTTATTTGAACTTCAAACTGTGCGTGACATCAAAGTCCGCTACGTTCGAGCGGGCTTTCGATCTATTTGTCATCGATCTCTCGTTGAAGGCATTCCCAATGTCGATCCACGTGTATTGAAAATTGCAACAGACGTGCATTCGGCAAAAACAAAATGAAATGGACATGGTTCGTTAATTACTATACGTCTCTATACACGACAGTTACGAACGTTATTCACCTGGGGTATTAATTTGTGTTCTTTTGAAAACAAACTGACATCGAAAGCATCGAAAAAGATTTGGAGTTGAGCTCAAGTTTGATATGTCAAATATGATTTTTAGTTCTATTTAGAATAATGCATTTGGTTGGTTTATTTTTGATGTATTTCATTGCAAAAGGAACTTTAAATCGGAAATTCGATTGATCTATTTATATTTTAACAATAGACATTCGATACAGATCTGTTTTATATAATGAAGTTTTCCTTTTGATACTACAAACACTCTCTAATTTGTACGATTGTTTCTCTTAATAATGATAGAAAGCTCGTAAAATTGCATGATGAAATTGTGAGGTAAATTGTATAACTATATATAGCGATTTAAATCTTTGATGTAATTTAGTTTTTCGATCAATAAAAGCATTAGGGCGATATCTAATTAGTGCGGTTCATTTCGTATTATTGAAGAGAATTATGGTCTTAATAGCTTATTAATCGACCATAATTCTGCGGTATTCGATAATTATGACTATATTAATGCGCTATCGATCAGGACCTTAGCTGCCCCCTTTCTTGCTCGGAAGTAATCCCGATCTCGGAAAAAGACAATCTTACAAAACGGACGAAACATATCTGGAAAATATGGACGCCTCGGCAATTTTATGGGACAAATTTCGCGGCGGAAGAAATTAATTATGCTGTCATGTTCATGTCGCGTATAATAAATATGATTTCAAACTTTTTTGATACGTATCCTGAACATTTATTAAGTATGCTTAATGCCTATCAGACTTGTGTTCTATAGATAAACATTTTTTTTAAATAATTTAAGCCGATTCACGTCTGTCATTTTCATGCTTCGTCAAACCGATATTCTTATTGACGTTTTATCTCTGGATTGTATTTCGCCTAATTCACCATTTGATCGATCGAAGGACGATACGAAACACGTACTTCCGTCGCTTTAGAAATCTTTGATCAGAGAGCCAATCATCCTTCGAGTATGTTCACGTCACGCTGAATACTTCATGGTGGCCGAGTCGAATCGGAGTATCCTTCAACCGTTCGGCTCCAGCATCACGTTCGTGGGTGTTGACGAAAATGAGAAAAGTTCCCGAGCGCGTGGATCCACCAGAGAATTCTCATGCTAAAAAAATTTATTCGATATGGACGTCTGCTATCGATTTTTTATTTCGTACACTTCGCCAGATGTTTCCATGCATATTATTTTTTCTCTTCTTTTTCATTTAATTATGTATAGCGGTTATGTATTTTTCGATATCTAGATACAGTGCCTTAAATATCACGTTTTCTCGAGAGCAAGAGTGTAATATTTATATTAAAAATCTATAATATAACAAAAGATAATTCGCAATCTTAATTTTAACAAACGCTCGATAGGATTGACATTAAGTGCTCGAATAAATATGTATATAATTTTAATTTGAAACTAAACTTACCGATATATTGGATTAATTCAAGGGAGACATAATAAGAAAAGTTACCGTTGAATAAAAACTTAAGCGCGCTTTTTTCTTAACTTGTGTAGGAAAAGATATAACATTCTACCTAGATAGTCTCTCGAAACATGAAATTAGAGGTCGTTTCCCGCCGGTGAATCCACAGATTTATGGACGGTACGCTACAAACAAGTTATAAAAGTTGAGGTAAAAATCGTAGAGAACAGAAAAAGTACAAAAATCTACTTCGCATTTTTGGTTTATTTTCACACGAAGAATCTCGCTTTTTTTTCTTCTCTTTTAACACGGTTTTCGTTCCGTACTCTGTTTTGGCATGTAAAATAAAAGTTAAAACTACCAGGTGGTAACATGGTTTTCTCTCTCTCCTTTTTCTTTCTACACAGAGATATTAATAGATACTATTTAATATCGCTCGCTGATATTTTTATTTTTCAAAATTGGATTTTTGGTCTCGCGAAATTCGAAGCGAAAAATGCGATACCAGCAGCCGAGCGATCTAAAGCCCTTTGAAGGGCTCCAGAGGCAATTTCCAAGCACACATATGACGCTTTCCACACCGACGCAATTAAGAATAATTATGGAGCACTCCTCCGCGAAAAGAGCGCTTTGTGTCACCGCGAGATAATAACGCTACCACGTGGTTCGTTCCTTCCCTACAGATTTTCCGTGCTTAAAGTCGAGCTCCCAGTTTTTTTTTTTTTTTCGTGATCCAGTCACTCTCGTGACACAGTGTCTAACAATTAATCGGTCGCGAGGGGTGGGGGAGGGAAATGCGGGAAGATTGTATCGCGTGTTTAAAAAGTATCGATCCGTCGCGAACATGGATACGCGCGTGTTACGGCCCGACAATTCCGGAGGGGGTTAATTGACCGAAAACGTGCCCTCAAACCTCCTCTCAGCTTGACCTTGAAAAAGGGAAAAATGCGTTGCTCCTCCCTCCTACCAAACTATTCGTGCCATATTTTTCTGTCGCTTCTCTTCTCTCTCTCTCTCTCTCTCATGTACTTGAAAATATATCGACCGAATCTATCTCTATCTACGTTCAATGCAGAGAAACGTCTCGATGCCTCTCTTCCCTCTCGTCTCTGGGACAATTCTTTTCTCTGTGATTTTGTCGTTTCGTAAGGAACAGGAAATTTCACTTACGCTGTAGACGTCTTTCTTAAAATGTGACGTCTCGACGTATATTGCCGATTCAGGTGTGCTTCAACATCGCTTAAGGAATATCGACATAAAAAAGTAGACGTATTTCCTGCTGTTTTCCCTCGCGTTAAATTTTGTTGCAAGATTATTTAGTTGAAATAACTCTTAAACGTAGCTTCGCATCTATAAATACGTATAATAAAGTGGCATGTTTTCGAAAATTATGAGACCTACGATTTGTTCTAAACAGTTGTCTCTGCGCAAACTCTCTGTACAATATAATCAACCTTATTTTAGGTAATTAAGCGTCTCGCGTGACAAACTTCTAGAATGTGGAAGGATTGCCGGTTAAGCATTTATTAAGTCATGTTATAATATATCCTTTTGTTACAGACTGCCACGGGCGGTTTACGTCATTCTTGATAAATTCCTCAGGAATATGCACATACTTGCCATGCTGTCGACGCAGGGCGCATACAGCACGTAAAGCGAATATGTGCATATGTATGTATGTGTGTGTGTGTGTGTGTGTGTGTATGTATGTATGTATGTATGCACGTTCGTGCACGGCGGTAGAAAGGCCTTCGGGGGATGACGGAAGCTTATTTCTCTGTACAGTGCGCGCGCCGTCACACGACAAGAAAACGCGGTATCGCGGTGAAACTTTTTTATTTCCCTCTCTGCGTACGAGCGTGATCTCTCTGTACCGAGCCGTTTAAGAATTTGATAGAAGAATAGCGAGATGAGAATATGCGTTTCTCTCTCCGTCACGTTTCTTCTCTCCATACACGCAGTCATCTTTTAAAGGCACGTCATAAAAATCTCATCCGGTAGACCGTCGGGATTCTTTTCCCCTTATAAATGTCATCTTCAAATACAATGTATAACTCTCTGGTATCTTTGCTTTATTTTAGATCTTAATGTTATTTGAAACGATACATATACATCGAATCTGATAGAAGAATAGCGAGATGTGTGTATAGGTATATACGTTTCTTGTTGCGTGTATAAATATATATACGTGAAAATATGGAGGGCTGAACTTATTGTTAGCTTAACTTAGCAAGTACTTTACTTGGCATTTATTTAATGCCGCTATTTTCTATGTAATATTCGAAGTAAGCGGAGATATTCAATGGAAATATCTCGCAGAAGTTGCACCATTGTCCTTTTGTTACAAATAGTTTTGACGGTATTAAAGTTATTCTCTCTCTTACTCTCTATAGATATTTGCGTTAGTATCTATTACGTTAGTTTAATAAAGGAATATATTCAGCAGGTGATTGATCTCTTTATTCATTACCTGTTTCAAGAGAAATGCGGTATCGAAATATGGTAATTGGATCGATCGCTTTCATTATGTAGCTCATAAAAAATAAAAATAAAGTAATTACCATTTCTCCAATGCATGTTGTATATTAATAAACACATAATTTAATTATTAATAGATTCCTGATTTGAATATATTATTTACAGTGAGTCATTTGACATGACCATCTCGAATAACTTTTAAAGCTACAATTACATTCACAAATTCACATATTTTTAGACAGTAAATTTAAACTTTTGTTTTACTTTTGTTTTAGATGCAAAAATAATTGACAAAATAAAATTATTTGCTCAAATAGATAATTATACGAGTAAAGATTATATTGCATAATTTAAAATTTATTTTTATTTTTGTCTAGTACAGAAATTAGAATTGATAATAGTTGCAATAAAAATAATAATTACTTATCGAATTTTATGCTAAAGAAAATTTTGATTATAGAATCTCGTTGAAGGAAACTTAGCGCGATTAGTCTCACGATACTCTACGTTTACGCGATCGCTTGATTATCGCGCCTACTTTACGCGGGAATTGTACTTCTAAAGTACCGTGAGATGTAGTTTCTCATACATGAAGATTTATCGGTAAACTTAAAACTTCGTAAGCGGTTATTCCTGTTAATTACATGGAACCGAACTTCTACGATTTCTTCTACGAAATACATTAGCGCTAAATAAAAGGTAGAGAGTTCGCAAACAATGACAAAAAAATCTCATTTATTTTACTGCTTATAGTAAAATATATAGAAAGTGCGCAAAAAGCGCGAACATAATACTTCTACGGTACCTGTAAACGATACGGGGAAGAGGATAGTACTTTCATCGATAAGAGGCTTAAAGGCATCCATTAAGAGACCGATTAGATGAGACTTTGATAAGTCTATAAACATGAACGTATTTACTAAGAATATTATTCAGAAGGCGTAGAAGTGGTAAGGTAAATTAGATTCATGATTAATTATATTTGTTAATTAAAAAGATTCCAAAGATTCTTGTTAAGCAATTTAAATTGGGATGATTTAGAGAGACAGATAAAAGAGATCTTTTAGATAAGAAAATAAATCTAAGTTTTTAACGCAAAGTTACGATATTACATAAGTTTATTAAATAGAGAGTCAGTTTATTAATAAAGTAGAGAACAATTAAATTAATAATTTTAT
Source organism: Anoplolepis gracilipes (assembly GCF_047496725.1). Lineage (NCBI taxonomy): Eukaryota > Metazoa > Arthropoda > Insecta > Hymenoptera > Formicidae > Anoplolepis > Anoplolepis gracilipes. The sequence continues at coordinate 4,347,190 of NC_132976.1, read as the reverse complement.
AGCTATTTTATACACACAATCATCCTTATTATTATTGTATAATAATACATAACAGACATACATAATTCCGTTCTTAATAAGCGATGAAACGGCAGGCAATTATAGTACTAGATCTGAATAGGAGAATGGTTAACACGTTCAATATTGTGTGACCGACATGTCTCGTTGATATGCGTACAATAGGGAACAGGCTGCATTTTGGAAACCGCCTGAATCATCAAATAAACAGTACCTAAATAATACGATAAATATATATTCGCGAAAAAATTTTACACTATTCATCTTAATATTTTATTAAAATTTATTTATCTTAAATTAATATTAATATTAATATTTATTAAATAATTAGTATTTCATCTTTAATTAGATTTTCGCACTGTTAATTTAAATCCGTATGGAATAAAAAAATCATAAATAATAATAAATAAAATGCAATGTAATTACAGAGAAATTGGAACTATATTATTGAACTGCCTCGATCCAAAATGTCTCATATTGCGCAGCAAGAATTGTTTATCTCCTGTTCGAATCTGTTCTATATCGGTTTCTAAATAAAGTCTTCGAGAGTGGCAGGAGTTGATTAAAATGACAATAACTCTCAATGGAGGCTTATCCATTAATTACGAAGAGAAAATGGTTCATTTTTCTACAATTTCCAATAGTCGTCGCTAATTAAATCCTCGCCCGCCGTACATTTTCTCAATCTTCCGTCCGGTTTCTGTTTCCGCACGTAATAAAAAGCATGAAACGCGAAAACATTATCGTCCTTCGCCGACAAAACTTTTTCCCCGATTATCGTTATTGTTGACTCGTAATACCATTAAATTATTCTTCATATTTATATTACATTAAGAGCCGTAATAGCATTAGACCACATTTCATATTTATATTATAATAAGTGCTCACACAAATCATTATTATTATTATATAATTATTATTAAATTATGTAATAATTATTATAATATTATTCTAATCCAAATTACGATTCATTACTAGAGAATTATTCGACTATTAAAAGATTACGTTTCATATATTTGTTGCGCTAATCGAAAAAAATGGCTCGCTATCATGTTGTAATCGTTCGTTGAAGTAGGACGCTTGGCAAGTATCGACGACGTAAGCTAAGGGATTATAGTAATTGTCCCACATTAATCGTCGCATATGCGATAATAATGTGCGATCTATTTTTATTTCATTCGTGTTCCGTATGTGTGCGTACCTTCTCCCGATTAATAAAAAATGCCGAGGTATTTCGCTCCTCCTCGAAAAGTGAACTCGAACGCGAAATGGCATTTTACGATGCATAAAGTTGACGCTGCAACAACTTCGAAGAGCGACGTTTTCCCCCGTTATAGCCTTTCGCTTTTCACACGCATCGCCGCGGTATAAAGTTTCGGGCAATTTTCTCTTAAAAAAAAAAAAAAAAAAAAAATAGAGAGAGAGAGAGAGAACTGCTGTCACAAACTTCAATTTTCCGCCAGGGAAATACAGATTCTCAAAAACGACCGGGTTGTAATGTAGGGAAGCGTCGCGCGTGATTTTTAGAGCGAACAGCCATATCCTCCACTTTTATGGGTATGGAGAAAAACGTGGTTCTTACATCATAGCAAACTTATATCGACTACATATGTATTTATCAAAGATTTTGTCGTTGATCGTACATCGTTTTATCTCATAAATTTTTAACCCATATATCGTTATCATTTATTTATTTAGAAATATATATTGATATTATTATTACAGCTTGTTATTTCAACATAATAGAAATAATAATACAAATTATATGAAATGAGTCATATCATAATTTGTATATAATTGTTATTAATAGTTAACATCATATTATAATTAATTTATCATATATTTTTAAATATTTCATTTTGATGTAGATTAAAAGCAAATTTATATGATATAAAGGAAACATATAATTCATTGAAATGTTATGATACGTTAGTGATAAAATATATAATAAAATAATGACACATACGAATAATATTTTAGGTTTCCATGTAAAATTATTTTGCGCAGGCGAATTCTATATACGCGGTTATTTCTTTCTGCGAAGTAACACCATTTGACTTTGAAAATTGAACTATTAATCAAGTCGAATGTGAGATAAAACTGCCAGAAGCAGTTTTCCTCGCCGAATGTTAATATGAAAATTCGAAGAACCGAATATAAAATTGAACATAGGATTAGAAAAGTTTGTAGAGAAAGTAAAATTCGCTCTTTACCGCGTTTTTCCACGTCATATGTATATATCCGCGTTTAAAGAGAATATCGATTTTAAATTATTACTGACTTCTATTTCAATATTCGAAAAAGAGATAGATAAATAGAGAGAGAGAGAGAGAGAGAGAGAGAGAGAGAGAGAGAGAGAGAGAAAATTTCCTTTCTCTTTCATAGGAAATTATCATTAGTCTATCCCTTATTAGTTTTGTTGAAGGAGGACAAATAAAGAGAAAAATAAAGAGAGAGAGAGAGAGAGAAAGAGAGAGAGAGAGAGAAAGAGGAGACAGACAAGAACGTAAAGACATAAATATCCCGTGACCCGCTCGTCCGAGATCGATTGCTTGTAATGGCGTACGTCGTTGTCGGAATGAGATAAAGGGGACGGTTTCGCGCGCACCTTTTCTTTCCTTTCTGTTGAAAACGTCGGTTTTCACAACCAGCAGGTATAATTAATTCGGAAACTCCGCTTTCGCCTTTGCGGCCGCACACGCCCGATCGATGCCATACGAGACGAGAATCGGGAAAGAGGTGGGCGAAGGAAGAGAGGGTGGAGGAGGGAGAGGGAGGGGGGGAGAGTCGCTACCGTAATGGTGTGTAGGTACTACGTATAAAGGAATGCGCGAGAGAGAATCAAGGGTTCGCTTGCCTTTGTGCCACATTACCTCCTCACCTTACAAAGCGCTATTTTCCTCGACGCGCGCGAAGTTCATGATCACGTGAACGTCGAATGATCATCGCACACGAGGCCGCCGACTGAACTTTCCTCCCTTTTTTTTTTTTTCCTCTCCTCTCTATCTCTCTTTCTCTCTTTCTTCACATATGTGAAGCGCTTTCGACGTGAGACTTCATCGACCACGAACGCCGAGACAAATTTTCTCGGGAAAAATAAAGCGACGAAATGGCGAAATTACCCGCGCTAACTCTTGTATTTGGCGTAGGTAGGTACTTATTAGCCTCTTGTAATTTTGTCTCATTATGTGGACGAAGAAATTTCTGATAGATTTGAGAAGAATTTCGCGTGTATATATTCGAAAGATACATTACATTTGTTTAGTCGTTTTGATGTAAAAAATAATTTTCTTGAAATTTTACACACACACACACACACACACACACACATCATGTACATATTTGCGACTTTAGATATATTTTTTTTTTTTAAGTTATGTCTGTGTGTTTGTTGCATATCTGTGTCTTTGTAATATTGCGATTTTATAATATTATAAAATCTCAAAATATTTATAAAATAAAAAAATAAATATAATAAAATATTATAAAATTTAATGATGTACTTTTCGATCAATATGCCAACAGATTTTATAACTTCTCGAGGATGCTAAATTACATTTTTATATTTTGAAAGTTGTCAAAGTGCATATATACATGCACAATATGCTTATGTGCGGTATCCATATTTATAAATATGACGCTAGGGATTATACGCATTTTTCAGATATTGTCATTATATAAAGTTTAATTTTTCTTTTAGGAATATTTTTCTAGTTTTCTTTTTATAAAATTTTCTCTAACAATGAGAAGGTAAAGAAACGTTCCTTTTGTATGCATTATATCTTGTAGTACTTCATATAAGTGGAAAAGCATAGGTTTTTCCCATCGTCTTTCTATATTATATTTTATATCCATCTTGTATCTAAGAAAGGCTTTTAAGCTATGAGAAAAATAAACATTTATCTTGTTGAACTTTTATAGGAAGTTTGATACTTTGTAAGTAATGCTTTTGGATATTCTGCTCATGTGTTGGCTATATAAGTAGCGGGAAAAGTTACTTTTTCCCATTTCCTGTTCCATAATATTGTATCATACTGTTTTGGTACCAAATAATATAAGAGATAATATATATTTCTATAGATACACTTTTGGCTTGAATGTGCGTTGGCTCTTGGCTGTAAAAGTTTGGAGTACCAGCAGTGAATCAGATTGCATCGTAATTGTGCGGTATAAAAAATTGCGCCGTTAGTCATGATAAAACGACTTTTAATGGTCTAGTAATGGTTTGTATGTTTGTGCAGTACTCCAAAGAACGATTGTTTTTTTTCTGAGAAGTTATGAAATTCATAAGAACTCCATAACAGAGCAAGTTGTACGGTAAAAACTCTGTTGAATGCGTTTGCAAAAATATATCATACTCTTAATTATAATATAGTAATTATTAAACAGAATGTACAGGATAATTCGAAATATGTGCGAAAAATTTCAGGAGATGATTCATTATCGAAGATTAAGAATAATTTTTTATATAAATATGTACTCCTATATTCTTCTCTCAGGAGTTACACTTTTTCAGCAGAGGAGATGAAAATTAAATTTTTATTTTTTTCATCCATTTTTTCTAACGTTTACTGTAATTTTGTTTTACTTGCTTTTTTATTTTATTTTAAAATTCAACTTCTCTTAATTCGAAATTTATGCCATTTAACATGGTGCTGTGATAATGTATTTTATTTTTTTACTTGAAATAAAACTGATTTATTTTATGAAAAAAATAAAATAGTTACAGTTTCTATATAAAATCAAGCTTTCTAACGTATATTTTTAGCATTCTGGCTCATCAAAAAGTTTTAATAAAAAATTGAAGGAGAGTTGTTAGTTTCATCCTCTTATAACGATACTGGAGGATTAAAACAAATTAATAACTGTTCTTTTTATTAATGGAAGATGTCCACAAAATTTAATTTTTTAAGCTTTGTTTAAAATTTAAGAAAACAAAAACCTATTTTTACCTTCCCCTTTGAAGGAGTGTAACTTTTTAGGAAGGAATATAGGAGTATATACAATATTTATATAAAAGATTCTCGTTAATTTTCGACAAAGAATCATCTCCTAAAATATGTCTCATTTATTTAGAATTACCCTGTATGTATAATATATACGTGTGTTTTTTTTCGAATATGGTAAAAATAAAGATTCTAAATCTTACAATCTGAATATTAAATAAGGCTTAACTTAACGATTTTCTGTCTCCTTCTGGATTATAACTTCTATGCTTATAAATAAAATTTAAATCCAAGAATTCCGAGCATTTTTATGCAATCGAATTCTTATAAATATTTCTCTAAAGAAACATGTATCGTTATAATAAATTTTATTATATAATAGGATTAATTGGACAAAACACGATATAAGGCTTCATCCCTTTATAGGGTATAATTTCGCTCATCATTATTTTATCCTATTTTGTCATAGCTGAAACTTCTTCGTATTGTATTACGCGTACTTGTGTCGCAAGCGGTCTTATGTCGTAACTTGGTCTCATCCAATTTCCATTATGTAAGTTTGGTTGCTGTTAGATTGTTCGTTGAGTTGGTAAGCCTTGGGGAGAGAACCATCCTCAAGTTATTCGTCGACCTTCGACGTGGCATAGAGAGAGAGAGAGAGAGAGAGAGAGAGAGAGATGAGGAGACGTCTCTATCGGTGGCGTCGCGTCGCATCGTGTCATCTCACCTCTTCTCGGTCCGAAGGGAAATCCGTCAGCCAGTCGATTCGGATTCTAATGATTGATACCGCGCTCCTCACCGGGGAGCACGTCGAGCACAAGTCGGTGAAGTTACCTTGCTCGTGTTCATTCGCAAAGAGACACATTTACGGAGACATTTCTCTCCCTCTCATCGCGAATTGAATTTATTGGCCGCCGATTGCTATCGTAAAAAAAGCGCACGCCCAAGCAGGTTTTTCCCGTCGAGGATACGCGTTATAAATTGTGTCATGTCGCGATATCGACCCCACGCGTGGGATTTACAAAATTTTTATTCGCACAAATCGAATATTCATCGCACCCGCGGTGATTTATACTCGCCGATCGCTGCCACGTGTGTCGTGACATCGTTTGACCCGATTTTCATGAATAGGATTCTCACATTCGTCTTGGTTTACTCCTCTTTCCCTTTTCGTCCTTCAAAATTATCATCGAGCTTCACAGGGATTCCAAATCTTCCATGAACATTAATTGAAATTTAACAACGGATTAGGTAATCGCGCGTGATGCAAACGGTCAGTTCAATAATCAACAATAATCCATGGTCGAAACAACGTTGCAAGCACTAAAATGGGAAATGTATATCTGATTCTATATAGAAAGCTCAGAACCTATATTTCCTTTCGCATCTCTCTCTCTCTCTCTCTCTCTCTCTCTCTCTCTCTCTCTCTCTCTCTCTCTCTCTCTCTCTCTCTCTCTCTTTCTGTATGAATTTCTTTTATCAATTGGAGATATTGAGTTCTCTCTTGATAAAAATAACGTAGCACTATATTGCTTTCCTATTACAGGTAATTGATAGAAACTCTGCGAACATTAACAAGAAATTTTTCATCCAATTTTAGCTTTATTTATTTTCACAATTTTATTAGAGTTGATTGTGTGATTATTTGTGTACAACTATGAAATAAAATGTTCTTATGAGAAAGATTTGTCAAACAGAAAAAAAGGAAAAGATTATTTTTACTATATATGATATTAATTGATTACAATATATAATAATTAAAATTATACAAGTCGTTTTTATTATATGTATAAAGTATCACTAATTTTTTTAAATCAAGATTTATTTCACTTTCACTTTTTATTTCGCTTTATTATTTTTAGTTTTGATTTTCATTTTTTAGACTCTCGGTTGTCCTTTAATTGCATCCGCAATTATCGGTAATGGAAAAATTAGATTATTTCACTACAAAATCCTGCAATAATCCGCTTTTAATAAGCGCAGGGTGATGTAGAGAATTTTATACAAATAGTGAATTACTAAGGATATTTGAATTCAAAGATCGATCGGTTCGATGAATACGCTTGCATGAATACGGCTTGAATACAAGTATTTTATATTCAAAAGGAACCCGCACTTCTCTTGCGTCGAGACAAGCGAAATGTAAATGTAGTACATGTAGTGCACATGTTTGATATCGCATCTATGTGGAAGTTAACGTTGATTCACTCATCAGAAGGGTCAAATATCATCGATCGTTCTATTGCGACAGTCAGCGCCGGTGCAGCGGCAATGTTTAACAAATCCGCTAACGAATTTCTCGAACTAATTGCATGATAGAAGATAGTAAAATAGATATCGAAGTAATTTCTTAAATATTATATATTTATGTATAATTGTTTCTCTTAAGAGATAAAATATACATTAAAATTATATATATAATTCATATATTAAGAAATTAAATGTATTTATACTAAAAAATTAATTTTAACCAACGTGTATTAGATATAAAATTTATATATATATATAGTTATGCTAATTTAAATTTAAATTTTTAACAATTCCATATATTAAATTTTTATATGCATATACATGGAAATATGCAATAATTTTAAATAAAATAAATACATAAATATTATATATATATATATATATATATATATATATATATAATATTTATGTATTTATTTTATAGTCATTTCTCTCTAAAAAGGCTAAAAAAATGTTTGAATAGATTTATTTTACAGTTTATAATTCATAGAATGAAAATATTACTTTTGTAATATATTTATATGTCTTGTATATTTATCGAGATTTAAATTGTAAAAAAGATTCAAAAGACGACAATTTCGAATTAATATATAGTCCATAATAAATGTCAAATTTGTCAAAATCAAGTGAATGACTATTGACGCCAATGAGAGATCGTTTCAATTTGTGACAATATCATAATTATTAATTGAAGTGTATTTCCGTTAAAAGATACAATTGGAGTATTATACACGAGCTTTAAATCATTATATATACAGAATCGATAATCAATTTAACAGAGACACATAGTTCAACAAAAAAAATGTTTTTTTTAAATTTACGCAACGGAATAATTATATGCTCTATAATTTTTATGTGTTGAATATAATATAAATTCGATTTTTAAAATACTTTGTACATTATAATTTATTGAAATTTAACATTAAAACTGTTTTTTAAAAAGTACTTTAACATGCTGCTGCTGCAGCGCGCATGTTGAAAATTTAGATTTGTTAAAAAATTGAGTATATATATTTTTATTTTATTAATTATATGTTTATGATATTCCTACCAGACAAATCAAATTTGTCATAATAAGCGATAATTTATTATTAATATTTTATTCTAATTTTGATCTTATCATGAAATTGAAATTAAAAATGAGAGAAAGAATTTACATCTTTATATTTTCATAAAACTTCTAATAAATCATAAAACAAGTAAATCGTAAAACAAAAGAAAAGTAATAAAAATAAATATACCAAATTTAATTGCTACTTACTTAATTGCAAAGATACTACAAAATTTTAAAAATATAATGATTTTATAGTTACTAAAGCGCGAAATATGATAATTGTACAACAAAAGTTACAAAATTAAACTATAAGCAATAAATTTAATACTGGAATATCTAGAAGGCAAATAATTCGAGAAATATTTTAATATCAAAATCGAAAGAACGTAATTAATTGTATCAACATAATTTATTTTTGCAGCGTTTTTGTTAAACTTATTTTGCAAGCAGTAAATTTAAAATTAGGGTATTAAATTAGCAATAAATTGAGTTACTATTGCAAATATAAGCGAGTAATTAATTTTACGAATAATAATAATAGTATAATAAATTATTAAAATTAGATTATACTCACTTCATGCTTCGTTGATGCTTACCCGATGTCTTCGGATCTTTTCTTGAATATGTGTGTGTATGTGTGAATGTTTGTCCTTTACTACTCTTTCGCTGACGTAAGACGTACTTCCGAAAACACAGTTAATTACAATCGCGCGCATAGTAATCACCAGAATAGGACGATCGCGCATCACTTTACGTAGCATTCCGACGTTAATTACGCACTTTACATTACGACAGAATCACAACTGCACGATCTGCTTAGCATTGTAAAATTGCGGAATTAGATTCGTAACAAGGTATCTCACTAACGAATAGTATATGTACGCAATTGTATTCTATCTCTCACAAGGATTGGAAATGTCTCCCTCCGATTTTAATGAGCTTTGAATATGTTGTACTCTAGGATAAAATAGGAGACACGTATTTTTTTATATGTACTCTTACGGCCGTTAGGGGGGTGAAACACCCTCTTGAAAAAAATCGATTTTTATATTTATGAGCGAATACCGTCAAAACAATAAGAGATATAAAAAAAAAGTTTCGAATAAAAGTTTTATGGCTTTTAATGTACTTTAAAACTGTATAATCGGATTTTTCTAAAATGTCATTTTTCGAAATCCTCTTTCCTTTCATGTTTTGAAAAATCTAATTACGCAGTTTTAAAGTACATTAAAAACTATAAAATTCTTATTGAAAACTTTTTTTTATATCTCTTATTGTTTTGACAGTATTCGCTCAGAAATATAAAAACCGATTTTTTTCAAGAGGGTGTTTTTCTCCCCCTTAACGGCCGTAAAAGCACATATAAAAAAATATGTGTCTCCTATTTTACCCTAGACTACAACATATTTAAAGCTCATTAAAATCGGAGGGGGATACTTCCAACCCTTTCCTTGTCAGTAGAAATTAATAAATATACATAGTTCAGGCGATAATTTTCGATCGAGAATGACATAAAATTTGTATTTCAACAAATTATTATTAAAGCACAAACGAATTTATGATACGCGATCGATAAATATTAAAATATAAATATATATAATATATATGCACAACTATATATGTATGCCATTAGTTAAACGCGTCGCTCGATATAGAATTGATCCTAGGTACTATTTATTATAAGCGACTATTAACGGCAGAGAAATGCGGAAATGACATTGGAAATTTTAATTCTGATATCGCGAGTTAACTATTGTAAGTAGATTATTGTAAGAGGCGATAATCGTAAAAATTAATTAAATGTATGAATAGTGATAATCGTTGACCAAATCGAAATACAAGGTCTTGTCGCGATCACGGTTCAAGCAATAATGTAGAAGGAGTATCTCGTGTTATTAACTTCTTATTTCGCGTTGCGCCAAGGACGTCTCTCTCGATGTAAACAACAGCGCGTTACACGCCGTCGAATTCTTGTGATGGAATTGAGTGGGGAGGCACGAGACAGTTTTTATTGTTATTCGCGCGACGAGACTCGTGTGAGAAGGTAGCGGCTCGAGAGACATTCCTTTTGTGTTGTATTATCTCTTGAACGCGACAAAAGCTTGCGTCGGTATCTGTTGAATCGTATCTTATGCGACTTTATATTTTATGTATATTTTACTCGTATTTTATACGTATTCTATATCAATTCTATATATACGTATATACTTATATCGAAATTAATCGCGTGAGTCGGCAAAACGATACCATAATTCTCGAGTATTCGATGAAATATCCATTTCTAATTTTAACTTGACATTTATTTATTTATAATGAAAGAGATAATAAAATTGTTATAAAATGAGTGCGTATATATACCATTCGTTTATTTAGATATAGCATGTGTGAATTTAATTGCGCGAGTTTTTAATTTTCCAAACGGATCGTAGTTTCATGCAATCATGATTTTTGTATATAAAATAAAGTGCGCATTGTATGCTTTTAATGTTAGGAGTATTATAGAAACTGACACGCGACGGGGTCGTACTCTGGTGATTAGTGCGTGATTATAATTAACCGTACTTTCAGGAGTGCCATGAAAGAATCAGCAATGAATAAAAAAGAAAAAGAAATAACGTGAGCAGGCAACTTTTGGAACAATCATGAAGTGAGTAGTTTAATTTATAATTTTGTTAATTTATTATTTGTGAAATTAATTGCTCGTTCTTCACGGCAGTGAGTTAATTTATTGTTCGCAAAATAACTTCGAAAAATTTAAAAGATGCAAAAATAAATTATGTTAATGCAATTAATTATGCTTTTCCAATCTTAATATTAAATATTTTTCATATCTTTATAATATATAATATCTTTTGAATTATTTGAGACATTGAATTGTTCTTCAATGCTTAATTTTTTACTTATTTACTCTCTATTACATATATATATATATATATATAAAGTTTGTATAGTATTTCATATTTTGATGCGTCTACAAAAATTTAATATTTTTAAAATCTATTTGTAGTATTCCTTTAAGAGCAATTAATTAACAATTAATTCTGATATATTTATTTTTTACGATTTGTTATAAATATTTTTAGAAGTGGAGTTCTTAGCATAATATGAAACACGTACCCTCCATCAATATCAATTGCTTGCTAATTGATAGGAGCAGATAATAAATTTGGAATTAAAACAATATTAGCAACAAATTATAACTTAATTATACTGTATATTTGAATTTGATTCCTCGTGATAAGGTTAACGAAGGTATTAAAACTTTTAAATTTTAAAAGAAGTTTAATGTGAAGATTAAGATTAATAAGATTGATAGATTTTCTTTGATTAAATTTTATAAAATTTATTACAAGAAAATTGTAATTAGTTAAAAATTAAAGATAACTCTTAATTAAACTATTTAATCACACACAGAAAAATTTGTTAAATATTTCTTTATTGTTCCAAATTTAAGGGATTTTTTAAACCGTTTAATATAAATCTGATATTAAAAGATATCTAAAATATTAAAATTATTGTAGTGAACGTCAAATTTAAAATATTTTTGATATTTCCAAGTTCATATGTATTTTCCAAAATACACAATATAACAAATTGTTGGCCATCGTAGATACAGAGAATTATTTGCAATTTTTACATGTGTAATAGACTCAGTATTTGATTATAAAGATATTTATTATTAATTTTAATTCTCACAATGTGAATTTTCCTTGATAATTGAAAGTTCTAACAATATATTTAATTTTGAACGGAATAAAACTTTTCTAATATACGTTATACGTATGTATATATTATATTTAATTTTTATAATTACAATCTCACATTTCTCAAAATTGTGCCAAAATGGAATGGAGATTTATGAAATTCAAATCGTAAGAGGAGCTTACAAGGAATGATTATTATTATATTTTTCCTGACCGAACAGTTAACGTTATTATCGCCTACAATGCGAGTAGCATCCTTCGAGCCAAGCGTAGTGCAAAATAGCAACTGTGACAGTGTTGGGCGTGAACGCCTTCTAAGAGCAATTGAATTATTAGTTTCCAAAGTGCAGGAATGTCGGGCGACATCTGGCTCGAAAATGCCACGTTCATTACGAACCCCTTCATGGTTTCTCAACTATGTCCGTATTTTCATTTTCCCGATAAAGATCCGAAGTAAGCAATACGAATGACAAAATAGCTTCCATTCGGATTTCTTCCCTTGATTCGCGACTCGTCGTTTTTTCCCGTACTTACATAACACCGTTCAATAATCAATGACTAGTAATTGTCAATTCAGTTAATGGATTGGAACAGCTCGAAAAGTGGTCTTAAGTGAAAAATAATTATATCTGTATAATTATAGTCTAGAAATTCCTTTCATTTTTTATTATTAAACTTATGATTAAGGGATGTGCTAAAAGTGACAGTCACAAAAGTCGCAGGAATTAAATTTCGAACAGCATTTTTTTCGATCTTCTTTAATCGTGCGTTATATCAAATACATTTAATATCATAATAAAGTTTTACTATCGTCAATTTTATTAAATATTAGATTGGCCAAAAAGTAATGTCGTTTTTTGCAATAGACCATTAATGTCGTTTTTTTGTGTTTTTCGATACAAAATACTGTTCCTAAACTATAAAATATATAATATATATTCTGAAAGCTAATACACTTCAATGTGTGATTTATAAAGAATTATTACGTTTGATTAAATTTTCTTGTATTAATCTTATTTTAAAAATGAATGAAAATGATGAGAAGAAGGTGTATTTTCGAGCAATTATACTTTTTTTATTTTTGCAAAGGAAAAAAAGGTAATGCAAAACATTAAACAAGATTTTCTACCGGTTCTTTATGTCCCGTTTTTTTCTTTGCGGAAATAAAAAGGCATAATTTTGCTTGAAAATACATCTTATCATTTATTTTCAAAATAAGGTCAATTAAAAAAAATTTAATTAAACGTAATGATTTAGTTTTGTGCAAAAGTGCGATATTACTATTGGCGAACCCAATATATAAAGTTTTATTTCAACGACTAAAATGCGTCAAATTGCAAGGCTTTAGTTAAATTTTAATGGAATATTTTATTATTTTTTGCAGACATTAGATTTTATTGTCATTTTTAAATTGTAGTTAAAATTTTGGACTCTCTGCAGCTGAAAACAATGTATACGTAGGTCAGAGTTGATTGACATGTTAAGTTTTCAATATTTTTTCTCGATAGAAAAATAAATGCTATTATTTACGTATTGTGTTCCATGTCTCGACAAAAAAATCTATTGAAATTTTCAATGTGTTACACGTTCAGTATAGTCACATAACATAATAATGAATAAACGAGCAAGGCGTGTAATTCGCGAAAAAATATTGAATATTGATTCTAATTTGTAAAGCAAATCAGCAAAAATAATACGAAGAGACGGTCGTACGAGAGACCTTTTGCAAATGGTTATCGCAACTTTATTGCGATTAATCGTTACATATTTCAGGGAACGTTATTATTATTGAAACTGACGCGCCAGGTCAGTTTTTATAAATCATGTTATGGAAGTAATCCTTCCAGTTTTAAAGACTTAAAGTTATCTTTCATGGAATTTTAATTAAACATTAATTTCTTAATAATTTTATAACGACGAGTTATAACACACAAGTTATAATAATTAACTAAACAATTAAATAACAAACTATAATAATTAACTACTAAACAAGTTATATATTTTTTTAAGAATTTATATTTATTATTACTTTTATTACGAAAAATGTAAAGTTTAGCGGTTAAATATTTTATTCTCACCTTTTTTCGTGCCGATCAAGCAGATGACGAATTATTCTTTTTGCCATAAAATCGTCACAAAGGTCACACCAATCTCTACAGAAAATACTTTGGTATTAGGTTTCGTCGTCGACGTACCAAGCATCTTATTATTTAGTAGATCCTCTCAGACTCAACTCGCCGCATAAAGACGATATAACGAAAGTTGGCGGTCGGGTAGTGCATTATGTAGAAGCCTGACCCATCAACACAGGTCGCGTGTGTCCATGGCGTAACTTGCGGCAAACTCGGTGAATGATACGATAGGAGAGCATGCTGAGATTGCTAGCGGAAAGCGGAAAGTACCAGGCCGACGAAATAGGCGATATACCTACAACATATATTGCGCAAACGTAGTCGCGAATAATTGCTTTCAGGTTATCGCACGGTAATGGCTGACGAGTAATGAGAGAGCTCTGGTTCACCTTTGAAACACCACTCGGTTTATCGATGTTCCCGCTTTTCGAAAATTACATTTTATTCAATATGTCAATTTCGTCATATATAATTCACCGACCCGGAGAACGGTTGTAATAAAATATTCTTTCCTTTTTCTCGGCCATTCTTTTCTCGTTTCACGTCAAGTCCCTTCGAACTTGTCTCAATTATGTACGAATGGATTCACATAGAATGAACAATCTGGTTAGGTGGACGGGTACACGCGAAATGGGACAAAATTGTTAGAGGTTCTCGAAAAAGAAATGTTAGATGAATATATATCACGTAATATAAATGGAAAGGTCGAGAAACCATCTTGATTAATTAATATTCAGAATAACGATGAATGCAACTAATCAAAGTTATTAATGCAATTTAGGTATGGGAAACTTGCTTTAAGAAACGTTAATGTATATTTATGAGAAGTTGATTAATATTAATAGTAAAGAAGAAATGGAAAATGTCACTGAAAAAAAACATATTCACCTAGAAAAAAATTAGTACTAAAATAAAACTTACATACTTTAGTTAACGTAATTATTATTATTATTATTATTATATATACATATATATATATATATATATATATATATATATAGAGAGAGAGAGAGAGAGAGAGAGAGAGAGAGAGAGAGAGAATAAAAAATAAATAAGATATATACATATATATTGTATATATATAATCTTTGCTTAATCTTAATTATTAATAATTAAATTTTATTTTAATATAATAATTATCTTAAGAATATAATATTATGATTATTTTCATTTTATTATAATTTTTTGAATATACAGGGTGTCTGATAATTGGTGGAAAACCTGCTAATGACAAATTCTTGAGATCGTTTGGAGACGATTTTTCCTCAGCAAAAATGTCGAGGGATCAATAATTTTCGAGTTATAAGCGATTGGAAAAAGACGCTTCTCGCAAACTAAACTTTTTGAAGTTAAAAAATTACCAAAACTATTCTTCAGTTAATTTCAGATAGACTATACTGTAATAGAATTTTATTTTAAGGTTTAATTACAAAGATATATAATGATAAAAATTGCAAAAAATGATGATGTCTCTCGATATTTTTGCCGAAGAAAAATCGGCCGAACCCTGTATATACTACTTGTCCACCCAAAAGGTTTTTCTTTAGTTATGAAATTTTTTTTTGAATAATAAGAATATACTTTCCTTGGTAGAACTATAATAAATGATTTCGAATAAGCAATTTATAATTTAGTATTTGTTCAATGTTTTAATAAGTATTCGTTTAACGTTTACGTAATTTCGTTTGCGTAGATTTATACATCAAAAATAAAGATATTCTATTTTTTTCTGTGTGTGATAGTTAAAAACGAAAGTAAAGAAGAATTAGTTTGAATATTATTTCGTTCATTTTCGAGGACGAGAACATTTTCTGGCAGGTTGTAGATGTATCGTGGTAAGAAAACTATTCGGCACAATCTTTAGGGTTTAAGTCAAGTCGTTTCGTGCATAAGTAGGAATCATGAGCATAGGACTATTGTGGATTGCTATATCCGACTTTTTCCTGTATTTTCTAGTACATCCGGCTTTTCGACCGTGTCAAGTGTAATCTGGATTGCCATCAACGGCATGATTTCTCTTATCGCGTATAAGTTTGGCCAGTTTATGTGCTCTGTGCAAGGCCAAGCACCGATTCGTTTTGCGGATCTCTCCCCAAGGTACTTGGTAAATTATTATTTGAGAAGGGACGACCGTGGAAAATTTGCAAATCTATGAGCGGAAAATGCACGAAAAATTGGCAATATTTTTATTAAATCTTCGGTCGATGGATTTTCTCTTTGAAGCCGAGTGATATGTATTGAACACGACGATAAGAGATTTGCGATTTAAATATTACATTCATGAAGCTGAATTTACGACCTATGTGCTGTTTTGAAAATATAAAAAACTAATAATTATGGAAATTAAATATGAATGAAGAATTTTCACAGTTTGTGAAAATTTTTATCTTTTTTATCAATGCTAAAAAATTCATTTAAAATATTGTTTCCTCTGGCTTATTGTAATTCAATTAATTTATGTGTTTATTCACATATAGGTATTCAGTTCAATTGTTTTGAAACTCGATTAAACAATGAAGTACATTAACACCCAAAATTTACACGCCTGTACTTCCTATTTTGCATATACACGCGCGAATATTACTCATTATTATAATTATACTAAAATCTGATAATAAAAGTCCGTCTACTATATTTCTGTATTATTAATTAGATTATACGTATAGCTATATATATCGGGGCATTTATTATATTAATATACATACAAGAGAGAGAGCGCTACGTAAATAGTAATTTGTTTCTATGCTTTAATATTTCGGAGCTCGCTAATTAATTTTGCGATCTATAGAGATGTATCTTTTGATAGAATATATCTTTGAGATAGCTAGAGGATTGCGCTAAAAAAGACGCACAATTTTCCACTCTGAAGTTAATTAATGTAGCGTGAATTTCTTTTTCTTCGTAATAAGAACGGTTAAGGATTGTCCGAACTTGGGCGACTCGAATTTGCAATCGTGTATGATATATTCAACGGACGTGAACCGAAAATGGGGTCTCAAACGAGCTACCATTCAATGGGCACACGAAGGATTTTCCGTGGGTTTACGACGTCTCAAAAGGGAAGTTATTCCTACGTCGTCATCTCCTTTGGACTTTCTTCGCGTATCCGGGGAATTCGCGCGTATTTCTTTTTATCGGAGTAACGGAAGCGTTTCGCTCGGCCACTATCGCTCGAACACTTGGAAATTACACCGGCACAAAGGGAGCTCCTTATGTTTTTTTTTTTTTTTTTTCTTTGTCGTAAAAGCTTAAGCTTTCTTGATTTAAAATCTCGGAGGCGCTTTCCGATTGGCCGCGCCTCCTTCCGCGACTTGGAACTGTGTACATTTATTCTCTGGATGATGGAAGCCGCTGCGCTTGACCCAATTTCGGTTCTTTTCATTTGCAGGTGATGTTTGTCAATTATGAATAAGACATTTTCTCCAGGCAGGTTTTAGCAATCCTGCCTGTCTTTTTCCTCTCTTTCGCTTTCGCGGCCGGGAAAGTTTGTCGTTTGCTCTTTAGCCAATGTCCCGTTATTTATTGTTCGAACAACGTTCGACATGAGAGTCGCTCATAAATACGCGGACTAATTAAAAGAGAAGTGGTTAGATTTATGGCCGTGCGCTCGTTTGATTAAACTCTGGATCCCCTTATGAATCCGACATTACGTTGTTTGCAAAGATATCAGTTTCTGTTATGACTTTAAACTCGCGCGCGATGAGAAAGAAATGATAAAACGCGGAATATATGTATATATTCTATTGAATAATAATATAATGTATTTTGTAACATAATATAATATTAAAATATATAATATAATAATATTTTATAGGAAAATATGTATATATATATTATGTTTAATATTATTATTAAATATCTATATATTTTTCGGTTTAAAAATAATTTCATTTTCTCTCTCTTTCGTGTCCCATTTCTGCCAACCAATATTATTTTTGCTGACTGTTATCTCATCAAACTATTTTCGAAATTATATAACGGTGATAAATTTTTAAGCAGATATCTCTTAGAATTTAATAAAAGACCATTTTTTCCGACAGAGAGATTTTTCATTGTTTTCCACAAATTCTCAGTTTTTATTAATACTAATAAAACTAAGAAAACTAATGTTTAGCACCAACAGTGAATAAAACTCTTATTTATAGAATATAAGTTAAGTGCATACTTAAGAAAAAAGTAAGGTAAGTGCATTCAAGATACAAGTGCACTTGTATTTTAAGTGCACTTATTTTTTTTATTGAATAATGTGGAAAAAAAAGAATGTATATTAATCCCCCTTTGTGGACAAATATATTATTCGCTTTTGCAAAAGTGGGCTAAATTATAAAGGAGTAATCGCTATATATATAAGGATTACGAAACACATAAATAAGCATTACGATACGAAATAAGCACTTTGTTTAATCAAATTAAACTTTCAGTTAATTATTGTAAATAAATACGCAAGTTTTAAATATACCGTAATCCTTCGGAGCATATCCAGTTTACAACACCTGATTATTATTACTATTATTATTACTATTGCGTCATTTATATTATCAGTGGAATCTACGTTGATATTTTGCGAAAAAGAATTTCTTTCTCTCGAAGAATTTTCTTTCGACAAATGCTATTATACTTTTTGTAATAATTTCTCATTCTCTGATATATATCGAGCGTGTATTTGTATCGCCAGTAACAGGATCGGTTCCGCCAGTTTTCCGCAATGCGATAGGTTTACGCTCAGGACTTATCGTTCAGCCGGATTTCCAATGACGTATGCGCTTCGTCATGTAACGATCGTCGCGAATTCCGGTGAAGAATTCGGAAAATGGAGATCAGTCGTTCGATCAGCGATATCGAATTTATCACAATATGCATTATATCCATTACAAAATCGTCCCTTTAGTATATTGTATATATATATATATATATATATATATATATATATATATATATATATATATATATATATATATATGATCTGGGACCCGTTGCATAACGCGCAGAAATTCTCGTCCTTTAACTGCATATCAGCTTTAAATGACACCAGCTGCATTATAATACGTGCATGATTTTCGGCGCAGAGAGACGCGGATGGTAGTCCGCTCGGTGTATAATTAATCCACTCCGCACAAGCAGCAATGAAGCTGTGCCATTACATATGATGTGCTTATGGTTGCAATCCCGACGCGATATGTATATATTTATCGAGACATTAAATAACTCGGTGTTTGGCGCATTATATCGAAGAGGCGCGCGTTAAATTATCAATTTAGCGGCGAATTAGCGGCAAATTTTCCGTTTCGCGATCGACGAGAAGAGAGACAGAGACAGAGAGAGAGAGAGAGAGAGAGAGAGAGAGAGAGAGAGAGAGAGAGAGAGAGAGAGAGAGAGAGAGACAGACAAGCTTTTATCCGCAAAACCTCGGAAGTAATAAATATGCCGCGAGAGTGGAACGAGTTTGTGCGGGAAACGGAAGCGCATTGCGCGCGCCGGTATCTCACCATGTTGCATCCAAAGAGAGAGAAAGAGAGACGATGTACTAACAAATCCATCGATCGAAGCGAGGTACTCGGCTTTTTAACGACATGTCAATCCTCGAAGCCCGCCCGATAAAAGCGGTAAATGTTCTCGGTTTGTCGGCTCGCGACAGACGATTATAATAGAGTGTTTCACGAACGATGGTCTCCGGTACGTATCTCCGGATTTTTTTCAAGCAAAACCGGAAGTTTTAGAATAAAAATGATATAAATAACATTTCAATTAATAATATCAAATAACGTATAAGAGGTATAAAAAAATTACAAAGATATTTATAACAAGGAAGAAAGAAAACTTCTAGTATATAGAGAGAGTGATAAGTTTCAATATATTTTTTCTTTATTTTTTTTTATCGGTTTCGGAGACAATTTTCATGATAACGTAAGGATATTATTGCTGTGTCAAGAGTCAAAGAAAGAAATAAATGTAGCACTAAATTATTTTTGCGATTTATTAAAACACTTAATTTAACAAAAAAGAAAGGAAAAAGTTCCACAAGCAATTAAGAAATTCTACAGTTGCCAATTGTAACGAGGCACGGAGTAACGGGCACCCGCAATAATTTCTCAGAAACAGCAAGGTAGAAAATTTAGATTGAAAGTTTTGAGAACTTTTAATTCCAATGTGTCCGTTGCGAACATTTTTTCTTTTTCTGAAAGAAATGTAATTGATCATCAGTTATGAAGAAACTGTATGTATGTGATAATTTTTCTTATGTATATTCTACAATCTAATATATTTCTACGTAAATAAATTAGTAATAGTTATACAGTCTCGTTTAAAAATTAAATATAAATAAAATAGAAAAATATTTGCGAGCCAACATCGGACTTTGGATGTGTACCTATATTTTAATTGATGTTTAATATAAATAAAATTGTACGTTTCGGCTCTTTGTTTTGAGCCATTCTTAGTACAATTAATATAATACATATAAATTCAAATGCTAAAATACAAAATCAAAATGTCTTACATAATCATAATTGTGAGACTAAAATATACATGATAAATTAAAAGTCAACAGATAAAATTATATGATAATCTAAAGTCGGCGAATAAAAACATGTGTGAAATGAACGTAGTTTTTAATAAATCAAGGATGTCAAACTTTAAACGATGTTATGAAATAAAAAAACAACAAAGACTGTACACATCGACTGACCCAGAAAGTTTGATATCCTTGACTTATTTAAAAACTGCGTTGACACATATTTTTATTCGCTGATTTTAGATTTTTCTTCTTCCTTTAATTAATAATTTAGTCTGACGGTTATGATTATTAAGACATCTTGATTTTGTACTTACAATAAGTGGCAAAATTTATGTATATATTAATTATGCTGAGGTTAGTCCATGAAAGGACTCGAAATTTTATTGATATTGAAAGTTGGTTAAAATAAAGATACGCGCTCAAGGTTCAGCACTCGCAAATGCTGTTTCTTTTATTTATATTTAATTTCTACGTAAATTAACATTTTGTGTTTTCAAAAACCGAATTGTATCTTTTGTTAAATCTGCGAGAACGCATATACTCTTACAAAGATAAAGTACAAGTTTGTTATACATTATATTTACCAAAATATCAAATCAATATTTACCAAAATATCTATCAATATTTGCTAAATCGCACTAGATAATGCTAATTCTGTTCAAATCAAGAGAATTTGCATACAATTATGCCAGGGAATTGTTTTCGTATTGATTAACAGAATACATAATGTTTTTTTTCTATTCGATATATCCTCAATTTTTTCTGTTTTAAATTTACATGAATATAAAGTAGTACGGAGAATATTTAAATAGCTGCGTAATATTGCAAAACATGCATAATGAAGTGAAATATTTTTTTTTCGCTTTCAGAGAGTATGGTTATTTTTTTTATTGTTATGTTAATTGTGTAGATCTCAAAGAGAAACGCATAATGATGTGATAACAAGAAATAAAAGAATTGAAAAGAAAATAGTTAAACTTTTGAATTTGTCAAAGATGTTGATATGGAACAAACATTTATTTATAATTATAAAAGAGTACATAACGTATAATTATAAAAGAGTGTTTAACGTTATTTAATTTTTTATCGCACTTACTTACAGTGTGACAAAATACATCTGTTGACATGTGTAATGTATAAATTTACAACGTGTACGTGCGTACAGGAAATTGATCGTAAATATGCATACATAATGTATAATGTATGCTATTATAGAATTTATTTATACAAAATAATTTATACTAAATAATGCTTTCAAAATTACAATTATTGTTATTATGGATTTTATCTTTTGCTCTTCTTGTGCATTAAAAAATTTCAACCGTGGTAAAATCTAGATGTTGCATCCTAGATCGATAATTTTATTGAAAGAAATTATTTTCCGATTATAATGTTATTACATATTTTTTGTCATTGTTTGTCTTTACTATTATTGAGTTTTATTACGATAAATTATGCATGAAAAACTTTTTTAATTATGTAATTTTGATGTAAAAGACTCGATAAACCTCTGTCGATAACTATTTCTCGCAGAATAAATGAATTAGAGTAATAAGTATGCTTCCTTTAGGGGTTGCAAGGTGGCGGTATGTGCCTACGTTGAATAGAAAACATTAAAAATGTACCTAGACTGATTTCATAAAAAGTACATATGTATATATGTATATATATAAATAATACATATGTATATGTATGTACAAAGAAATTATTAGTTGCATTAATTATAAAATTGCGATAAAACATTTTAGATGAGAAATTGAAATTTTAAAAATTTAAACTTTCTCTTAATAAAATGGACAAAAATATTGGATGGAATATTAGAACGATCGTCGATAATGAGCATGATTGGTAATTATCTTTTAATTAGTATATTTTAAAAGTTTTAATTAATTATTATCAATGAAGATTGTGAAAGAAGTAATCAAGTGTTTTATGGTGTTTGAATATTAATTCTTATTTTCTTTAGGCGTAAAATGGAAAAATTATTTTTTAAAGTAGATAACTCTCTGTTTATATTAAAATCAAAACAATTCTCTTTTTCATCAAAATTCTGAAAAAAAATTTATACTCGGAGAAAAAATTATTATTACTTATTTAATACAGCATTACAGCTATATACTTTGGTAGAAAAAATTTGGAAATTGTTTTCTTATCATGATATTCTTATTCGACATTTTTGTTCATAAAAAATCTATCAAAGCATCAATTTCTAAATTTTTAACGAATGAATGAAGAAAATTGTGTTGATATGTGGGTATAACGTGTGTCGGTGATTTCGTGCGTAATTTTGTGCGTGTGTGTGTGTGTCATCACCGACACACATGACGTTGTTGATGGTACTGTAATTTCACACTGAACAGTATGGTGTACATTTACACCATTTTACCATTATTCAGTGAAATCAAAGCATCATCAATCACACAATCATGTATGTCACAGATGGATATGTTCAAAGTTGACTGATAATCCATTTATTAAAATATTGATGTCGCCGCAGAATTTCTATTTCGTGACTGTTTGATTTAGCTCTTTTAACATTTACTTTTTCTCTATCATAATTTTAGTCTGCAATTTTCATTTGTAATCTTAGTGCTATTTTCGCGAAATCGTACCTGCGATAGAGACATTGTGAGTTTAATTCGGGCGCTAAATCGTTCGATTTCCATTTCATGAAAAGTCTCAACTATGCTCGTTTAGATTTGCATTGGCTCGCGTTACCCGCACTCGACGACTGAGATTGAGCGTTAAATCAATTTAATCGAGTTGCGGATTATCGATTCAATCTGCCATAAAAAGTTATCAGTTTTATCATATCGCGCGTAATGCGTATTGCGCGTTTCTCATGGCTATCACTAAAATATGACCTCATACAATCGATTTTCCGACGTCAGTCATTATACGATACAATGAAACAGATAGTATTAGTCATTTATATTATCATTTTATTATCGCGTTTATCGCAATACAAATGATGCGACAATGTGCGCAACACGGTTTATTTTACTAAAATTTGCAATATAATAAAACAATATATAATGATAATATTAGTTATGCGTGACTTTATACGTAACACATATATAAATAGATTGACTTATTAACATAAATTAATTCAAATAATATAATTAAAAGCTCTTTTGCGTTGATCATATATGAATTATAATAAAGATGCAGTTTTAAAAAAAAAAAATGATATTTTGTACACGACAGTAATATATTTTTTTACATGCAAATTTGATGATGAGATTTTGTAACACACAATTAAGGAAATTAAATATTGTTATAAAAAGTGAAACATAGAATATATTAGAGAAATTAGCATTCATCATTGTATTATTTGCTTGCATTTAAAAAAAAACCAATATCGATTTTTCAATTATATTTTAGCGATGTAATTTTGAGAGAAATCGGAATAGAATGAATTGCAGAAAATAAAATAAACTTTTAATAGCTTATCCGTATACATAAATCTTGTGTAGGCGTGATATGTTACTACGGTGCGGAAGATACCGTAGCATCCAAATTTTAGTCACGATTTTTCGTCACGCTACACTTCCGCCACATGTTTGACGATAGTTTATGATATCACGTTGCTCGTATTATTACTATTGATGTTGGTATTTGAATTGTGCGTGGAACATTTCATCGATGGAATTGATAATTGAGGCGACCTTTAACCAAAATACACAAAATTTAACACTCGAATGTTTGTTTCCAAACTATCTAAAATCTAAAAGATATGTGGTGAGACATAGTTCTTTGAAAATTCGTTATATAAATCGGACTTTACAAAATATTGAAGTAAAATGTACAGATTTGAACATGGCAAATATTAGTGCTTTCTCTCTCTTTCTCTTTCAAAATGACTCAGGAATCAAATGTGACCCTTGACCTTCAAAAAAAGTAGGCAATTCAAACTTTACTGTTTGTAATGTAAAAGTTATTATAATCCTTGATATATTATATAATAGCGTATAATAGGTGTATATTAAAGGTTGTCGTACACAAATTTGCAAAATAAATATAAATAATTAAAACATTAAGAAAATTATAATATGAATAAATATTCTTAATATGAATTATTATTATCATTATATTGAACAATAACAAGTTCTTAGTATTAATTATTTTACTTTTTTATTTACTTGCGCCAATGTAAATTTGTGTACGATAATCTTTTGTGTATACCAGTACACACCAGTGCAATCCAATCGAATTTGTTGTAAATTAATATCATCTGATAAATTGGTATTGGCAAGGTAATAACAACTGATAGAATTTTTATCTTGACGTAAATTGGCAAGGTAATAACAACTGATAAAATTTTTAACAAGGAAAAATCGCATTAGAATTGCAAATTGATCCAAGAAGAGAGAGAAATATTTGCAAATTCAGGCTAATTCTCTGTTATATCGTATACGTTTCTTAAGCAAAGAAATTTTGAAATCTGTGAGCTCTTTCTGTGAGTAATCCCTCTTTATTTTACTTTATTCGTCGATTTGTCAGAGGAGAAAAAACAAAGGCTTGTTAAAAACTTTAAGTTACCGATTTGATTAAATCCGATATATATTTTTTAGAGTATTTTGTAAATTTTGACAGTTTCCTCCGCGTTTCAAATGCATTTGATTCAGTGTTGATACGCTCCGATCGGATCTTCATTAGCATATGGATGTAGGCAAAGGTAGTAATCACGTAATTGGCTTTTCGGCGGCGAGCGGAAACGGAGCAGGAGAGGGAAAGGGATGAAATTCTCGTAGAGGTTGATGCGAGTTGTACGGGGAATAACGAACTGGGAATAACAACTGGTAACCCGGTGGTGGCCTCCGAAGGTGCGCGAGATGTTCCGGAGAGGACCGAAAGCCCGCCGTTCGAGTCAGCTGCAATTCTCACTCGCGGCATTCGCCGAGTGGCAGACGAGAAACACCGGTCGAGGAGACCTGTGGGAGAGCCTGCGGGACGGCCGGGAGGGGTGCGCGCGAGGGTGCGGAAAGTGGGGCAGGCGGGTAAAGGGAAATTGGGTGAGGGCGAATGCGGAGATAGATAGCGTGACGATATCATCGAGCGATGGCGAAGAGCGTTGCGCTCGCATTCTGCTTTGTTATTTGAAGGCGGCATTTTTTTTAACACCCCACAGCAGGGGTGCGCTATCGGTGCGCGATAAGTGCTGACATCTGCGTGCCACTATCGGGGTATTCTCTCTCATGCAGGTCACTGTGACGTTTCTTCACCGCTGTCGAAGTCGCGCGCGCGCGCGCGCGCGTGTGTGTGGAGGGGTGGGTGGGTATGGGTGTGTATGACGTGCCTGTGTGCCGCGTGCGCGAATGACATTACGTTCGCGTATTTACGTTCGCGAACGTAACTGTCATTCAACCGTATTATAATGCATACCAATTGATGCACACGCGTGAATTGCTTCCGTGCTCCGAGATAAACCAGTTTACCGGAAATAAAACGGAGCGATTTAATTACGTCGTTAGATCGCACGCCGCAGCTGCTTCCGCAACTGTGATGGGAATCGGAGTTGATTTTTCTTCACGGCAGTAAATGCTCGGCGCGAAACGCGAGGTGTTTCTATCGGTGGTGCAATTTAATTGATACTCGCCAAGTCTCATTTCTGGCGATTTGCCAGTAACCAGCGGCGGAAAGGCCGACCGATGGGAAATTTGGCGAAGCGGAGTGTGCTAGAGCAGATGATTGTTTTCAGATGCATATTTCTGGGCTTTTTATTTTTCATGAAAATAAAGACGCAAAAAATAAGTGAGAAAGAGAGAGAGAGAGAGAGAGAAAAAAGAAGGTGTTTGAAGTTATTGGTTACCATTAATAATGTTCTTTTTTAATTAATAAATTCAAGATGTTTACTTACAGAAGATTAGTGTTAAAATTTTAACGTCTTTCTTTCTTTCTTCCTTTTTAGAAGAATAAACAGAGTGTAGACATACTTCTTTTTTTTTTAATTTTTACAGGATACGTGATTTTTATTTTCCAAATTTATAAGTTGGTAACTTTACAACTAATTTATTAATTTAATCGTATTAAAATTATAAAGAAAATTATTATATAGCACTTTTTAAATATAATCTATAATGCAGATTTAAAAAATTTAATTAAAGTTTATTGAAGAATTTTGTGAATGACGACGTTTTCATTTATTTTTAGAAATAATAATGTAAAACGAGCTTTTCTCGACTTTTACCTATGCAACCTTAATTCAAAAGCAAGTGTGAATAGCGACACACAAAGGATATCATTCTTTGTATGCTATGCAGGATATCTTACGCATAAATTTTAATAACAACAGGTTTTTATATTTTCAATTTTTTATTGTATGTATTATGTATGTTTTTTATTATATTTATTATATTATGTATATTCATTTAAATTGCACAAAATTTAATGAATATCTTGTCCGTATTATTAAAGAATTTTTCTATGAATTTTTAATGAATGATTAAGCAAGTAGAAAGTCTGAATAAATTTTTATTAGTAATATTGTTGTTGTTATTTGTATAATCGACAATTAATAATTTTCAAACGTGACAGTTTCGAGATCGAGACGGAGATAATAACTGTAACATCGTGTTTTCATAAAAATATTAATTTATTATAATTATTAAAATTTTATATAAGGAGCGTTTGAAAAGTTATTGTCACTGTCGTTGAAAAAATCGAAAGTGCATAAAAAAAACTGAAAAAATTATAAAAGACACTTGAGATAATACTTAATTTTTTCACGTATTTGTCAGGCGCATTCAAAAACTTATCGAAACGTATAATGAGTTTTAAAATTCTACTTTCGAAGTACTGCACGTTCAACTTTTTTAACCATGATAAGACATCTTCTTGAAGCTCTTCGTCGGTCCGAAAGCATTATTCACCCACAGTAGACTTGAGGGAGGGATAAAAAATAAAAATTCAAGGTCGTCAAGTCTGGTGAGTACGGCGGGTGAGTCTCATCATGTGAGGAATAACGTTTCCACCATAAACTCGATATAAACGTATATGAATTTGAACGGTCAAATAATTTTCAGCTGCTAGAAAAAACGAATATTGGCACACACGTCACAATTTCTGGACGTTAACGCGAGTGTCCATTCTTTCGTCTTTCACCGAGTCCGTAAATGTTGACCATTTGACTTGGTTTTTTTTTTCTATAAATTATCAAACATACCTTATCAATGTCATACCACATCAATAGTCACAAGTGGCAAAAATAGTGAGAAAAAAATAGTGGCAATAATTTTTGAAATGCCCTCGTATATTATATACAATATAATTTATTAAATATAAAATTATTTTATTAAAGTTTAACTTTAATATACATATAAAGAGAAAACAGTCAAATCTGCTCTCTCGACCGCGAATATATCAATTTATATAAAAACATATTATTTATA
Source organism: Anoplolepis gracilipes (assembly GCF_047496725.1). Lineage (NCBI taxonomy): Eukaryota > Metazoa > Arthropoda > Insecta > Hymenoptera > Formicidae > Anoplolepis > Anoplolepis gracilipes. Next base: position 4,319,181 of record NC_132976.1, on the reverse strand, counting down.
TTAATTACATAAATTATATTAATTGTTTATTTTGTTTAGTATAATTTTTTAAATATTTTAAACATTTTTTAATATAGACATTATATAGTAATGTTTGATTTCGAAGTAAATGCATCTTCAAACAATCAAAGAATCGTGAGATATTTCAATGACCGTAATCTTCGCGGTAGAACTTTAATTGGGTTCGAATCTTTACTTACCCTTATGCATGGCGGAATGCCAGGAATTGTGTTGGAATGATTTATGGGAGGAAAATCTCTCGTTCGTGCTGCACTTTATCTATATTTTTGTCGATGATTTATTTTTGTTCCGGTGATTATTATCGCATTTTAACGATCCATTAAAAGCATCAAATTGCTTTTGCATTCAAAATCACAGTCTTTGTGTAAGTGTCGTCAAAAACATTATAATGCATTTTTCTAGCTGATCGGAAAAGTAATTCTTGAAATTTGCATTGTCGATTATATTGTAATTGATAATACAGAAAGGAAAAAAATGTGAATTTCTATGGATTTTTTATGAATTTTTAATCAATCTACATAAGTAGGTATAATCTAGTATAGAAAAAAAAACATACGCACCAGAAAAATTATCTTCTCATTTTAAGAATATTTCTTATCTTTATAATATCTTTCTCTAAAATAAGCGCTAAAAGAATCCTTGTTAGTTTAATAGAGAAAAGAGTAGAATAGTTTCAGATATTCTTAACATGTAAAAATATACTGAATTCCTCATATACTGAATGAGATATTTTTTTTATCATTATGTTATTTAACATTTGGAATTATTAATTCCAATGATAATAAAAAACAATTTAACAAAATAGACATTTGCTATTCATTAATTTTGACAAGTTAAATGTACAGTACTTTTTACTTAATTTATAAATAAGGTATTTAAAAAAAATATCACGTAATAGAAAAGAGAATAGAATTTTTTTGATCCAACAGAAAATATTTCTACTAAATTAGAGTGGAAAAGAAGTGAAGTTAGTTTTGAAAAATAGCGTAGGTAAATCATTATGCGAATTTGTAATATATTTTCGCAAAGCGAGTAATTCGTACGAAATTAAGCTTAACGTTTCTGCTTTCTGCCATCAATGTAATGGCCCATCGTGAGAATTCATTTTAACGATCTCATTTACTGTCGAGTTAATACATTTTTCAATAGTGCTCATGTTCCAGACTCAATTAGTAAACGATACTTTTTATGTGCTGCGTTAATTATTATGTTTTTGTATCATATAGATGTTAAAGTTGTGAAAAAATTATTGACATCGATACGCAGTAGTGTGGGTAAAAAGGTGAAAGAGATGTAAGAGTTACGACAAGTATGGCTGCTGTAACAAATGGGTACGAAACTTTTGTCAGTTTATCGAACAACCCATATGTTATTTTTCCAACAACTAAAGTAGTATCAACAACAAAATAGTGTCTGTCTATAATATTATAATATTGTTTATTCTCGTAACTCCATAGACAGCTTTGGAGTTATCCATCTTTTCTAACTTTTCAAGATGCACAACTTGTTTCTTGCCTCTAGCAATCACAAAGATATATTATTGTAAAAAATTTATGTTTTCTACCAAGAGTAATTATTCATACTGTTGATAGAATTATTTATTCGTATGCATTAAAAAATTTGAAAGCACTTTAATTTATTTTGAATGAAACTCATCTGAAACGCAAGAGAGGAGATTAAATATCTGTAAAAAGTTTTTAATTTGGATGCAAAATTTTCTACGCTAAAAAAATTAATCTTTTTGGTCAACACGCTCTTGTTTATAACACATATCTGTTTATGTATTTAAATCTTAAGAAGACATATGAATTGTGTCATACATAAAGAGCGTTGTCCGTTCCGGTTGTTAAATATCGTACCGTAAGATAGTACGCCTCTGGAGGAAGGTAATTCCGATTTATCTTACTTAAACCAGTTGCAATGTACGTAGCTTTAAGAGAATGCTTCTCAACAAAATCGCAGAGTTTTAAAGGGCTTATTTACATAAGTGAAAACTTGCGCTAACGCGTCTTTAATAACTCAAAGAAGGAAAACATGGTGTACATGGGACTCGCGGGACAATACTTTTCGGAGCTGGATCCGAATTTCAATGGCCCGCCAAAAGCAGTCGATCCAGCTGTCCGTTCCCGCAAATTAGTAAGTAACAAATTCGCACGATGACAGTTTTAAATTTAGTCTTAATAACGTCATTTGTTACACGATTAACGACATCAATTTCATAGATTTTTAGTACAATAAATTTTTTTCGCCAGAAAAATGTATTTATTTATAAAGAATTAATGTGAAGTTTAAGCAACAGCTTTTAATTATTTATTATCTTAATAAAAGCATTCTTTATTTATTAACATGATTGACATATTGAAAATTTTATGACGCTAATGTTTTTAATAAAAATTTAATTTCGATCTCTTTTATATCTTGAGCATTACACTCGGATTAATTTAAGTTTTATTTTTAAATTATATACAACAAGTATATATATGCGCATACACACGAATGAAACTGACATCTCTGTATTTTCTTTAGGTTTATAGCTCTACTGTTTATACTGATGAATACTTTATCGGCTTGCACGATGTTGGAAGCTATTATTGTCTCAGTTCTTCTGACATCTTTACTTATTCTTTGCATTTATTTAAATAAATGTACATACAAGATGTGAGAGAGGAATATCGTGGAGATCTTTTTCTCTTTTTTCACAAAAGGATATTTTAATTAAAAATATAAAAAATAGATTAAAAATTATTTCTCTAACATTTTGGACCGATATTAAACATTTGTTACAGAAATGTATCTATTGCACAAAATTGGAAACAACATTTCCAAGGCGCTTTATTTTATACTTCAAACGCTAAGTGCTACTGTGAAATGTACATTCGTAATAATATAGAACAATAGCATTCCCTTTCACTCGGAGATTCTTTGATACTCTTCTTTAATGCATAAAGTCAGATAATTTATGATTTAAAGTGTAAAGCTACGTATAACTTTTTGCGCTGTAATCCACATTAATTCTATTTTCAATTTTGTATATTAAAGTATTAATCTTAAGCCACCACGGCTCAATGTAATTTTAAACAATAAAATGAAACCATCATGTGCTTAATTTTTTTTGCAGTTAGTAACATTTAATACATAATTGTTTTTACTTAAACCAAGTGAACATTTTACTTTGATATTTCTTTATATTGTTTTATACTTTATTTATTAAATGCAAATTATTTTATACGCTATTATTTATTATGATTTTTATATCGTGTAAATAAAATTTTAAAGTGATATATGCGGTACATATTTATTTCATTGCGTGCGGAAAAGTGGTTCTCGTTTTGAGAAATTAAAAAAATATAAAAATAATTTATGATATTAAAATTCGCTTATTAAATTATAAAGTTTTTCCATCATTTTATTGTAAAAATGAATACATTCTACGTTATGACAAGATACACAGGGTGTACAATAATTGGTGGAAAACCTGCTAATGGCAAATTCTTGAGATCATTTGCAGACGATTTTTCCTCAGCGAAAATGTCGAGGTATCAATAATTTTCGAGTTATAAGCGATTGAAAAAAAGACGCTTTTCGCAAACTAAACTTTTTGAAGTTAAAAAATTATTAAAACTACATTCTTTAGTTACTTTCAAATAGAGTTTACCCTAGTAGAATTTTAATTAGATATATAATGATAAAAATTGGAAACTTGCAAAAAATGATGACGTCTCTCGATATTTTCGCTGAGGACAAATCGATTTCTCAAATGATCTCAAGAATCTGCCATTAACAGGTTTTTCACCAATTACCGGACACCCTGTAGATTCAAGCATTTATAATGTACAGCTATGCGTATGACGCAATATCACTGTACGATAATTATCGCGTCAATACATCCTGTGTAATTGATCAGCTTTTAGCGAACGGAAAAACTGATTGCAGCTGTGTCGCGCGCATTTAAAATTGCCTGAAAGCCATCGTTGATTAGTCACCAATGATTGCGTGCCGGTATTTTCTCTGTCCGCAAACTGTAATCACTTTATCAGCCGATAATCGTGTTTAAATAGGACGCATGATGTAACAAATTTAAACGGTACGCGTTTGTGGTGAGAAACGGCTTTTCATTTTAGAGTGCACTTTGTTCGCTCGCAAAACACATCCGGACAGACCCATAATGTTAATGAATCCGGATGACTCGTATTACGTTATTATTACAGACCTTGTTCGTTTGTTAACGAACCTTGTTCCTACAAGCAGCTGGTTTACATCTTCGTGAATTTAATTGACGTAATCGCCTTGTTTGTAGTCGCAAAAATAACTCATGGTTTTGAAAATTAATTATATTTAGTATTTTATTAATGCGTTCTCTCTGGAAAGGAGAAGAAGAGAAAGGAGTGGGTTAGATCGACGCGAGGATAGGAGAACGTATGTCTGTGGAAACCCATTAGGTTCCGAGAGAGTTGTGATGTACGTGACACATTCTGTAAGCTAAAATATAGAGACGGCTTCTTTTAAATTACGGTTTAGTCTGAACATCATTGGAAAAATGCGTCTAAATTAAGGGCATACGTGACGCACGAATACAGCGGATGTGTCTCGGAGAAAAAATTTGCATCATTTATTAAATTGATGTAAAAGATTTGCATTACAAAACGATATTATATACAGGGTTTCACCTTTCGCATTAATTTAATAACTATGAATTTTACGTGTAATTATAACTCTTGAAAAAACTACAGACTTTATTTGAAAATAATTAAAATCTTAAAAAATCTTATATAAGGGAGTAATGTATTTTTCAAGTAAAATTATTTAAAATGTTCTGCGCTGGCTCGCAAATGCTAATTTTTTTTCTATTTTATTTATATTTAATTTTCAACGAATCCCTACAAACATTATTAATTTATTATTCAAAAAAAATTAAAAATCTCGACATTTTAAATTATCTAAAAAGATTAAAAATCTCGGCATTTTCCGGGACACTCTATATATTTGTCGCATTCGTTAAGTAGATAAAGCAAAATTAATTTGCAAAGTGCTAACAGAAATAGAATTATGTTTGATGCTATCTTTAATAAGCTCAACATTTGTCGAATATATAAAATTGGATTTAAATTTATAAATAAAAATGATTAAATCTCCCTTAGATAACAGCATTTACTTTGAATTAGAATTTAATTAATTTGAGTGAGTTTACTCATAAGGATGATTCTTATCAATTCATGTAAAGCAAGAAAATTATATTAATGTGGAATAATTTAAGGATATTTTTAAACTTGTAACTTAATATTGAAAAATGCCTGAAATATTGATAAATAATTTTAATTTTTTAAATAATTTTCATGAACGATATTATCTACTAATCTAAGGATTAAACACAGATATTCAGGAATGTCCCGATCAATCGACCGCCGTCTTTTAAACGACGTCACGTGTCTTTATTTCGTATGTGGTTTATCTATTCTCGGCCGAGGTTTAGCTGAAATAGTTCGCGTGCACATGTAGATATCCCAAATTGCGACCGAATCTCATTCGTGCATGGAATGACATGGTTTATCTCTCATGGGCGTAATGTCTCACGGAGCGCCGATGCCTTCCTGACTACTGTAGGCAAGGGCTACATATGTATAAGGCTACTGTCAAGGTATTACACTCCGTATTGACCGGGGTCTTGCCTTGGCTGCAGCTACCTCGTAGTACGTGCGAAGTCTGCGAATGAATTTTTCGGACGTGCTCGATCATGCCAAGTTCTGACCCGCGAGCAAAAGACATTCTCGTCGCCAGTTTTATACGAGCGAAAAAATCTTATGTCTCGCGAGTTTATTACTCAGGTCATGCTTTTTATGAGAAGCGTCGAAATTGTTCTCTCATATATTGTTCAGCAAAAAATAACAGGTTTTTTTTTTTTTTTTTTTTTTTTTTTATAACATCGAATACTACGGCCTCCAAAACGCACAGTTTTGAAAAATTTTAGATTGAAATACAACTCGAGAATGATTCGTTATTTTTTTATTTTGTTATTTTTGAATTGTATGAATTCGTTCGCTTTGATTCAGCAAGATTGTTGTTTGTGTTGTGATGTAAATACAAGCGACGTAAAATGCTTTCATTCTGATCGATGTGTGTGTTTTTTTAATGCATTTCAGGTGGGAATGGAACGTCGTGACGTCATATTGACAGCAGTTTTCGGAACATTCGGAGCTCTCGCAATTTTAATCGGACTCGCACTAGCAATGTGGCTGTATCTGCGTGCTAGGAAGTCCAAACATCAGGACGACGATCTCGAGGATCAAAATGAAAATGGTGAAGGTTCTAGCCAGCAACAGCAATCTACCAAGAAAAATGGTTTTCTGAATCTGAAGACACCTCTCATCAGTACGAAGGCTCTTGGGTGAGTGATTGTTTGTTTTTATTTCGTGAAATAGCCGAATAAACTTATTACGATATAATTCAGTTATTTTCTTCTCTGAAAAATTATTCTTGTAAATTACTGATTTAATATTCGACAACACATAAATATATAAATAATCTAGTACAAACACGCGTAATCAAAATATATTTCTTTTATATTGCCATGTCTCTTTTGCGTATATAAATTGCAACAGTTAATAATGTGTCAGTATATAGAACAAATAAATGTATGCTATTTAGAGTCGTACACTCCGACAGAAGGTAAAAGAAGCTGTGATTGTTATAGCATCCGTTTATCTAATTTTTTTTTTATTTTGAAGATACAACAACTTAATTATAGAATATCATTAATTTTGACGACTATATATTTTCACGACTAAGAACGTCGTTTTATTTTATCTCACAAAATTGCTCGCGTATACTATCGTCATATTCGTCGTTTTGTAACTTTATCGGACGAAAATGAGGTCATATTTTACAGTAGTACATTAATACATGCGGTTAATTCAGATTTTAAGAAAGGTATTATTTCTGGACAATTTTCTTCTCAATCAAGTGCAACGAATTTATTATAGAAGAAAGCACAGATTTAAAAGAAATGGATAATTATTTTTGATGTTTTTAATACTTGAGACTATTTTATTCTCGGAAACGTTTTATTATGTCAATTGTCAAAAATTTGAGATTGAAAATTCCAACGATGTATGTAATTTAATTTTGAACAGAATATGAAACTTTTCAAATACGTTATATTTAATGGCGTAATAAATTAACTTAAAATAGTTCCCTTTTACAAATTTAACTTTGAAATCTTTTGACATTGTGACATAATGAAACATTTTGCTGACTGGATTTATATCGAATATTGAAAAAAAAAAACTACTCTGGAAGAATGATCATTTCGTTTCTTGGATATGAAAAATAGCTGATTGAATTAATTTAATACATTTTCAATATACGCGATAGCTTTTCCCCGTTACTGTTCGAGCATCAAAACGGAGGATAATTTTGCCAAGTAGTATCGTCGGAATATTAGTCAGACAGAGGAGAAAGCAACATGTTTACCGACGGTTGTCGGTAAGTTTATCCGGCCGGCAAAAGCCTCGGCGTTATCGACGAGAATATTTTATCACAGGCAGAGCGTTTCTATCTCGCGCTTAGATAACAGGAATCTCACGACATGCCTCGTATCGATAAAACATTGACAGATGATGTCATCGCATCGTCGAACGATACTCGAAATTTCTGGCAAAGATCACTTAGTACTGACAGTCCTTCATCGCACTGACAGTCCTTCATCCTTAGTCGAGCTAATCAAGAGACTTCACTTCATTGTGCATATTGCTTGTTAGTAGAGGAGATTTGTACCATCGTCTCTATATCAAGATTTATCTTTAAACATTCTCCGTAGTTTTGAGAATTTCCGATACAATATAATGATTTTTTCGCAATTTTATGCAGAGACTATACTATAATAAATATAACTAAGGGATTAATAATATCTTCCTATAATATCGCGCTGAATAAAGAATAAAGCGATTTATCTTTTTCGACTTTAAATTGTACGAATTATTTGAATATCGATATATAAATAAATTCGCGTAATACACATCTGAGATTTCTTTTAAAAGTCACATTAAATTTTATATCTCTTTCTATCGATAATTATGTGTGTATGTGATTTTTCTTAATTATGTAAAACATGTTTTTGTGACACACGATTAAGTTAAACATATAACTAAGGGATTTATATTATAATGCGACAATTTTATAGCGTATTATGACTTAATAATATTATTAATCAACATTATTAGGCTTATTTTCCGACCCTATCAATTAAAGATATTAAGAAATTTCAATATTAGTATTCTCGTTTGAGAGCTCAACCGTTTTCTTCGTGTTAGGCAGACATTTCATTTGTAATTCCATCTCTCGGCAAACGTGACAGACTCTGTAAATAGAGAGCTGAACCCTTTCAACATACGTTTATATGGAGCTAGAACAATTGTTAACGAGCGATTCATGTAACTGTTGCTTTTTATGGCTATTTTCTACTCGTTCATATGACGTCTATATCGTACTCTGTATTTTTTTCATCTCAGGGAGAAAAATAAGACATTATAAAACGCATAATAATGATTAATAAGTGTAAAATTGCCATTTTTTTATACTCGCTTTGAATAAATAATAAAACGATTTAATTTTTCATCGAATAAACTATTCGACTGAATATCTGTATCCACAAATGTCTAACAATAAGATTCTATTTTGAAAACTACATTGAATTCTTTCTATCAATCCAGTTCGTGATCGATTATTATTTTGAAACAAAAAGTTTATGCATATTTCTTAAATAAATTCTTTTAGTTTAAAATCAAGCAGTTTTATCATCGATTACGAAAAATAAGCTTTTATTTCAATTTTATACAGAAATGGAAATACACGAAAGAAATGGAAATTTATTAATTTATTGCAACTTGTCTGTTTTCCTTTATGCTTTCATATCATGCTATAAATAAATATGAAAATTATTCGCGAAAGCGTACGTGATCGCAGACTTTTGTAGATGAAATATTCGATTTTATGCAAAATAGCGACGAGAGATTATCGCAAATGTAGGAATCGAGAAACGGTAACGGATTCTAATCATATTGCCGATTCGATTATCAAGAAATTTGCATGCGGTCGGGCAGCTTGGTTGTAATGGATGTATATGGAATTTTCCATGACAGAGAAACTGAAAACAATAGAAGCAGCAATATACAATTTTCAATGGCTGTCGAGATTGTGGCCCCGAGTGTATGCACGTTTCAGAAATGCGCCATGACGTTATATTCTCAGGATCTCCCAGGATAAATCGCGGTGGAGCAACACGATATCGTATGAATAGCTCAAAGGTTTAGCCGAAAAGCAGAAAAATCTTTTAAATTTTATAATTTATTCATCTTGTGTAAATATGGTTACAGCGATACTTCAGCGAGCATTTACTTGCTCGGAAAAGCGCAAAATCTAACTCAAATAATGACATTTCTATCTTTAAATTCCTTTATACCACATTGTCCCGCTAAAAAGATTGAGATTAACGCAGTATATAAAAGCTGCAAAGTTTTACGGGCGCGATGAATAGGAGAAACTGGACGGATTAGCTGCGTTAAAATTTGGACGTAGTCAATTCTGACAGAATTTGCTTGCGAAAAAAATACTTTTAGCTGTTTAAAATATAAAATTAATAATTAATAATTTATGAATTGAAGTAAAACTGCCCTGTAGAATATAATTTAATTTCAAAATCATGTAAATGTTACATCGAATTAACTGTATTACTGAAATTTTACAGTGACTGTGCATACAAATTTATGAAAATTCTAACTCTACAGGGCAAATCTTTACTTCAGCTTTACAAATTCGTTATTACGTTTATCTTTTAAAAAGCTAAAAGTGCTTTGGGCAAATGTAAAATTCATGTATCTCGAAATGTCATAGATTTTATTAACTTTTGACGTAGCTGATCCGTCGCATTAAATGTCCTTACTCTCAATAATGTCGATTATATTTCCGCGAAATATTATGGTAGGGTAAAAAGTCCGACTTTTCTTCGTGTTCTTTCAATTCTCCATATTCATAAATGGAAAATACAGACGAGATTTGGCGCGACTGCGGGGAAATCAAGGGTACACGGTGATTTATTTGTATTATGCGCGAATAGCGGCGCATTAGTATTTCGACGACGGAGTTGGCGAGTTGTTACGAGAGTGCCGAGGAGAGTCCCTCGGAGACGAAAACTTACTCGCGCGACTGCGCCATGTCGTTTGAGTTATCGTTTTGCCTAAATCCACACACGACAGGGTTCCCTTGTCGGATCCCTTTCTCTACACTCGTTTGAAATTCTGCCCGGAATGTTCATCCGATATAGATCGATTAGCCCTGTAAACTTTATGAGGATTTTAATTTGCGCGACTACGGTCGTTTGAATTCGTTATTGGGAAATGCGTGCAACGTGTCCGCGAATGTCCGCTATTCGTGAAAAGGGAGCATCAACCGGACATACATTATCGTATATCGAGCGAACTTTTTCCACGGGGAAAACTGAAGCGCGGGCAGGAGAAGGGGAAGGAGGAGGGTAGTTTTGCATTCAGCGACGTTGAATGGAAAAAAACAAGTCTCTTGCAGCTCTTTTCCGACAAAGTTTTTCTATCGAACGAATTTGTCGTGTTTGTTTTTCTTTTTATTCTTTCATACAGCGGTACCGACGCGAGAGACGACACAAATTTCGTAGTCTATTCGAAGTCTATCGGCTCTCGCGAATTCTCCTCTGGAAAATAGGCCCCCACTATTCGGCAGTTTCGCTTAAGCTGTTTGCGACAACCACTAAAACGCCGCCCTGTCGTGTTATATCGTCGACTTTAGCCTCGAAGCGATGTGATCCCGCGAAGAGAAGTTTTAAGTCCGCTTTCGACATCGACATTCACGTCGATACTTTGCCACGTGGTTGAACGATTCGGCGATTCTGAAATTAATCGACAGACTTGTAAGGTAATCCATCTTCAATTTTAAGTTTCTTTATATACCTATATACATATATATATATATGGTATATGAGAGATTTCTTATACAAATTAGACAGGGCAATACATTATTAAAAAAATGTAATAAATCAACGATTTATTTAAATTCCTAAAAATTTGGATCTTTCATTCCTACTTATCTATGCCTGTAGAAACATAATAAATGTGATCGAAATATGATACGATAATAGAAATGTAGCCGCGAGTCTCTTACGCAAATATGTCATTTGTTATTAAAGAAACCGCACGACTGAGGATTATCTTAATCGATTAGTTTAGCTTTCAATTCGCACGAAACCGCAGATATTTAATCGGTGCGCGTCGATTTAAAGTGTATTATATGCAACTCGGGGCTCGGGGCACGATAGACAAATTCTCGCGAAAGCATTAATGCATCGAACGCTACCGAATACACGAAACGAACGAAAATGTCTGTGAGACACGCATGACATTTTTGGCCCGCGATAAGCTTCGCGTTTCCGCAACGTTATCTCAAGCCGAGTGCCTTAATTAGTATATCGCATGTGCCTCGAATTTCCGTGCGGTTTGCATAGAAATACAACGCCTGCAGTTGGATATTTTCTGGCAATTATTTCGGGTAACCTGAGACATTTTAGGAAAACAGATATTAACGACTCTCTCTCCATTTTGAGAAATGTATACGTAATTTAACTATAGAAACTCAAATGAATAACAATAAAGCAGGAGTTATTGCCAAAAGTAGAGGGACAGAAATAAAAATCAAAAGTATCTCGTGCATTTTATATGAATACCTTTTTTTGTTATTACAGAATGATTATGATGTACACATTCAAATATTTTTTATAATTTATTATATAATTTTGACGTATAAATTTTCACAATATTTGTATATTTCTGGATTTTTAGAAGCCAAGTAAATGTCATATATTTTCTAATATTATTTGCATTTACTTTTATAAATAAAAATAAAAGCTGTAATTTTTCTTTTATTCATATAAGTTATCATTTCTAGATATAATTTCAGGAATGTAACGTCCTAACGGAATACTTTAATAATTAAACTGATCGCGATTTCTACCTTATATTTTACCTTCCTAAAAAGCTTTTATCATACATTGAGTATTATAGTATATAAGGTACGTCTGAAATTAGAACAACTTGAAAAAGTCAATTTCTCGCAAAAATAAGCAGAAAATGTAGTTTTATGTCTAAAATAGCACAAGATTATTTTTATCTTTTCAATAAATGTTGAATCTTTTTACGTATATTTCGATATCTATTGTTGAAGTAAAAACAATGAAGTGTAAATATGCCAATTTTTGAATAATTATATTTTCTTTTTTTTTCTTTCTTTGGAACATACTCTTCGACAAAAAACATTTACTTTCACATCGTTTGCTTCGATTTATTTCTTTATGAGAAATCATCTCTTCGTACCACTATTTCAGACGCACTCTAGCTTGAAGACGGAAGTAATTTACTGTTCTCTTTAACCCATATGAAAGAAAAAACGTGAAGATGAAGAGAAACTAGAAAAAGGCATTTTATTGTCGAGAGTATAATGGAAGTCGACCTATTTATTATTTTCTTCTCTCATAATGCATTATTATATTGTCATTCATACCTTAATGAGGAGCGTGAAATGGGACACATAAGTATATACAATATACACAGTGTGTCATTGAAATACTTAAACATTACATTGATTTATACAGGGTGTCCTGTAATTGGTTGTAAATGGCAGATTCTTGAGATTATTTGAACTCCATTCTTCTTCAGCGAAAATATCAAAGAATGTCATCATTTTTTGCAATTTTTATCATTACATATCTTTATAATTAAGCCTTAAATTAAACTTCTATTACAATAAACTCTATCTGAAATTAAGTGAAGAACGTAGTTTTAGTAATTTTTTAACTTCAAAAAGTTTAGTTTGCGAAAAGTGCCTTTTTTTTCAATCACTTATAACTCGGAAATTATTGATGCCTCGACATTTTTGCTGAGGAAACATCGTCTCCAAGTGATCTCAAGAATTTGCCATTAGTAGGTTTTTCACCAATTACAAGACACCCTTTATTTATATTGCGCAAAGTTTTGAACACGTTTTGTACAATAGTAAATAGCGAAAGCCATTAATTACCTAAGTAATTCACATTAAAAATTGATTTTGCAAATTACAAATGATTATTTTACTTTGTAAAATAATAAAGTTCAAAATATAAAAAGAATTTTGGATAGTCACGTAAAATATCAATTTTTTTTCGCAAAAGATTATCATATCCAGAAAATAATAACAAATATTGGTTTTTTAAAATAAAATTTTTATATTTAATTTATAAGATATGTATGTTTTATATTTTGTTAAAAAAAATGTTTTTTTTCAACTACGTGTTCAAGATTAATTAATATTCTCGCAGCTGTTTTTTATAAAATTGAATCTTTTTGATAAAGACATTAAATTGTTTTAATAATAAACACAAATATGGTCCATGCTATGTCGATAAAATTTTTAATATACATGATGTTTCGACTCACTGTAAGGATGAAAAAAAAGTCATACAAACTTGATTCTGAAGCCGCTTCTTTTCATTTTATAAACTTTTTTTTTTTAAACACAACTTTGATAAGATTATTTATATTACATGACTTTCTTTCATCCTTACAGTAGTAGAATATGCTCTTAAAGTTTGGCCTCCTATTTCTGAAACACCTTATATATATGAGTAAATAACAAGAAGTCAAGTTACATGTTTCTGCGTAGAATGTACAAACCGTTGTGCTAAAAAAAAATACTACTTCTAACTAAAAAATAATTTTAAGACACTGCTTCGAAATAGATAAAAATTTAGATTCGCTTGATTTTTAAGTTTATTACATCGCAACACTAAAAGTTATATTGTGTATATTTTAAGGCATAAACACATATATTTTACAGTATTTTATATTTTCAGATATTTGAATATTTGTGTATTTTGTCGAAAGTTTGTCTAGGCAAAAAGTACTTTAAAGCTTTAAAGCACTGAATTACGCGGGCACGCTTTCCGAGAAAAATCACTCTTGACTGACCAAGCATGTGGTCATTCTACTTTCCGCAGTTAGTCGTGTCCTTTTTACATTCTCGCACGAAGTACCTTGAAAACATTTCGTCTCCGGCAAAGCTTTGGTATTCGAAATATTCTAAGTATTTTGATATAAAAAAATGTTTTTATGTATTGTTAAACAATATTAATTATCAGCATTTTTAACTACTTTTAAACTATTAATATTTTTATTAAACTAAAATACAATATATATATATATATATATATATATATATATATATAAAGTAACAAGAGTAATTGCAATATTCCTTCATGCACACACATTTAATAATGATCATAACTAGTTACAATAATAATTATTTAATCAAAATATATTTTGAAATAATCAAGGAACCATGATGCTTAATTATTAGAGCATATTGCAATATATAATATTGTTAATGTGTGTGTAGCGAATTTATTGCATAATATATTCTTTAAAGATAAAAATGTATTAAATTTATTAAATAATAATAATATGAATTAAATAATAAATAATAACTTATTTATTTTGATGTATATAACTTATATATTTTTATGTATAATATAAACAGAAATCATATGATCTTTCGTAATGAATAATCAAAATTGTATGTATATTCATTTATTCAGGAAAAAGTTGCATTGTATATCATATTTACATTTTATATATTATTCAGGATACTAAGATCGTTACGATGTTTCGCAAATGGTACGTATTGTCATCCTACTAGTCTCGCGACGGAATTGATCCTAGTAAGCAGCTGCGCAGTCGACGCAAACGCGTATAACAACACAGGATTCTAATTATGAATAATACAGTATCATTTGTATCGTTGCTGACGTCGTTAAACATCCGATTATTTATGTCTCATTGACTCGATTCTGTGAGAATATCTGGCTTTATCTTTTACTTTATAATTATGATTTAACTATGATTTAATTATGATTTAATAATATATTTATCTTCTAAGATTGCACAAACTTCAAATTTTGATGTTGGATAAATTAAAGACGATTTATGTGCGCAAGATATTTCCAATTATTTACTTTTTTGCATATAACTAAATAATGTTGGTTATTAAGAATCATGATAAATATACCAATATATGTAACTTTAAAAGTTACATATATTGGTATATTAAATATAACTTTTAAAGTACACTTAGTTTTCCGATATATCGAGTATAAATAGAATTGGTAGACTTAATCCTTTTTACGCGAAACTCGTAAAATTATTCATAAAATTTTTTTCTCCTCGGATTCTATTGACTTTTATTATTGTACGATTTTTTCTAATCTAATACGCTATTAAAACTTTTCGATGTAATATCGAAACTCTTAATGCAGAAAAAATTTAAATTCAATCTTTATCCAGACACTAATGGACTCCTTCTAGATTTTATATAAAATTTAATTAGAAATTAAATGTATAGTTACATAATATATGTATATGTTATTCATTATCAGAGATAGGAGAAAAAAGAACATATCTATATGAAAATAAATATAAAATAAGACCTACAGATTTTTAATTATAATAAAATATTATTTAAAGTATTATTTAATTACTAAATATTATTAAAATATTATTTAATTATATTAATTATCTAATTCTTATTTATAAATAAAGTAATAGATTTTTTCAGAAAATTGTATATAATATTAAAATACGTAAAAATAAGTACATTTAAACAAATGTATTTATATAGCAAATATTTTTTATACAAAATTTAATATATTTTTTATAAAATCAATATTTTTAATTTTTAACTTATTATTATTTTAATTTATTTGCTTGTGGAAAATAGGTTAGCGGGATAAAGAATTAAAGATAAAAGATATTCAATCATTAATCATTTTAAGACATTAACGTCTCAGAAACAGATTTCTTATTACGTTGTTTTTAATATTAATCGAAGCCCACCGGCGATAAATTGTTTTGGAATGGAGCCGAACAAATTGGTACGACGGGAGGTTTATCTAAGCGTGTTTTAATCGACACGATTACACCATCTTACGCTCAGCGGGAAAATAGCGAACGTTCTAATAAGAGGTAACAAAGTAATTAACATCAATTAACTTTTAAACGACCTTATCGTGTCTGACTTTATTCATCAAAGTCAACCATCATCCTATTACGTCACATTGCACTTTATTCATTTTGCTGGAAAGTATCTCGAGATTGATCAGGATCTTGAATAAATCTCCGTTAAAATAACTGCAATTAACTATTAGATGTAATTTATTTTTGTCCCGGCGCACATACATAGACTTTCATTGTCAAGAAATGATTTACCATCTAATCAGAAAAAAGTCACGTGCAGTTTTCAACATGAAAATTAATTAAATCTAAAGGACTCGGAAAGTTTATATTAATTGAATATTAAATTGAACCCTTGATATATACTTGGCAATATAGTTTGTGCGCGTGATAAATTATTACATTACAAAACAATTCTTATATATAGCTGTATCATTTGTTTTTTCTTAAGCTCATAATATTGTACGTATTTGCGAGTTATTTACGGACTGTGGACGAACAATAGTTCGCGTTCTCTCTCCTCTACGATGTCTCGAATATAATTTTAAATCGATTTGATTCTCGAGAACATCTTTACTACCTACCTTTCACAATTAAAACGAACCTATCGTTTGATAAAGGAATCTCGAGAGAAATTGGTTGCGGTCTTGACCTACAGACATTTGTCTGACGTTTTCCGTTGCACGAGCGCAAGAAATGAATACCGTCCGCATACAAAATATTTGCTTGCCCGCACACAGCCTGGAGCAGCATTCAAACACAATACGTGTGTGCTACATTTTATTAAATTACTTAATATTTATGTTGAATTCACATTTCTCGTAAAGTCGTCTCGACATTTCTGTATTTCCATCTTTTATCACTAGTATTTTTATTTATTTTTACGATTCTCACTCATCATCGTCTCTAAGCATTCTTTTCTCTCTCTCTCTCTCTCTATTTTTCTCTATCTTTCTTTGTCTTTCGGTTGTCCCGATGAATTCCTATTGTCGACCGATCGATATGCAAACAGAGAGAGTAAAATGAAAGGGAAGAGAGTGAGAGAAAAGGAGCAAGAAAAAGAGAAGATAGACAGGCAAAAGACGCGAGAAAAGCAAGCAATAGAATAGACAGCTACTGTACTTAAAGATCATTATCAAGGTTTTAGAAAATCTCCGAGATATAATGAAGCGCGTGAGAGAGCTTTTAGAAAAAAAAGAAGGGAGAAACGAGAAAAAAAAGAATGTAAATATGGAATATTACTTTTAGCTTATCATGACAGCCATTCTTACTCTCTCGCTGTAATATGGTATTTACATTGCGGATAACATCGTTTAATATTACAGCTATATAACGATATATATTCCTCCATATTGAGATAAGTCGTAAAGACGCGTTTAATTAAGGCATCAAAATGATTTATTTCAAACATAAGAACGAATACCGTCGTGTAAGCATATTTGAGATGCTAACGCGGTCATTTTGTTTAAAATGAAAATACATTTGAATCTCCTAAAAGGATTTTTAAGACTTTACGTTATGTGCTTTTTATTATAATAATTAATTACGAGCTTTTCTTTTCTCTTCTAAATAATATATATAAAATATAATTCTCTTCTTCTCAGCCGTATTCTCATGTCTGAAGAGTCGTGACGTCATAACTATATATGCTGTTTTTGATCGATTGCCTCCAATAAAATATAATACAAAAATATAAAAAAATTAATATAATATAATAATGCTAATAAATATGAGCGTATTTATGTATACTTACATGTAATTTTCTTTATTTTTTGAAATTATAGAAGTTTATAAAAAAAGAATTCTAAAAAATTAAATTAAAGAAAATTAATTTGCTGAAATTATAAATATAATAATAATATATATAATAATGCTAATACATATAGTATATAATTTTCTTTATTTTTGAAAAGAGTTAACAAGAGTTTAAAAAGAAAAGAATGTAAAAATGAAAGAGAAACAATTTGTTGAAATTACTTTTTCTTTATATTAATTCTTGCAATTTGTTTTTTATGAAATCACGTAACTTTAGAATTAAAGAAAATCAGTTAACGTGAAGCAAACGCAAAAAGCACACATAAGTACGAAACCCATTTCACTCGAGGTTTTGCTTAGGTTGGCAACAACAGAGATGATTCCTTCGGGACAGAGGCTAAAAATGCTTTTGCTAGAAATGCTGCGAGTGCTTAGCAGTAATGGTGGATTTTTCCTGTAAGCGAAAAATATCGTTCTCTTTGTTAAGATGAAGTTAAAACGGAAATATATAATTTGTATCAAAGCGAACAATAAAAGTAATGTGGCGTTAAATCGTATTGAGAAAAGCGATACGCTTTTAAAATAAAACATTAAAAAAAGATTATATATCACTATAGTATAAAATAAAATGTTTTAGTTGCTCGAAAGAAAAGAGATAATATTTTAACCATAAGTACACTTTATGGTGTTTTAAATTGTTTTTGTTTTTTGACTAAATAAAATCTATTATGTTACATTATACTTCAAAGCATTCTGGCTTTTTGATGAAAAATGCTCGACAACATTTCACTGCACTTTAAAAGACTTTTGTTTTTCCATTTTGGTTTTACATATTCGATAGGGTTTTAACACGTGTTCAAGTATTTTGAAGCTTTTTGACTGAATAATGCGCGTTCTGGTACTATCGAAATACACGGGAAAAAACAGTGAAGTGAACAATGAAGCGAACATTGAGAAACAAAAACGTTTTTGGTTTCAACAGCATCTTGCTGCATTAATATTATATATACGGTTTTGTATTGATTAAAATTAATATTTGTCTATAAAATTGTTTGTTTCATATACATTTCAAATTGAAAATAATACAGCCATAGACAAAGTAAGTGAAATGATGGAAAGAGGTTACCCAGGAAAAGAAAAATTATATTGAGGACTAATTTTTTTTTTTTCATTTATTTATCTTTGCAATAAAATTGAATAAAAAAATACATAAAAACTTCAAATAATCTACGTTATATGTCTCGACTTTTCTATAATATAATACAGAACGAAAGAAACTATATATATTCAACTGCTCCATAAAATTGCACTTTTCGGTACTTCTACATTTGGAGTAGTAAGGAAGTTATTCAACTTATCTGTAGAGTTTTCTCTGACCGACTCCACCTGTCTTTTCCCACTTTCAAGCGCGCACGAGGGAAAAAAAAAGGAATAGGAAATAGTTTGCTAACTCCTGAGGCAACAACGTAACTGCCGCGCCAGATTATGCGGATCACCCGATAGACTCAATTTACTTTGAAAATTCTCCACACGAGTGATATATATTTTTTTCTTTCTAAAGTGATCTTTTAAATTAAAATCACTTTTGCGTCATACACGTGCGCGAAAACTTTATACTCTTATTAATTTAATACCAGTTATTGTTTATTTTCTTTTTCAGAGTAAAATGTAATACCGCGTGAAATTAATGAGATTTATATGTAAATTTTTATATTTTTGTTTTTAGAAAAAAATCGTTTTACGAAATGTAATGGCACTTTAGTTCGAGTGCGGGAGATCTTATTTCGCGAAGAAACTCTTTTTGAAACTGTTGATGGTTAAATTTATTATTTGACTTTTGATTTCGTGTAGCAGTGTTAATATTATTTCACCCGGTGTGAAAATCATAATATTGGTATTATGTAATGCAATTAAAATTTCATAACTTAATGTATTCCGAAAACTTTTATCAAAGCTTTCTCACTTTATTTGTTAACGTCCGTCGAGTTTGATTAATTCGCTTCAAGTGTGAAAAATGTGATTTTTTTTCGCGAATGCCACTGTGTGCCTCGGCGCCGCATTTAGCTTGAAACTTTGCCTAAAGGTGTGATTTTATAGCCAACCATATAAAGTTTTTGGACGTAGGATAGTAGACTCAGGTGCTTTGCCTCTTGATGGATGGAAAGGGGTGAGGTGGAATGAACGAGGTGGGCGGCAGAAGTTCTCCATTGTTTTCACGTTGCGGTGGTTATATCTTCTAGCTCTAGCTCTCGGAATTCCGTGACCGTAAGCTAATGAAATTACCGCGGTCCTTTGCGTGATGTGTACATAGCTGTCGACGTGCCACTTCTGCACATCTCCACAGCCGTACATTGCCATTTCCTGAATTGCATCCTGGATTATATTATATTTGCGGTTTATGTCAATCATATTTTCGACGCAATCAAAAGATTATCAGAAAGAGAGAAAAGTCTTGTCGAAGTATAAATTCTCAGCATCTGATTGTGGGAGAGAAGTTTGGATTTATATGTATATCTAATATGTATATTTATTTCATGTAATGACAAGGTGTATATTCCTTAGAAAAACATGAAAAACCTGGGATTCTCAAGGAATTTTTTGTATCTGGGGATCCTGGGACCGTGGAGAAAGCAGGGAATTTTCATAGAATTTTATTGAAACTCAGGGAATTTAAAAAAAAAAAATTTTTTTTTAATAATTTTGCTTTTATACTGTAAATTATATATATATATATATATATATATATATCTGTTTACATACGTATTTAATGTCTTAACAAAATATTGAATATACAACACACATTCTTTATTTTAATTTTTAGCGCTGAAAATGATACTGTTATGAAAGTTCAAATTTTAAAAAATTTTTTCCAGAGTACATTTGTAAATGTAACAATTAAAATTTAAATAGCTTTATATTTTTTTTTCCTACGAGTGAAAAATATTAGAAAACGCGTACAATAAAAAAGTTTATTTTAAAAAATTGCCCCAAAAAATCTGTGAAATATTCTCTTTACATGGAAAAAATATCTAATAAAATAAAAAAAAAATTTTAGAGAATTTTTTTACAAGATTTGAGTAGACATCCTGAATGAGAATTGGTTAACATGTTTGGTTGAATTTTTGACGCTTCCGAATCAATCTTCTTGAAAAGATCTTGTAAAGGATTATCAGCAAATATTTTTCCGTTTTATGTTTAAAGCATCTAATTGCAAGCATGAAGCTTAAGGCCTTGCTGTAGTTGGATAATGCGCGCGATAATTCCGGCGGACTTTTGGGGGTGGGCGCGCGTTACTTTTTGATTTATTGCGGGGGAGTGATTTAGGATCACGCGGCAAGCGGAGAGCACAAGCGTATAATATTTCGGTGGATATTGGCCACGTGTTATCGAGATATTTAAGTTCGGCGCTAGAGCTACAGGAAGCTGGGGAGCGTAAATCACGAATGATACGGGGCATGTTGCTCGCTGATGCGAAGAGCGCAAGCTCGGGAGAAGGAGAGAGAGAGGATGTGTCACACATCCGAGAATACCGCGTATACCGACACACGCGGATTACGTATCGCTCGTCCCATGTATGACTTGTTTATGCACTGCATGGTACGCGCGCGGCGTGATTAGCAGAAGCTCGTTCGCACCGTATATAATTGTCAAAATTCCCTGAATCTCTTTCCGAGATCCGAAAAATAAATACAGATGAATAATATTGATATGTAATTTATAACTTGATATTTACACGATGATAATTAAAATATACAAATAATTGTGCACGTGCAGAAAATTTACTACATGTATATACTTCGTGTACGCAATATATTCGTGCAAATATCGATATTTGAACTGCAGGAATTGCGGCAGAAACGATAAAGTATATATGTATATATATATTTTTTTTTTTATATATTTGTTGTATATATTTATATATTTTTTCAACGTAATTTTCGTATAACACTTATTTGAAGCGTTGTATTAGATACACTTTTGTCAGATAAAACTGGCACATTTTTTACTCGCATACACGATTGAAAAAAGAAATAGCGTGTTAAATACGCACAACGAAAAATTATAATCGCTTTTTCCGTGTCACCAACAATGAAGTATATCAAAAGAGGGGTCTCGATGTTGCCGCTTTTCGATCGCATGCCGTTTCAATTCCAACGGAAAGGCCGTCGGTATTTCAAGTCGATTAAACATCGCATGTGTCAGAAGTAATCCCGTTCACCATCGACAATTCGCGCCAACGGAACATGCGATAGAAATAACGTACACGCGCGATTCTTTTTGTATTTTTTTTTTTTTTTTTTTTTTTTTCGATTTTTGGCGTCTCTCTTTCTCTCGCTCTCCCGTTTCTTTGTTATCAGGTCGAACATGGATAAATTATTCAACGCCTCGTGCGCCGAGAGACCATGGGCGGAAGGATGGCGTTATGAAAACGCAACGGTACACGTGCGATAAATTCCGCTATATTTCCCCCTTCTTGTCCCTCCCTCTTCTTTCCCTCGTGGGAGGGAGGGGGGGGGGAGTGGAAGCGAGTCAATTGGCAGCGCGCCAAGGGACGCGAAGTGTTTCGTAGCACTTAGACCGACGAAATGCAACAGATGCCACTTGTTACGTTGCGATGCTATAACTATTCGAATCTTTTTACGATCTCTCTTGTTGGAGCGACTCGATTTGGTCAAGTAACGAACGAGAAATGCTATCGAGAGGGATGAGAGTTGTATTTTTAATACTTGAGATGCAATTTTTCGTATCATTTGCGAGCAGTTGAATGAATTTTGTTCGTCATCGTTTCAGCACGGCATTAAACGACGCAATTTCTCGCGTGGATGTGAAAAATGTTTGCGAATTATGCTAGCTGGGATTAAAAATAGCAGGGTCTACGTGAGATGCAAGAACGAGCACTTATGACGTTCCTTTGTCATTTTGAGGAGTTATTAAGTGGCACTTTTAACATATCTTGTGTAATAAATTTAGCATTTTATTAGAATTTGTGAGTATCTAAAAGATGATAAAAGATATTCCTTAAAAATGCAGTGTGTCAACGTGTTCGTGTTAACGCGATTTTTTACCAGATAAATTAAAGCAGCTACACGACGACGAAATCTGATCGAATTTGTAATTCATACAACCATATAAGCCAATAATTCACATATAAAGTTTCGATATTACCAAGAAATTGATTTGAGTTTCCGTTATTTTTATATCAATATATATTTGTTGTTATGTGATTCGATAGTTTTTAGTAGCGGTAGTTTAAAATTTTTCTGACTTTTTACATGGGATATCTCGGATAATATATGGAACTCGTTTCACAGGAATGTATTTAATATTTAAAAGCAATAAAAAAAGTTTATGTAAACACATGTCTGATTTTACTTCCGAGTTATAGCGAGTTTTTTATTATAACAATTTGTGTATCTATGTATCTTTGTGAAAAGTTTATGAAATGACCATCTTTTATTGGAATGCACTTGCAACTAGTTAAAATCGGACATAGTTTATAGTGAACTTTCTCTATTGTTTCAACTTTTAAATTTGTTTCTGAACTAGTTTTAGTATATTGCGGGTTACCCTGTATATAAGCCTAAGAGCATTTCTCAGAATTTTTCAACAAACTTCCGTAAGATATCCGATCACTTTAGTTCAAAGTTAGTTATTATTGATTCGTAGTAAACGGAGTTACATCCTCTTCTCGACCGGTCTAATCGAAAATCGTTCGGTACAATTTCTCGTGGAGCGTGTGACGTTCACATCCATTCTTCTTCGAGGAAACGTAAAGAAGCACTAGGATAAAAAGGGGTCGTCATCTGGTGCCATAAATAAGACCCTCGTATTAAGATACGCAAGTTTTTTTGCTGCCGGAGGAACCCACAGAACTCGAGCTTCATGGATGACGTCGATGACATTATTACGGTCAACCGACATTATATAAATTGCTCACCCTTCAAGCTCAAATATGTTATATTTAATCGAGAGTCAGAGATGAGCATTTTGTTCGGATAACTTTTTAATTTACTGCGTTATTCGAAAATTTTATCCATTATTTGTTATTGACACGATAATATTCGTTTGCTATATAAAATTGCATTTATCTGTAGAATCAACATGTGCAAAAATGACGGAGAAACATTGTATTTATTACGAATGATTCAACATTCACGCGAAATATTAATATGAATCAGAGAAATTTTTTGTGAAGCTTTTAAAAATCAAGGCCGTCGCTCATGGTCGCTTTAAATATCACCCACGAGAGAAGAAAATGAGGAGAGATAGAAAGAGAAGTGGTTAGAGAAGAGACATTACGCCGTCTCGTAAAAGAGACGTTACAGTCTCTTCGTATGTCTATCGAAAGGCGCGCTTTGTCGATGTCGAAAAGGAATGTCTGAAGAGGCTTTATGCGAATCGCGCTCGTCAAAGGCCTTCGAAAGATGGGACTTTGTGCGGAATTGAACATGACAGTTGCGACAGCGGGAATCCTGATTTACGGAGGCATAGTTCCTTCAGCTCTTCAGCTGTGAATCGCCGGATGAAACATTACATCTTTTTCTCGTCGGAGACTTTCGCTCGTCGCGTTGTATTAGCGGAACGACAAGCGAAATTTTTCGTATAAATCGCGATTAGTTACGAGAATAAAAAAGCAGAGCGAGCGCGAAAGATGGAAGCGAAGGCATTTATATTTTCAAAACAAAAATAAAACTACTTGCTGCCAGAATGCTTATTTGAAATCTTGTAAAAAAATTTTTAGAAAATTCTCTGATCAAGTATTTTTGCACAAAATTCCAAATAAAAAGAATATTTTAAAGATTTCTTTTTTAAATTATATTTTGAAGATTTTTTAAAATAAATTTTTTTTATTGTACGCGTTTTTTTATTTATACGAAGAAAAAACACAAAAACACTTAAGTTTAAAGTGCTAAATTTAAAATTACGAATGTACTGAAAAAAAAGAAAACCTGAATATTTTCTAACTTTCATTGAGGTAAAAATTTTTAACTTTTATTTTCATTTTTTATCACTAAAAACCTTATACATATTCAAGATTTTGTTAAGAAATTGAATATATAATAAACAGAGATGGATATATTTTTAATTTACAAAAGCAAAATGATTATAGACAGAATTTTTTTTTTTAAATTCCCCAAGTTTCAATAAACTTTCATGAGAATTCTCCTCAAGTACAAAAAAATTCCGGAGAATTTCAGGTTTTTCATGTTTTTTCAGAGTATGCACTTTGTTTGCGTTATTAGGTACTATCTTTGTTAGTCAAAAATATGCAAGAAGTGGGGTAATTCAATATTGTATGATTGACTTGAATCGGATGCTCGTGCAAGGAAAATATTGTACGAGGAAACTGTTAGGAAATTATCTGGATAAAAAGCGGAAAATGGAAGCGGTAAGTAAGTCTAATGTACGGTTCTCGCGAAGACATTTTCACGAGGCAGGCGGAAGGGAGATAACGGTCTCTTCGGTCGAGCACCGAGTCATTTACGATACACACTACAGTTTATCCCTTCCGAATTTACCCGCCTGAAAGTAGTTGTATCGGGATTTCATCGCAAATATTGGTCTTACGGTGTCAGGTGCTTAGGTGGTTTGCAGATGCGCATTTAATATATAATATCGGCTCTCCCGGTCAATTTATCGAGATGCTTGGAATATAATCCTTGAAAAACGAGTATGAAATATTTCGATAAGAATTGTTAAAAAATACATATGCAACCCCGCGTGATGATCGAGAGATTCACAGACGATTTATAATGCAGGATGTCTTCTTGGAAAAATATGGAAAATGTAGAAATCTTAGAGATTTTTTTTTGTATCTGAAAAAATCGGGGAAGTTTCATGGAACTTTATTGGGATTCAGGGAATTTTTTCAAAAATTCCTTTTTTGATTTTTGAATTTTGCAATCATATAAACAGTAAATCGTTTGTGAGAAACTGGTGTTTTACTTTGTGGAAACTCATTAATTGTCAAGGGTTTTAGCTTTATTTTTAATAATTTTCTAAAATTCTTAATATATTAAACAAATAGTTTTAGCTATAAAAAAATGACTCGGGACAAATTGAGGTGCCAAATTTACAAGCTGCTTATTTTGTCCGCTGACTTTTTTTATTATTTTTTGACAGATTTTAAGCGCTTGAAAATTCTACAATATTTCTATCAAGTGCTACATAAGTTCTACGCGTAAAAATTATTACAATATTAATTAAATAAATTAAATCGTCCAAGATGTTGGACATATAAGTACCGAGATGCTTGTATCTCTGATCGTCTATAATAAATTAATTGTGCATATGAATAGAAGGCATCATTAATGTCTATACAAATAAATTTATGTACATATCAATACATTTTAATATATATATATATATTAAAATGTATTGATATGTACATAAATTTATTAATTTATTTTTAATATGTATATATATTAAAATGTATTGATATGTACATAAATTTATTTGTATAGACATTAATGATGCCTTCTGTTCATATGCACAATTAATTTATTATAGACGATCAGAGATACAAGCATCTCGGTACTTTCAAATGCATGTAAATTCAAAAATGCATTTATATATATATATTAAAATGTATTGATATGTGCATAAATTTATTTGTATTATATAACGCACAATACTTTTAGTCAATATTATACACGTATATTATATACGAGTATTGTTTTACGAAGCAATATTGCAATTATTCAAATATTTTGATGCACACATAAATATATAATTATTAACAAATATATAATTTATCATGTTTGTAGTATGTACAAGAAGGATCGCCATTACATTACGTACATATATATATATATATATACATATATTTATATATTTATATATACATATATGTATATACATATGTAGAAAATGTATGTGTTTCAATATGTGTAAAGTCATTAATGACGATCCTTTCTGTATATACTATAAACATGATAAATTACATATTTGATACCGTTTGTGAGGAAATAATTATGTATTTATTTGTGCATTAAAATATTTGAATAATTGCAACATTCCTTCGTAGAATAATACTCGTGTATATAATATTCGTGTATAATATTGAATAAAAATATCGCGCATGGTTCTATATATATGTTAATTTGTATTCTATGATTACAAATATATTCTAATTTTTATTACCTTATATATTTATATTATATTTTCCTCGACGAAATAATTTAATAGTAATTTTTCTCCGTGTAGAGTATTATACTATTTCGTCACGGAGTAAAGAATATAGAGAATTAATACGTGCAGTGCGATACGTAGTACGAGAAGAAACATTGTGGAATTTATTGACGGTTGCTACGCGCAACACAGTGCAATTCGACATTTTCGGTCCGGAATCTTCCCCTTAAACCTCTGATCCTACGACAAAAATTTGAGAGTGGGGGTATAATTCTCCTTTCGCGGTCGTAGCATGAGAGGATTTTTTGTCGTAGGATAAGAGGTCCGACTGTACCAGGCATAGACAGGGGACGTCCTCATCACGTGATCGTGACCGCTATAAAGGTTGTCAGTGGCGTACGCAGCATAGTAGCAGTTTCCGAGGTGATTTTGTTATCATTCGCGTGGCGACACATAAGCGGAAAGATATCGGTGTAACGTGTATTTATAATGTCGTAGTATGTTTGGAAATTGGAAGTGTCGTCAAAATGTCGCGCCTGTATTTAGTGAGTGCTTTTAAAGATGCACGAACGATTAAAGATTAAAGAGAAGCTGAGCAGGCCTGGGATAGCATCAGGTTCGTGAGAGCAGTCAGATAATTTATTACGTACAAGGCAATTTATTACATATTATTGGTGGAATGAATTTTTTTCTGTCGCCGTTATCTCACATAGTTATCACATATATTTCGTGCAATTCCATTTGAGTGTGTGTGTGTAAAACTGGCGTCTCACTTCGTGAAAACCTATTAATTGTTAAGAGCTTTGGCTTTATTTTTAATAGTTCTAGAATTTTTAATAGATTAAACAAATAATTGCCTGCCATTAAAAGAATGGTCCAGAACAAATCGAGACAAACTGAGACGTCAGATTCACGCTGCGTCTCACTTTGTTCTTCGATAATTTTTTAAATATTCTTTCCAGATTTCAGCGTTTGAGAGTTCTGCAATAATTTTATAAAAAATTCTATGCGTAAAAATTATTAGAATATTAATTAAATAAATCGTCCGAGATGCTGGACGTATAAGTATCGAAGTGAGACGATGTTTGTATTTCGATATGTAGTTCTATCGGCTTTAAATAAGATTTTGTGTTATATCGGCGTCTTTTATTTAATAAATATTTTCATAATTTTTACACATATCTAAAACTCCGTTCAGAAAGTATGATTGCAGAACGACATAAAATCTAATAACACGAAATCTTATTAAAGTCGATAGATCAATCGAAATATGTATGACCAGCATCTTATTTCGGTATTTGTACGTTTGGTGTCTCAGGTAAAATAATTTGTTTAATAAATATTCTAATAATTTTTATGCATAGAACTTTTTATAAAAATATTGTGAAATTCGCAAGAATTAAAAATCTGCCAACAAATAAAATAAATTTAAAAAATCTTCGACAGACAAAGAGACGCAGTGTGAATTTGGCGTCCAGTTTGTCCTAAGCAATTTTTTGATTTATTAATAGCTAGAACTGTTTATTTAATTTGTGGGGAACTTTAGAAAACTTAAATATATGAATTTTCAACAATTAGTAAGTTTCCACGAAGTAAGATATAATAAGACGTCAGTTTTATCAAATCAGTCAGTTAGCCAAACAAATTATGCGTTTAAAATATATTGTAAAATATGTTATAAAATATAATATAAATTAATACACACATATATATATATATATACATTTTTATTTATGTTTTTGATGTCTTAACATAATATTGAAGTACATATTGTAATTTTTAATAAAAAAATGAAAATTTAATGTAAAAATGCTTATCTTATAACAATTATTTAGTTTTTTAATACATTTAAAAATCTATTTAAAAAAAACTTAAGAGACTCTGTGTTTTTTCTTTGTATGAAATATGAAAGATATTAGAAAATGCATGTGTAATAAAAAGATATTATTTTAGAGAAAGGTATATTAAAAATCTTGAAAATATTCTTTCTACTTAGATTTTTGAGTAAAAATATCTGAAAATCAAGGAGCTTTTAGGAAATTTTTTTACAAGATTTGAATAGACACCTTATAAGTACGTAATGAATATACATCTTATTTATATTTATATTTATTTCTGATTTCTGAAGTTAAAATTTCGGAATATTATTATCACATTGTAAGAGAATTATAAAGTCAAAGAGAAGTTACGTGATTTTTTCGTACGCGATATTCGTTTAAAAAAATAAAAACTCATGTTTGATGGACATATAAAACCTATCCGTGAAATCTTCTAAATTTTTTTCGTTAAATGTTTCTGCTATTTCGACTGAAAAATTCAACAGAAATAGAGCTTGCTACAGAATTTTTGCAATTAAGCAATTTATCAAGTAAAATATGACACTGAAGAAATTAGATGTCAAGAACAATTATTTGACATGTAAAGAAAGGAAAATTTACCATATAAAATCGTAGACATTATATCTCTAAGTGCAACGTTTTATGCAATTTGAATGTAAAATGTGTTTAAGAATTAACATCCTTGCATCGTTGATGCAATTATATATATTGTGTCTTATCGAAGAATGTTTATCATATATCCAAAGGTGTAGCGTGAGCTTTGTTCTAAGAAGATAAACTGTAGCGCTTGATCGGATTTATATGTCTAAAAGATGCGATATATTGCCTTGTATGCTGCGCAAATATTGAATTTCATCTTCCGGAAAATCCGCGGATCCTTTACACGCTCGCGTGCAACATCATTTGTAGCTCGATAAAAGTAGTCACGTTTTCTTCCATAATCTGCATTTTCCGGGCAATTCGGTTTATCGTACAAAAAAAACTCATACAAACTTGAAGAGACTATTTCATATCTTCTTAAATATAAAGTTTTTATTTTTTCATTCGAGAGTTTCCGATGTGAAGCGTTATATGTTTCATGTTATGTCACATCATGTGTTATTTTGCATAGTTTATACATATCGATACGCAAATTAAAAGTTATGAGTACATTGTAAATATACAGTCGCAGTTGTATGAATCATGTCAAAACAATGGCGTATATTTCATGCATGTATCTTCGTATTTAACAACAGATTTTTCTCTCTCTCTCTCTCTCTCTCTCTCTCTCTCTCTTTCTCTCTCACACTTTTTCAGTAGGCGTATACTCGCAAATAATAGTGTGTATGTCGCGCACATATTGCACGTGACAAATATCATATACGTGAAAGATGTCAACCACGTGTATACCTTAACGTTCATCCGTTTGTAGTTCTTGTTTCAATACCGGGGCATTTCCTACGGCAAGCTATTTTTTTCATGTAATATTTGCGAACGTCATACTTTTAAAATACGTATGGATGTATGCAATTTTAACATGAAAATGTACCGATTCGATGCTTGCTCGTGTTTACGATCGAGATTATAAAACACAATTTATTTCTACTATTTTCTTGCATGTATATATATTTTTTATATCTTATATGTATGTGTATATATATATATATATATATATATATATATATATATATATATATACAGGGTGATTTTAAATAAGTGTGAAAAATTTAGGAGATGTTTCTTTGTCGAAAATTAAAGAGGATCTTTTATAAACATATACTTTTATATTTCTTTCTAAGGAGTTACACTCCTCTAAACGTGGAAGTGAAAATTGGGGTTTTTATTATTTTTTTTTTAATTTTAGACAAATTAAAAAATGCAATTTGATAGACATTTTGCCCTAGTAAAAAGGATAGTTATTAATATTTTTGTAATCCTCTCGTATCGTTATAAGAGGATGAAACTATTAATTTTTATTCAATTTCTTAATAATTTGGAATGTGATCATCTAAAAATATATGTGAGAAAGCTTAATTTCTTTAGAAACGTTTTTGTTTCTTTTATTTTTTTCGTAAAATCAATAATCAAGTAAAAAAATGCATTATCACGCACAGTTTTTCTTATAATGATACGGGATGATTAAAGAAATATTAATAATGATCTTTTTGCTAATGGTAAATGTCCACCAAATTTTATTTTTTAACTTGTTCAAAAAATAAAAAATTTTCACCTAATTTTTACCTTCCCTTTTAGAGAAACATAACTCTTCACGGAGGAATATAAGAGTATATATTTATATGAAAAATTTTTTTTAATTTTTCGACAAAGAATCTCCTAAAATTTTTCGCACTTATTTAGAATCGCACCTCGTATATATATTGTTATATATTATTATTCGTAAAATTTGCAGAAAATTAAATATTTGTCGAACAATCGAACGATTATCGTGATAATTTAATTTATCGTGATAATTTAATTGTAGCAATTAACATTATTGCTTTATAAAATTCAACAGATACTTTTAACCTTTAATTCGCTATTCCTTGTGCGTCATCAGTGTCATTCCAGTTCCATTTATATCGATACACTGATCGCAGAAAGAATCAGGGAAGCTTCTTGATTTCAATCGCGATATGTAGGTAGTCGACGAATGGAAGATTTAAAGTGCTCGATTGCTGAAATCGCGAAATCACCGTCGTTGAACGATACGCAATTTCAACTTGTCGTCGCGATAATCATCGGATTATTCGACGGTAAAGATCGAATAGAATAATTCCTATTGGAATTGAATTCGGATCTAATTCAACTCAAAAGCAAAGAGCTTACTTCGTCACATTCTGGCGAGAAGATAGGGATTAAACTCTGGGGTGAAAGTTAGGAGTGGAAGAATGCGGTGTGTTATCAGTGCATGCGGTCACGATCGGCCGGACCTGATCTGATCGGTCAGCACACACATACATCTTTCTTGTTATTATACATATATCATCGTAAGTGTAACACACGAAGGATGATATATCGTTCTCCGCATCCGCGACTGTCGCTTCGGATCTACCTCTCAATCTTCGTGTCTTACCTAGAAAGTTTACCGTCGCATCGTCGGTAACAACGATCGATAATCCGAAATTCACGGCGTCTGTATTCGCTGCGCTTTTAGCGCAAAATGTGACCTGGATTATATCTGTCTCGCATGAATGAGAAATGATGTGTCTCGAGACCTAGACGTTCACATTTAGCGCTGACGAAATTTTTTATCTCCTCTCTCTTTCCAAAATTTTATTAAATTCTATCTCGCGTGCAATCGTTCACGCGATGCTTTTTTATAATCATTTTAAACGATTCCATTCATATAAGTTGGTCGGAGAGGGAGTAGGTATCCAGCAAGAGGTTTTTCTTTCAAATCTTTCACTCTTGTCATCTCAGGCTCTTCTGCATATCAGTGTGAAATTTCAAAGGGTAAAGGGCTGCGGTTGTACACCGAGTAAGTTTCCGTTTAACTATAACCGGACTTTAACTAGATTAAAACTTTAATCATATTTCATCCGGAAAATTGCTTCGTTAAGATTATTCGGGAAAGAAATTTCGCTTCTATTCCGGAAAACATTGAGAAGCGCTCTTAATTATTGGAAACAGAACTGATTTTTTTACGAATATGAATATGCAAAGCGAGAACAATTTAAAGAAATATTCGAACAGAAAAATTGCGAGTATCAGCTCTCGAGTATAACCCGACGTGATAGGATTAGCGGTATAATTTGTGTTTCGTGTTAACGGTTCCCTATCCTTTTCTGTCCGATACGCGAAAATTTTCAGAGAACGAGAAAGCGAATATTCGATCGAAAGGTCGTGGGAAATATCGATGTGCATTTCATGTAATGCCGCTGACATGCCAGAATATTATCCATAGCCCGCATATACGAGCCTTCACGTGCAGCGGGCAGTTATGTCGGGGATGTAGGACCGTGCACACAGGTTGGTCATATGTATCTAATTAGATATCGCGAACCACACGTGGATACCCGATACGTCGTGGCTATCTCATTAATATTTGAATTGAAATATTGCTCTTATTTAATTAAAAGTGTCAGAGATAATTAATTAAATTAAAAATCAGGCACATTTTTTAAAATATATATTTATATAATATATGATTATCTTATACTTATATAATATATTTATATAAGTATTATAATAAATATCATATTTATATAATATTTTTTTTTCAATAATTATATATATATATATATATATATATATATATATTATATGTTTTTTTTTATATCAATTTATATTTTTATATTCTACAGAAATACTATTATACATATTTTAGGGTCTAAAATATATATGTACATATATATATTTTTTTTATTTATTACGTTGTTAATTTTTTGTCGAGAGTAAGCTACCCTTGACCGACGTTTTGATTTAAAGGTTAATCCATGCGACGAAACTCACCAGCAATTTATCATCTGTTCCGCATTTTTTTCGTATGATCTCACATCTCGGCAAAAATTCTCGAGTCGTAACAGTTTTCTTCCTCGTAAGTACCTGGATTCTATCGCAAAATGGATGTTACAAATGACCAGTGCGACAAGTAGATAAATTTGGTTATTATACACGTCAAGAACACATTTTGACATAGTAAATATACAAATAAAAGACGAGATAGTAATGGAAGAATATTGTTATGTCGCGAATTAATATCGTCTATATTTGTCTCGTTAATTTGATCGTCGATATAACGCGTCATAAACGCGTAACGTTAAAACCTTCAATTTTTCAAAGATTCAATAATATCACCGAGTCGTTAAAGATTTGCATCAAGGAAGAAATACACGAACTGTGATTTTTATCGAAAATTGCTAAAACTTGTAAAAATGATTCCAAAAATATTGTCTGATACGTCAGCTGCTGTTGAGAGTCTCCTCTAAAATATTCTACGATTAAAAGAATTTATGAGTCGAGAAAGTCTGAGATCATCGTTTTAATGTGTAAATGAGAAATTATATTTGAAAATACATATGTGTATATGTTGTTATATATGTTAATATTTGCATATTACTAGAGCGCGTGTACTACATAATACATAGATATATGCGAGTGTGCTATGTAAAATAATGTACGCGATAATGGCGACGGTGTAATATGATGCCGTAAATTATTAGGTGCTGTAAATGACGTCCAGCTTAAAGACGATCGACCGTTGGAGAATACAATCCGTACGCACTCTAGATTATCACGAAACAACAAACTATATTTTCTTTAATATTAATTTGCACGATAATACATACATATGTATGAAAGTATTAAGAAGCAGATATGAAATTAATTATCAAGTACTTGATTGCATATTGGTTTATGAAAGACGTCGCTAAGCGACTTAGATCGAATCGCATAAGCAACGTAAGTGACAGATCGTCTCGTCTCTACTCGAGACTAGAAGGTTCTCGAGGAAGGCTTTTAGGACACCCTCAGGGTGAGAATACACTCTTTTCCGTACTTTTTATTCGAACGAGAGGAGCAAATATTTTATTCAGGATAAAATATCTCCTCTCTTCTCACACATTATATTTTATATTTATTTTATAGCAATTTCTCGCATTTTTGCGTTATCGTACATTTACATCTGTTATTGGAAAATGTTAAAGCTAAACTATATTGTATTGACAACGCGCACCGTCACGTGCGACGTCAGACGAGATATGTCGTCCGTATGTCAAATAAACGTCACCTAGCCGCGTGATAACTCGTTCGTCAGCGTCAGTTTAAGCGCAACGAGCCGTAAAATAACTGCTTTATGAGTATACGAATTAGGCAAATTTATTGGGCAATATACGATAAAAACCTTCTTTTTCCTCTTCATTTATTTAATTATCACTCACGATATTCTTTTTTAAATTACTTTTCGTCTACTTCGTCTATCGTTTCCGTTCATTATTCGCCGAGCTCCACCGACATTCAGTATCGCCAATCTAATTATTTATTAACAATCTCGGAATGTGCGACGGTGGAACGGGAAGATTAAGAATTTTCATTTAGCCACGTTTCCTGAACGAATTCCCCCGCATCCGGACGAGATGAGTTGAGCACGTGGGCTCTTCTTCCTACCTAACCAAGAATTTACGTTTCGATCTATATTAAAGTGCGTCTGTGACTATTTACAATATTTCCCTCTCCTCTTCTTTCGCAGTTAAATTTTAATTTTCAGCGAGAAATTTTTTTTTTTTTTTTTTTGCCTCGTTTGTGACGAATATAAATATCGGTTACTTTAACATAAGTACATATAATCATAGTTCTCGCGCATTTAATATCCGTAATCGATGCGCAATCGGATATCCCATACAGCCTCATTTTCACGCGCGATTGCGTCTCGAATATCCTGAGGTCACGCGATCGTCCGCCTGATATACCAGTATAACAAGCGAGATAGCAGCCGCAGGCTTTTAGGAATGGCGATATTGCGTAATCGAGGATGCGGCCATGGGGGAATCTTCGTCGTCTAAGGATCGGATCAAATGACACACTGGCTGGAAGGCGACGTAAATAAGAATCCCTTAGATGAGCCTCTTTTCGAGCGATCTCACGGAAAAACGAGATGACGGATAAGCGTTCCATCAACATCCATCGTCGGCCGGAAGTTTGCGAAAGTTTCCATGTCTATCTCCGACCGGTTTCATACATATTTCTCCGCGTTTGCGATCGGTTTAGCGAAGGAGATCCGAGTCTCAGAGTATATATCTCGCTACAAAAGGAGTCGCGGTAGATAGCCGAAACGAACTCCGATAACCGTTTAGTGTATATTCGTTCGCTTGCGCGTAGTGTATCTATATTCGATCGGTAACACGCGCAGACGGCTATTTACATTTCACGATTATAGTATTATGAGAAATCTCTTATCGGTAGGACGAGCCACTGGAGATGCAAAATCATGCGGAAAATTCATGTGGAATCTGAGTTTCTTGTGTTGCTTTTGCCGCGTAGTCCAATCGCGTTTGTATGAATAATTTAGGAGATACTTTATATTGTATGTATAAGAAAACATGGCGAAATATAACTATTCTATTTCTACTTTAAAGTTATTCTCATAGAACTAAAGACATTTTGAAAATTTCCCGAGAGATTCTAATGATTGACGTAATTAAATTTTTTTAGATATATGTAAGACGGATGACGTCGTTTATATTTGACGTTTCAATTATATTTAGATTAGTTAGATTATTCAAGCCATTTTTAATATCGCTAAGAGCAGGTTGTTTTTAAGCTTGAAAACAATGCGTTAGAATTTTTAAACCAGCTAAGAAAGTTAAAAAAATATTTGTATATATTATACATGTTTTTTTATATAGAGTATAATGGAACTGAGTCTGTATTAAACATTTTTAATTTCAAGTAGTCTATTCGACTATTTTTAGTAAAAAGTTTTGTTTCGTGCTTTATTTATTCTAATAAATTGGGAGAGTTAGACCATTTTTTTTTTTTTTAGGCGCAGAATTTTTTTTAGAACCGGTTTTTTAAAACCAATAAATCTATTTTTTTAAACCATCTATTTTCATATAAAAATAGATTATAGAGAGAAAACAGATGTGTCCCGATTTTACTTTTTATAGAAATAAAAATAAAAAATATTGAAAGAGTATTTAATTTAGATATTTAATCAAGAATATTTAATCCTTTGAACAGAACATTCAATTGAAAAGTGCTATTCAAGCTATCGACAACGAGATGAGATTTGTTTTGCAAATGTTTGAGAATTCAAATAAATACATATTTTTATAATTTAACAAGAAACAATAATGATTTGTGAGTTTATGTAATACAAACTTTTTTAATACAAAAATCAAACATATATCTAAGAACAATTTTAATTTATTTTTTCAATTTTCTGTAGAAATCTGTTTTAATCCAATTCTTAAAACACGGCATTTGTTCTTCATAGATCAATCTATTCTACATTATATAGTCTAACTAGGTTTTTAAAGCAGAAATACGAATTTTCTTTTATTTTTGTACTCATATTGACAAAATTGATATTTTGCGTGAAATGGAAATAATTTACTGTTTGAAAAAAAAAAAACATACTTGTTTATATTTTTGTACAATTTAAATAAAAAACAGATTTATTTTTTTTTTCAGAATTATACATACATCAGAGTATCTTAAAATCATCGGATGTGTTTTTAATAACAGATTCTCTGGCCAATTTGAAGATGATTTTTCCTTAGCGAAAATGTCGTTATTAAAAGGATATCCGGTGATTTTCGTATATCCTAGAGTACAATTTAATATTTTATCACATATTTTGTAATGATGCGCACGCGTAGAAGCTACATGAGATGCGAGCAAAGAGGAAAGGTCACAACTGCCCGTTTTGTATAACACTCTGGTGTTTGCTTTGCGATACTGTTTTGCAATGCCAGATGCTCCCTAATCGTAGTTGCAGGCTACAAAACACAAGACACGGACACTCGAAATGTTCGTCACGTTTCACGTT
This sequence comes from Anoplolepis gracilipes, assembly GCF_047496725.1. Lineage (NCBI taxonomy): Eukaryota > Metazoa > Arthropoda > Insecta > Hymenoptera > Formicidae > Anoplolepis > Anoplolepis gracilipes. Next base: position 4,281,916 of record NC_132976.1, on the reverse strand, counting down.
TCGATCGGCCATTCCTTTAGGAATCGTCGATTTTGTCGGAGCGTTGCTCGCGCGGAACTTTCACAATTTCTCCCGATTAGATATCTGACTTGCGATAAATTGTGACAGTGAATCGAAGAATCTGAGAAGTGTTCTATATTGAAAGCGCAGAAGGGAAATCAAGAATGTCGGTCGTACGCGAATATGGACGACTTGAGCGGAACTTTTAGGAGCATGTGCCGCGGTAACGTCGTCCTTATTTCGAGGAAAAGAGAGAAACATGCGCCACGCTAAAAGCTTGACGACGTCGGATGAATTACGGGATAAGAAAGTTACTTGCCCGTGCAAAACGACACGTTTTTTTCTCTTCCAATACAGAAATGTTTCAAAGACATACAATCGATTAAAAAAAAAAAAAAAATGATAATTTTGAAACAATTTTGAAACAAAGTTTTCTGAATATTTTAATCTCGCACTCTTTTTATTTGTTTGTCTTGTAAAATGCGAGAGACATTTCAAGATAATTTGTAATTGATTACTTCTTTATTTAAATTAATTTTTCCTTAACAACAGAGTGTCTATTTCGTGGAAGAACATCAAAAACTTGGAATTCTCCGAGATTTCTTTTGCATCTAGAAAAATCAAGGAATTCTCGTGGAATTTTATTGGGATTTAGAGAATTTTTTTCAACAATTTTCTCTTTGATCATTTTGTTCTTATATTGTGAAGAATCAGTCAGCCATAATAAAAAAATTATGCGTTTAATATATATTATAAAAATATATCTTTTTGTTTATATATTTAATGCTTAACAAAATATTGAATATACAATACATATTCTTTGTAATTTTTAATGGTAGAGAAAATTTGATGTAAGGGAGAAATGCTTAGCTTATGATTAAAATTATGCAACTTTCAATAAATTTGCAAATCTACTTAAAACTTAAGAGACTTAAGAGACTTTGTGTTTTTCCTTCGTATAAGTAAAAACCATTAAAAACCGTGTATACGATAAAAAATTAATTTTCGAAAAATTTATTATAAAAGAAATTTTTGAAAATATTCTCTTGAAATTTTGAACAAAAATACTTAGAAGATCAGGGCATTTTTTTACAAGATTTGAATAGACACCCTGAAGAGCTTTTTCTTTTTTTGCTATAATATATTTTTATAACTATCAAATAATAAGTATCTTTAATGCATATATTTAAAGTTAGATGCACATTTCGTTTCCTCCCAAGATTCATTGCTTGGTAAATTCTTAATCTTGTTAGATTTATACATGGAAACTTTCTTGTTTGGATATTACACTGTTGTTATATCTATTCACAATTTCACTCGTGGGTGTCTCGGCACAACAATCGATAAGATCCGTTCACGTTAATGATACGCGCGTATCTATGTATATATGTTGAACAGGGACGAACACGAAGGGAAGCACGCATCGATGACGCGTCTGTCGCGCGAAAAGTCACTCGTGCGCGGAAACGTTTCACCCTGATCAGCTCATCGAGGAGAAGATTCAACCAAGTCTTGAGACGCCGAAATTGTACGACGATGTGTACCCCGTCGGAGAAAATCGGTAATGGTGTTTCACGGATAAAACCGGGAGTTTTCAGAGCGAGAGGGACAGTATTGTGTGCGACACGAGTAGTCCGGTCGAAGGACGAAGAGGAGGGAGAGCGTGGAGGGTGGAAGTGGTTAACAGGCCGTGGTGGGAGGTTTTGAGGGTGGAGGAAGAGGAACGGTTCGGTTAGAGGGGCCGAGGGGGTGAGATGGAGAAAACGGGGTGGGGAAACGGCCGAGAAGATCGGGCTAGGAATCTACCCGACTGTGCTCCACGGGGGTGAAAGCCGGGGGGTAGGGGTGACGTTACGGAGTAGGGATGACGAGTACGACTTTGGGGGGTTGGTAGCAGCTGAGAGAGCAGTGCGAGTAGGTCACACCGTCGATCAGAGTGGCGGTCCGCGTTTTGGCGAACGGAGGCCTTGAGACCTCGTCTCTCTCTCTCTCTCGCCGTTGTTATTGTCTTCTCCCGTATTTTCTTAGATGCACGATTTTATTCTCTCACACGCGACAAAGCCCAAAACGGCATCTGTCTACCCGCGCTTTCTCTTTTGAAACAGCCCGCCCTTTAAGGAAACTCGCGATCTTATTCTCGAACGGATCGAGATCTCTCCCTTCGAGCGATCGGAGCCGATTTATCGGTCCTCACCTTAGACTCGCGCCACGAACGTTGTTGGGAAGAGAGAAAGAAAGAAAGAAAGTGCTCACGATCCCCAAACATTCGTCTTCCTCGCCTTCTTATTCTTATTCTTTCCATAGCATCTGAGATAAGCCGGAGTATCTTTTCTTCCTCTCGATTTTACCGCGTTAGATGCGCGCGCGATAAACTCGATAGACGAAACAGAAGTCAACGAAGAGAAGTCGAGTCGTGAAAGGAAAGGAAAAAAAAAAAAAAAAAAACGGACAAAGGAAGGAGATAGAGATTTTTTACGGTGCCTTCATCCTAGTGCATCGCGTATTCGTTCCGCCGAGATTCCCGAGCTCTCTCCACAGTGCGTACGTGTGTGTGTGTGTATGTGTGTGCGCGTGGAGGAAAGATTCCTCTATCGTACCTGAAGAGAGAAGCTCGATGAGACATTCATCGCCAACCACTCTCGTAAGTCGGATTCGCCGAGGGATCACGTATAATGTGACGCTCGAGTCCCGTTGTTGCGTCGCCAGCGACGACCTGTCAGTTGTTGTTGCCATTTCTTGTTGATTATTTCGAGCAGCACGATTTTCCAGTGCGTGAAAATCTCAAAGCCGCGCACTTGGCTTTCAAGATACGAGACGGTTCGATATACCACGAGTCAACGTACGTAGTATACGCGAGCGCGCGCGCGCGCGCTCCCGCGTGTGTTACATTTTTTTTACACGCGTCATTAACGACACTCGCGTAATCTAGGACGTTAAAGAGCACCGCAAAATTGTGTGATAATTTTAACGATCGCCCTTCAATGAAACATAACGAGCGAGCCAGCCACTTGGAAATTGGGTTAAATAGAATAACTGAACTTCTCTCTCTCTCTCCATCGAGCCGAACTTCCGTCTTGTAGCGCGTCTGCTGATATTTCTTTTGTTGGAAAGAAAAGCCCTTATCGCGTTTAAAGTACACGCTTCTGCTACAGAGAAAACAAACAACTAAGAAGGAACAGCATAAATAAAAAAGGACAAGAAAAAACGAGAGAAACTAATGTAAGTGTACCCGATCGATAGACAGTACGTCCATGTAACGTAAAAGAAATCGGAAGTAAAACTCTTCCCGAGAGTCGAACCGGTAAAAGCTCAACTACTCTTGATACCGATACCGTATGTCAGATCGATAGCGTGCGGTTGAAAGGACAGGTGAATTACCTGCGTCAACGAGGAGGAACATCGAATCGATCCATCGAAACGACCTCGGGTTCGCGTATTCACGTCGCCCCTTGTCGCAAAATATTTTCTTCTTTTCTCGCGGGGCGAAGAAACAAATCATACTTAGAAGCTGCGAGCGAGAGAAACCGGAAGAAACCGTAAGGACCACCGGATCATGAAACGTGATGTATCGGTGAGCCGCCAGCAACGGGCACGTCGCCAACGGGGGCTAAGAAAACAGGGATAAGAGAGAGAGAGAGAGAGAGAGAGAGAGAGAGAGAAATCTCTCTTCTGCTAACGATCAAGTAGGATCAAATTCGCGGAACGCATCGCGAATACCACGAATCTTTTTCTGCTTCTTAAGCGATAGAAAATGGAAATCGCGGCGTCGGCTATGTTGGACGGCCTGAAGAACAATCGTATCGGCAAACTGGCGTTGTCGCGCTTCTTGTCGCAGAGTCTGTGAGTAGAAATTATCTCAGTCGTGGTTTATGTGTTTTTTTTTCTTTTTTTTTTTTTTTTTTTTTCGCGGAACACGAAATTGGTAGGATGAGATACCGATGACAACGACAAGGACCGAATGAAATTCAGTATAATACGCACGCCTTGCTCGCTGGCTGACAGTGTACGCTTGTATGCATGTTGATTGAAAATTTGCAAATTCTTTTTCCTCTTGCATGTGCTGATAGTGAAGGAATAAGTAATCGAGAATTTTTTCGCATCGTGAAGCAAGAAAAATTACTGTAAATAAACAAAAAAGAATTTTATCTTTCAGCTGTGGCTAGTTTGTATCGCCGAGTAAAATTTATGTCCTACGACGCAGACGAGAACATCTGTTGATCTATCTGTTAACTGTGATGATAAATCTCGTTTTTTTCCAAGATTCTTCTCTCCGAGAGCTGCGACGCTCTCTGTCTCCCATGATATAGAATTTCATAAGCGTCTCATCACTCTGTTCTTCTTTGTGATCTAGCAATGAAATATAATTGAACGAAATGTTTTAATTTTTCATGCAGGATAATTTTCACGCAGGTAGTTGTGGGAAATCGTTGGAAGCAATAAATTAATCGAACGAATATTGATCAGGCTATACTACTTTACGTGTTATACAGAATACACCGCAGGTATGAGGTAGTTAAAGAGTAGAGAGAGAGAGAGAGAAAGAGAGAAAGAGAGAGAGAGAGAGAGTACAGCACATTACCATACTAATAAGCATTTTATAAATAAATAAACATATCGGGAACAGTCGTTCAGTTTTATTATAATTATTATGAGAAATATGAGAATTTCAGAACTATTAATTGAATTAACATTGTTAAAATATATTAATCGTATATTCCTAATAAAATGTGTCGTAAAATGATAATAACAATTTGTACACAAAGCACATTAAATATATTCCGTTAAGCAAAGTAATAAAATATTTCTGTTTAGATATTGTCACATATTCATATATATATATATATATATGAATATGTGACAATATATATATATATATATATATATATATATATATATATATATATACATACATACACACATGTTGTATGTGAATTTTGTGTCAGTCGATTCTTGAAACTCTAATGAGTTCAATTTGCATAAAGTAACGCATGTTCATCCGTTGCATGTGCATTTATGGTATGTATGTATGTACACAATGTGTGTGAGTGTATCTACACATTTTTATTGACGTCTCACGATTGTGTCGATACTCTTTCCGCTCGACTTCCAGCAATGTAAGTGTACTGTAGAGTTTACAATAAACATGACTGTGTATTGTTATGATTTGGAACGTGCGGTTACACACATTTATCTAAAGTGCTCTTTCGTCGCGCGTTTTCTCGAAATTGATTCTCTCGCTTATTTCGTTGAAAATTGCGACAACTCAACTCAACTCTTCTAGGATATTCGGTAAATCTAGTTTTTCATGTATGCTTTACATAATTTTTTCGTGAATAATTCGATATTTTTTCTGAAAATATAGAAATACTCGAAAAAATATCGAATATCATTGTAAAATAAGTGCATTATCTAAAAAAGTATAATATTGAGAATTTATAGACATTTACAGTGATTTTTTTCAGAATTAATCTTTAGCTATTTCTACAGATTATATCAAGATATATCAAGTAAATATCGAATTTGTTGTTGTTTACAACAAAAACCATCATCTCACTAAATAATTTCTTATTTCCCGATAAAAAAATTCCAGCAATTTTTTTCTCCACTTTATCTTTCAAGTAAAGATACTGTTAATTACATATGAAAAATAATGAAAATTACTAAAAAAAAAGAATGAAATTTTTACATTTTTATTTTTAATTAATTTTTGATATAATTTTATAATGCATTATAAAGTATTAGATCTCTTTATAGCCACTTTATATATAAGTGTATAAATAAAAAAAAATAAAAATTTTACTAAAATATTACTGGTTTGAATAAGTCAATAGAGTATCATGAAAGAAGAGTAGCTTAGACCAAAGAGAATAAACGCTTATTACATAAGAGAATAAAACATTTGCTGTTGTGTAGGTTAAAATCCACTCAACTCGATGAAATATAACAGACGAAAGAGATACTAAAAAAGAAGTATATTTATATTAAAATAAAGATTTTTTTTAGAAGCGAATATATTATGTTTTATTGCTCTTTGTGAAGTTGAATAAAAAATTTAGTAATAGTGTATCAAATATATATAATACAGACTAGTTAATAACATCTTGTTTCATTTTTTTATTATGCTACATATTTTTTATTTCTCTTCATTTTTTCCAATATATTGTTTAATTTAAAATTTTTTTGAACTTACTATATAAAAGTATATCGCATATTATATTATATACTGGTGATATGTAATATTACACGAGAAAAACTAGCTAACGATTTAAATTAAAATTTTGTCAAATATCCGAAAATTGTTAAGTCATATCCGATTTTTTCGCTTTTACAAATTATGAGTACTATTTATTTTTTTTATAACCCTTTTATCAGATTAAAGTATACCTATAAAAAAAATATTCTGTATTTTTCTCGCGGCTTGCATTCGAGAAAAAGATGGAATGATGAATTTTGCCCACGAATTTCTCACATCACAACAAATCTGTCACTTTCTTACGCTTGTTTGTTTCATATCGCGAAGAGTGCACAGTAATCAATCTATCTAATATAGTGTTTCTCGCGTAAAGGAAAATACATAAGAGGAAATAGAAATCTAGGAAAAATAGGACAAGCTGATTTGTAATTAAGAAAATGGTCCGATATAACAACGATGAAAGTACAAATTTAGTCTCTTTTCGAGATATATAATTTAATCATTCCAGAATGCAACGTTTCAATTAAATAATTGTATGCGCTAAAAATATATCTTGTTCATCATGAAACACGATTTGCTAATATAAGCTTGTTCAATTGATTAAATATTTTACAATAAAGATCTTGTTTATTTTAAATATAAAATAATCTAATTTTTCAATATATCTGATGCAATAACATTAATATATTTTATTATTTAGAAAAATTTTATTATAACATACCGTTTATAATTATATTTATAAGATACTTATCCATTATTTTAACGTATTTATATATTTAAAACTAGTTAAAAGGAAATCTCACAGATTTATTTTACAAAATGATTAAAGACTTTCGTGAGCATTTTGCAATTAGGATGGACTTTTTACGACACTTATCTCCAATTTGTGCGAAAGCGAGGAACTTTATTTGTGAGAAATACTCGTTCGAATGAAGCCAATTTACACTATTTCCAATTGGATATTTTTTTACATATCCTTTTTGCCAGAGGAAATTATATTTCTACGTGACAGACGTGCAATTCCGATATACGTATTTCGCGGTAAATGAGATTGCGAAATTCCGCAGTAAATGAGATCGTTGATAAGCGAAATTGTCTAGATTTTTTCGCGTTGACGATTAAAAAAAAGTAGCTTAGTCTTATAAGACTATATTTATCATCTATGGCTCTGTCAAGAAACTATCATATTGAAGGGAAAACCGTCTTGATATTCATATTGCTCGATATAAAGGTCCGAATTCTTTCGGTGCGATGTTTATTTCAACAGGAATTTAAGGGGACTCGTATTTGAAATCTTTTGTATGTATAACTGCAGACATTTTGCATATACATATATATATATATATATTTATTTATTTTTTATTTATTTTTTAAAAATAAATAAATAAAAAATAACGCGTTTTTAATTTTTATTCGCAGATAGCATTTTCATAGTTAAATATCTGGGGAGCGTTACACAGTGTTATATCAAAGTGTAATATTTAGCTCGTTTGTATTCACTCTCGGAAATTTACAGAGCTCGTATCGATAGTTACTTCACAACATTGATTCGCACACGAAGATGACTCCATCGATTCTGTAATATCGATGATAGCTCATAGTTTGAACAAACTTGTTTGAAGCTTGAACCAAACTGACTTAATGTTCACAAATTGTAAAGCAATCGAATATTATCGCACAGTATCTGGAAAGAGTGAGGTAAACATTTGAAGGAAAACATTATACGAGTAAAAAAACACGATTCAATTACGATTGCGTAGGAAGTAGTAGGATGTGTTTTTGTTGTACCGGAAATTTCTCATATTGCAATCGCAAAATATAATAGGTACACGATCGACTGCCTTGGCGGTTATTCACTCTGCTGTGAATTTGAAGGCTGTTTTACGCACAAATTGCGCCTGATGTAGAGCAGAATTTCAGGCACAGTCGCTAACGTTACCGCACGCATGTCCTTTGTCGGTTGTAAATATAATACAGTAGGGACAAATTAAACGTTCTGTTCTGTGCGCGCGCGACGCTTGCTTGCATTAGACGGAAGTGCACTTGGAGCGAATTTATCGCCCTTTTCGGCTGATAGAGCAAACGGGCATTACTGTAGGTGAGTTATTGCAATTAAAGTACGTCCGCGCGCGCGCGCGCGCGCGTGATATTCCAGATAGGGACCGAGGGAGAGAAGTTACCGAGCTCCGTAAAATTGCCATTAACTTTTCCAATGTTCGTTTAATACAACATTACTTTAACGAATTCCAACAACGGAAAATGAAAATATTAGGCAAATGTATATGGATATGAAGAAACGATGGAGCTTGCATTTTTCGACGTGTGTTATTTTTCTAACGATACCTAATATTCACACAAAATGGCACGTACACGCCAAAAAAATAAACCGAATATTTATATATATATATATATATATATATATATATATATATATATATATAATAATACAAAATTAACATTTAAATTTATATAAATATTTATATAAATTTCTACATATAAATATATGTATATAAATTTGAATATTAATTTTCCTTCCGGAATAGATGCGAGATTCAAATGCCATTCTATCGTCCGTCTGTTTTTGAAATGTAAAAGCACTTGCTATACGAAGATATTATTTCGACATTTATTGATTCATACTCATTTCTTCTTCTATCGGAAGGAGATGAAAATGTTGTATTTTTGAATGATTATTTTATGACCCAGTTTCACGATTTACAAAGAGATGATTCTACAGAACTGATGTTGTTAGTGACATATAATCTGGCTGTTTGCAACGACTGTGCTCAAAACTGGTTTATTTTCGCTGTTATATTTCGTGTACTTGCAATCTGTACCGGCTCGAATGATAATTGTTATGTCATGTGAACTATTTAGTTTACGTAATTAAAAACGCCTGAAAGATACGCTTGTTGTTTTCATCAAGTTGACAAACAATCGAACTTGTTATCGAACATGTATGCATAATATATTGTGTCATGCACTTCTGTTATTCCACGATGAATTAACATCTGCTACAACATATCGCGGCCTTAATTACCGTTTTCGCGAGCACAAGTGAGAATAACATAGGTACGCAGGATCGAATCAAAATATGCAACTAGCGTAACAATCGATTGTGTAATTATTATGTCACAGTAGAATTGGAATTTTAGATCGAAGCTTGACTGTGAAAATATTAAATATGAAAACTTCCGTGAGCAATCTTTGTTTGTAATTATCGTTTAACCCATTTGGCTAATGTTTTCTCAATTAGCACGTTTGAACTACTCAGCACATATGACTGCGGGGGAGAGTTGGGAATCTAATCGCCTCTTTGCGTACCATATGTATCGCGAAAGGAGAATTCTGGCGTAAAGCCAGAACCTACCCGCACGATATTATCGCGCGAACGATGATTTATACATGTTATATCGATCGTTGAATTCGAGAAAAAAAAAGAAGGGAATGATTAGACTCTGTTGCTAGTCCAAAAACTAATCTAATCTTTTTGTGAATACTTTATGCTATGATTTATGTTTTGACGTAAGGGAATGAAGATTTGTGTTGAATTAATAAAGCCATAAACCTATATTTAAAGTTATTATTTATTTTTTATTATTATTATTTTTTTATCTGTATATATTAGTGATATAATAAAATATAAAAAAATTAATATTAATAAATAACGTAATAATATTATATAATTAAAATAATATATTAAAATAATAAAATAATGAAATAAAAAATAAAGAATAACGCGCGCTATTGATTTGTTTAACGAAGTGCATAATTAAATCCACAGACACATGTACTTCGATCGCTCGCGTTAACTTATCATCCCTTCAGTCGCAGCGGTTTGTTAAGCTTCCTTCCGCACGAGAGAGAACGATTCCAATTTCCTTGCCGGTACCTGCGGGGCTCGCTGCTTTCTCCGGTCGGTTCTCTTTACGTGCGACTCGCTCTTCCGACGATTGAGTGGTAACTCGTGTTGTTTCCAGCCGAGCTTAAACGTTCCGCGCACATCGTCCGCTAATTGATTTATCGCCCGCTAACTATCAGAGAATATTGATATTGATCGCAACTATCCCAGATATATAGATTCCTAGCTTAACCTAAGACTTCAATTAATTTCTGAATTTGCGGTGGAAACTGTATTTTCGACGTGGTAAATCTAAGGAAAGAGAGAGAGAGAGAGAGAGAGAGAGAGAGAGAGAGAGAGAGAATTATATCTGTAACATACGAATTACAAGAAATCACATTAGATCTTTTTCCTTCGAAAAATCACGTATATCACGAAAATTTCAGAGTATTCATTAGATAAAATTACATCATAATTATTAGGATAATATCAATATTGATTTTTATTTCAATAAAAAATTTTATTTATATATCATAAGTTGAACTATACATTTTTTTGAGATGTACCATGCAATTCATATTTGTGTTAGTTGTGTTTGAGTGTCGTTTAACCGATCTGGGAATTTTAAAATGAGATACAATTGTGACATGTATCTTTAGATTTACACGAATTTTCGTACGTATGTAATTTAACAAGCGTGTCAATTTTATTTTGATACCATGTGATATCGACTAGTAATAAAAGCTCATACGTGTAAAGACTAAAATATTTTATAGCCTCTCTACTCGTGACGGAAATAAAGCACACACGACACATTTTGCTTTTGATCTCTCGAGATACGAGAAATTATCAAAGGTAAAAGAGATTTCGGGATCCATTAAAGACGTGAGACGAATCAAACATTTCTCTTCTGTACCACTATTTTTTTTTTTTTCCCAAACCTTTATTAGATTCGGTGAATCTGTCCATTCAATAATTCTACTTGTTTTAATTTTTAACAAATCCCAATGTACTTGACGGTTAGGTGTAGTCGATGTAAAAAATTCACCAATGATTTCTGTGCAATGGCCTCATAAAACAAGAGTCAAACATGTGTACTGGTAAAATTATCTCGCACCATCTGTGTGTTCTCGTGATTGTTTCAGATTATCGGGCTATCATGTGCCGTGCGCGTTTGTCCGATAAATTTGTGTGTAAAACGCTCGGTGATAAACTTCACGAAACGTACCTACCCTCGTGTTGGTCAAATTTACCGCCAGCGGCGCACCTATTCGAGTTATGTGGCAGTGTTTCTAATCATATAACATGCCATTTGTTTCATTGCAAACATTATTCACTTTTGCCTATAACCGTGGGGCTCACTGCGGGTATCTCCTCGTTTAAAATATTCCTCTCTCAAAGATTTAATTCTTCAAGTAATCTTTGTGATTGGTCCATTATCTAAATGAAAAGCGAATTCTATACCACGGAATGAAATGATACTTTGCGATCGAAGTTGCAAAATATGTTACTGCAAATCACCTAGATTATACATTCCATAGGAAATTGATATTAGGAATTGATTTTCTTGATTAAAAACACTAGTTGAACTTTTGAGATGAAAACTGTTGCTACATTTTAATTTTTCTATTTAAATTGTATGCTTAAAACTAAAAATTGGCCGGAAAAAGTTTTTCAGTCAAGCAGTTTGAGCCATGTGGGCGTCGCGTAATTTGGGAAGCTGGTGGCCAAAGTAATTAAGTGAGACATTAAAGACCAGGAATTTTACTATTATTAAATGGATGAAAAAATAAATTCCTTTTCTAATTTACAATTTAACTGAGCAAAGTTTTGAATTTTGACGTATTTCGTACTTGGAAACAGAAAGTTTCTGAATGGAAAGAAATTAAAGCCAAAATTCTTTCAAAAATTCCGAGTTTTTATTTAAATTTTACAAATTTTCTCTATTCATAGGTAATTTTTGAAATTAAAAAGGTAATTATAATAGAAAAGCTCTAAAATTTGAGAAGAAAAAAATATTCCTAGATACCATAATCTTTATAGTGTACCATTTTTTCATGTAATTAATAAACAAAATTCTGAATTATTTATTAAGATTTTATGTATTTTTTAGAAATGTTCTGTTTTTACATTGTCGGATTTAATTCTAGCTGTTCTCACAGTGTGTATAATGGGGAAGGATTCAAACTGTCGCGAGGATTGTTTCTCGATGTAATTGATCCTTGCTATCCTCTTTGTTGCCACGTGTTATGAGAGTTCTCATTGTTGATTTATCGAATGCTTCTCGATAACGTCTTGTATCAATAAGAAATACAAATTTCGAAATTCTATTGATGAATACTCTACTGACGATATGATTACAAGGGTAACAATACGTGTATCGACTCTAATTTCTGAAGTAGACGTCTATTGTTTCATCAAAGTTTCTCTTCCTCTTGGTTTCCGATATATATATGTGTGTGTGTGTGTGTGTGTGTGTGTGTGTGTGTGTGTGTGTGTGTGTGTGTGTGTGTGTGTGTGTGTGTGTGTGTGTGTGTGTGTGTGTGTGTGTGTGTGTGTGTGTGTGTGTGTGTGTGTGTGTGTGTGTGTGTGTGTGTGTGTGTATGTTTTATTCATTCGTGCTAATTTTCTATCTACTAAATCTTACTTTAAAAACAGCAGCAAGCGAGAGAGCCGTACGTGTCTGTTTTATACCCAAAAGAAAAAGTGTTGCTTTAAGATATATTTTATCGTATTACTGCAATAAAATAATAATCTAAAAAAATTTATAAAATTTAGCTAACTACTACTAATTCTTTAAAAATATTAAATATGATTTATAATTATTTAAAAAGTTTTATTTGTTGCAAGGATAAATTAAAAAACAAGGTGTGCAAATTATTTTTAAATATGTAAAAAATGTGCAAAATATTTTATTTGAAAAATAATTCAGTTAATTTTTTTTAATAAAAATAATGAGATCAGAAAATTACATCAAATAAGTATAAAAAGAATGCGTAGTATTTGATTCAATCAAAATTTCTTTTTCCCTCTCTCTCTCTCTCTTTATATACACACACAAATATATATTGTATATTTCATGTGATTTATATTATGTATTCATATGATTAATATATTTATTATAGCTTTATGATCTTGTTATGCTGGCAAACTTTTAAATATCTCTTGTAAGTTTCTCATCAATCATAATTTTAATTAAGAGTTATTTAGAAGTTTTGAAAGCATAACGAGATCATAAACCCTCTCATAAACTGTATTTATCCAAATTATTCTTGTAAATTTTATGTTTGTGGCGTATTTTGACAAAACAAACAGAAACTTGAAAATATATAATAATAATAATAATCACGAATAATAATAATAATAATACGAAATGCTGGACGGTGTCCAGCATTTAAAAGATAGTTTAAAAGATACTAGAGTAACGTAATTGGATAGATTAAAAACTGCGTTCAATGCTATTTAACAAGTACTGTGTTTTTCGTATAATTGCGATTTTATCGAGCAGGAACGTGCACAGCGAACCCGGACGAGAACCTCTGCAGGGTGTCGTCTCGTTTTGTTTCTAGGTACAAAAAAGAAAAAGAGTATTTGCACCTTCTTTCGCTATCTACGCGATTGCAAATGGTTTCAAATCGATCCGTCCAACGTGGAATATACGTTTTATTCACGTATCACGGTGTCTCGATGGTGAAAGGCTAACGTTGCAAGATATGTTAAAACGTGATGTTTCACCGTGCGGTATGAATGCAAAGAGCTCTAATAAAAGGAAAAAAATATGGAGAAAGGAGACAGTGGTGTAATAAAACGACAATTTTGTATTGTTACAATGTAACATGTTCTCGGGTCTACGTCATATCTGCAATATTGAACGTAAAAATCAGAGCGATTTTTACTGGTTGGATATAAATATATAAATATTTTCTTTCCGAATCGCATAAAAATACATATCCGGAGGCATTAGAACGCATCTTGCTTGTCGGCGCAAGTAGTTATAGCTGATTTGCGTAGTGGGGTCTTCTCCGCGAAATTACATTACCATATTATAAAAGAAAAAAAAAAAAAAAACGACAAAAGAAAAAGAAAACAAGGTTGACATCTCTACCTGAATAAAATGAACATTCGTATGCGGGCCATACTGCGCAATCGCGCAATCAGAATATAACAAAATATAGAATATAACCAAAAAGTCGGTTATGTCTTACGCGCAATAAAATTTTTCAACAAATTTGCAGTGGATTTTTTTAAATGAAAAATATCGACTGCAAGATATTTATTTTTATGAAGCTTTTAGATAAGAACAATATACGCTAGATATAAACGCGTCCGACACACCATTTTTTAACTTTTTCCATAGTTTGTGCAACACGAAGTGATATAATATGTTGCGATAAAAGGAAGTTTTAATCTATACTTTATTGTGTCGCTACGATAGAGCGATAAACTAGAAATTTACAAAATTTTATATTTAGTTAGTTTCAAACTAGTAATTCCTCAAAAAGTGCGACTGATAATTTCCCTCATCAAGTGCAATCTAAAATCGTTTAGGAATATATTTATTATGCGAGAATAAATTAGAGAATATTATATGTGCAAATTAATTTTATGTAAAAGATATGCAAATTTGAAAAATACTTTACAATTTTATTATTTATATTTGTCTTATATCAGAAATTTCATCAATTAAAAATTTAAATAATGTACGTAATTATTTGATTCATTTCTTTCTTTTTAGCTATTTTATGATTTACATACATATTTTAAAACTCTTTTATGGCATTTACAAGTTATTTAAGATTTTGCGAACCTTCTGCGAAGTAAATTATTCAGAAAAATAAAGAATCTTACATTTACATTGTTGTCTCTTAGGTCTTAAATTATGTATTTCGCTTTTCCCACTAACAATAAGTTAGTTAATTAAACACAGTTAAACATTTAATTTTGAAATAGATTAAATTTTATATATTAAAGTTAATTTAATGGTAACAATAATATTCTTCAGAAGATAAAATATTGATTGTGTGGTTTCCCCCTTTTTCATTTATTTTTCCAATTACAAATCATGAGCCCTCGTTTAAAACAGCTTAAAATTTGTATATTGCAAAAAAAAAAAAAAAAAAAAATGAACGTTTAAATTGATACAGAATACAATTTTGTAGCGACATGTGGAAGTGACTGACCATCGATAAGATACGAACGCTGTTCTCACGTGTCGCGATTAATTCTGCTTTACGGTAGGGTACCTCCTGTTATCTCGAAGGGATTCATGGTTCCGGATAACCCTTTGCTTCCGCGTAAAGCGGTTAATGCAGTTTACGTTAAAAATAAACATCACCTTTGTAACGTGTGTCGTCATTGCATAGTCGAGATAGATAGAGACGATAAATTATTATCGTCGATAAAGGGTTTTACGTAACGCCCATTGTCCGCCCCCATTATTTTTCACATTATTGTATTTGTAAGGACGATGCATGGATTTTTCTCTCTTTCGCGGTTAAGATAAATCTCTCCGCGTTGTATACACACTTTCGTCTATATGGTAAAATCGTATTTCCGTCGCATCTCGGAGCTAAATGTAATAAAGTTCACGCGTCGCGTTGAGGAGGAGCATCACGCACATGCTCGGGATCTGCGTAAATATAACGTTATCTCATACGCTGAGAAAACAACAAGACGATGATGGAAATAAATCGTTTCTCCCCATATTTTTTTTGCCCCTCATCGCGTCCTACTCTGATTAACGACGCGGAGGATGGGGGCGTCCTATAAAACTGATACGACGCAGCGAGCGACCTACCACAAGAATTGCGAATGATAGGAGGGGCACATATATATATATATATATATATATATATATATATATATATATATATATAATATACGTATATGAAGATATGTGCCTGCGTGCGCGAGTTTTATTTCTCCTTAGAACCCTCTGCGTAATTTGACGGAGAAATGCCGCCGATCAATATCGCGTTTTAAAAGTGTTGTAAACAATATCTATAATTAAATATCTACAGTGATGTCTGTCGTAAGACTAGTGTATTTGTCTCGTATTCTCGTCTTAAATTTATATCGGTCATAAATCTTTAAGAAGTGTACGAATGTAGTAGCAGCGCGACTAAAATTAGTTGTTTACAAGTGTTAATTTATATAGATGAATAATTATAGAATATTTTGTCACACCAAAATCTTCTGTATTTTCTACAATTTTGTTGAACTTAGCGCATTTGATTATGATCGAGAAACTTTTTAATTTATTATTCTTGCATAATAAATATATTCCTAAACGATTTTAAATTGCACTTTTGATGGTGGAAATTATCAGTTGCACTTTTTGAGGAATTACTAGTTTGAAGGATTGCATAAATAGTATTAATACTATTATTATTGATATTTAAAATAGCTATTGATTATATAACTCAAAAAAATAATGATTATTTCCCGCAGTTTTTTTATATATCTAATATATTACGTACAATAACAATAATAAAATATTTTAAAATATGTCACTCTTTTTCGCAACTTTATATGCAAATGAAAAATTGTAACTCGGAATTATTTAAAGGCCGCAATTGTATTCAACGTCAGAAAACTAAGATAAATGATCGTAGTTTTTCTTGTATTCGGAAAAAGCTATTTTTATATAGCTCGATTTTATTAACGAAATCCAACGTATATCGTTGATAAAATTAATCAAATTTATGCGAGGTTTCAGAGATTACATACAAATGTGTATATCCGAATACATTTATCGTTACCACGATCAAGCACGTATGAATATATTATAAATGTAAATGAGAATAGGATTTTTGCATAAAATTCTTTAAGCAAAGAGACTGATGACCTGTCTCTAAAAGTTTCAATAAATATGCGCGATTGTAATAGCTTAATGATTATCGCAATGAGTACTCATTGAAACGTTAAGCGATAAATGAAAAAAAAAAAAAAAAAAAAAAAACGAGCCTCTACTTTTAAAGTCTTCATTGAAAGTATCCGTCGAATTCATCTCCGAGCGATGAACAGTTTTCGTTTGATAGTACATGATGCTCTTCCCGTTTGTTTGTGATTCGCCTCTATTAGCATACTCTACGCTACTATTATATACAGACACGAGATCGATGATTAACAATCAAAAACGAGAAAAAGGGCCGCTCTTGTTGAAGGATCTGATCGATATTAAGAGAGAAAATACGTCCTTCTGCCGAAACGGAAATCGACCGTTGTAGCACTTGTTCTCTGTCGACCTCTTTTTCTCTTGCTCTGCTTTCTCTATTATCCGTTACTATCTAGTGGAAACTTGGGGAAACAAGAGTTAGATAAATTTTTTGTAAAATATAACTATCATGCAAGCATTTATGCGTATGTACAATAATTGTAAACATTAATCTTCTTAAAAAAAATATTAGTAAAAGTATGTATTTTTTCGAATAAAAAGTAATTATGTTTTTATGTTAGAATAAAAAATATGAAAAATTTTTTAAAAATTTGAGAAACTTATGCTAGATAAAATAGAACGGTAATGATAAACGTAAAGTTATATTATGTTCGAAAATTCGCTTTTTTAAATGGCATTTCAGGTATTTAATGAAAAATGGAATTTTTCGTAATTATTTAATAATTGCGCGGAAATTCAAATAAAAGGGTATGAAAATCATGTTTGCTTTCCGTGACAAAGATAGAATGAGTAAAATTTTAATTTATTTTTATATTAATTTGTGGATTTATGTATGTATATAAACTACATATATGTACTATCTATTGATAAATGATATTACTACATTCTTACTAATGATGTATCTTTTAATATCAACTGAAATTGGATTTATGTAAATTATTACCGAGCTATGTTTAATTTTGCAAGTAGTATAAATTTAATTTTAAAATCTCATGAATTACAATTAGATGCGTTTATTAATATCTACTAATCGATTTTAACAATGTTTTGGATCATAATGCTATTTTCAAAATTAAATGTATTTGCAAATTATTATTAAACTATCGAGTAAATCATCAACATGCGATTGTGCCAAAAACGAATCAAATAGCAATAACTAAAATTGTTAAAATGCATTTCCCTTCTCAAACTTCGAAATTTAAATATCTATCGTATAAGTTATACATAACAGGGCACGCGAGGCTAATCGTAAAAATTCAGTTTGTTCGATTTATCGGAAATTTTTTTCTTACACGAAAGGCGTAAATTCAAGTGATTTGATATGCAAAATTGAATAGTATATGTATTCTTGTACAGATACGTTTATTTTTTATTCTCTCTATGCATTATTCTTCTCGTTTCTGCTTCTTCAGCATGCGATTTCTCTCTTTCACCGAGAAATTACGCACGGTTTGTTACCGAGTTATGGCGTTTCGAGGAATCGGTTCGACTATCATATAAGTCAAAAGCTTCCTATCTAAGACCCAGTTATGTCCGCTTTTACGATGAACGAGGTTGAACATGTAAGTTTTCATTGAACAAGCGTTTTTGTGTTGTAACAGTGTGTCCGACGAGACTGTACACATACACACGTAGCGTCCTAGACCTACTGGGCCATTTTTTACCCGCCGATTCTTTGACCCATTTGGTATTGCTCAGGATTTTCTCGATAAAAATTTCGAGGGACCGGCTTTTACAAACATGAAAGCAAAAAGCTTTTAGAAAATTAGATGCGCACGAAGATGCACAAATTTTACTTTTTATCTAATTTCAAGTAACTTTAACAGATTTGTAATTTGCGGGGGAGAGGGAGGAATTGTAATCACTTATAATTACAAAATATATATTCAATAGCAAGATTCGCAGAAACACTCTTGTGTCAAGTGTTGAAATCACTTTAGACATTTTTTGTTAATAAAAAAGATGGACTTTAAATTTGTTAAAGAAATCGAAAAAAGCGAGAAGATGGCTCATAGATCTGGAATCATCGCGTTTGAATGATCGTTCTCAAACGAGACAACGGTCAGCAATATAATCAGGCGTATTGTTGTAAATTTGCTTTTATAAATAGACATGCGAGCGTGTACTGGCGCCATACCCCTCCCTCTTACCCGCAGGATTTAATTAAGTAAAGAGCGTTCGTTATATGTGACTTCAAAAATCATATGGCTATTTTCTAAATGGTTAATGTAATTTGAATTAATATCGCTTGTTGTCACGCATACACGTTGTCTCTCAGATACCAGCAATTTTAATTAATTTCACACGGCTGGAGATATTCGTCCTATCGTACTCTTTATATTGGCCAGTACCGAGAAAAAAATTAATTATCTTCAAATACATTTTTGCCTGAGAAGGGCTCACTTTATTGATTAACGAAGGTTTAACGAAAACGTTATAAATATAAAAAGTTAATTGAACGATTGAAGTAATTAAAGAATAAAATTTTAGACATATGTTTATTACTGTTATTGTTGATATAGTGAATTATTAATTATAATAATAATAATAATAATAATAGAATTATTATTATTATTATTAAATAATAATTAATAATAATAATAAATTTAAATAAAAGATTTAGTATAGTGTATAACCAGCAGAAGTGGTCGTCTGTCGGTAAACTAGGATGATTCTGATGCACTGCTTATAGTCGGTAAACTCCAACGAAATAGAGACTGCCATCGTCGGTCATAATCGATAAAGTTTTCTTTAGCAGTACCCAAGCAACTCCCGAGATAGGGCGAGAACATCGATGTACGCAGTTGATAATACGTGAACTTGAATCAACTTTGCGACGACACGTTTTTAGAGCAACAAGTGATCGAACGGAATTAATCACTCTCTGACAGAAGGATGTCGCAAAATTCTTTTCTACAATCTTTTATCAAATGTTCAAGTTAATAAAATGTTAATCGTTTAATAACGTTTAATAAAAGCAAATCGGGAAATGTACTATGTATACATGCGTGGGAATCATTTAAAAATTACAGTTCATTAAAAGTAGAATATTATTTGCTCCGACTCACATTTATAAGAATTTAATTGATACATTAAACCTGTGGTGGAAATGCATCGATACTATCAAATAGAGTTAATTTAATTAGTACATATTAATATAAATTAAAATTAATTGAAAGCAACATGATCTCAGGTTTAATTGGACACATTTAAAATATGAAATACTAACTTTAAAAATCAATAGCTTCTGGGAATACGTTCTACAAAAATAAATAATAAATAAAAATTTTATTTTGACACACATTTTATCAAAAATGATTAAATGCAAAATCGCTCGCATCCAAAAAGTTTTTTTCCTACGAATAATTACTATCAAGTATCAAGTATTCCGTCGAATTTAAATTTATCGATACAGAATCAAAAAATGGAAAAAAGGCAGTGGCTGTTTAATTTCACATTATATAAATATGCTATAAATATTTGTTTAACTATATAATCTGATCTTTAAATTTTTTTATTCGCATCAAATTACTATAATAGGTATATTATTATTTACTAATTGCAAAGAAACTAAATGCAATGTGAAATCAACTTCCATTCACATAGCATTATCGTGTAATATTTGTCCGCTGACATTTTATATACATCGCACGATCAGCAGCAGGTGACAAAAGAAAGTTGGAAGATAAATATACGAAAAGACATACTAGACGAGGAATCAGAATGGGAATGTGGACTATGCATACATATATATCGTCCCATTAAACGCGACCTAAATATCTCGGCGCGAAAGCGTTCACTTAGCTTCCAAAATGAAGAATTAAAAGTTAAATCCCAAATTTCTATTTTTTCACGATTCGGCCTTCAAAAGTCTTACTTGTTTCCATTTCTACCCTTATCCGATGAAGAGAGACTCCTATCCCGGCGCCTTTCATTGCATCGATTGTCCGAGGAATAATGGACGACCTTGAACAGAGGGAACTCGTGTATAGGATGCACCTCGTCGGTGAAAATCAGCACGAATGACATCCGATTCTTCAGCGACGATGTCATTTCAGTGGTATCATTATGTCTGCGTGTGTGTGTGTCACGTGCGTCTGTCAAGTACCGGAATGCGAGCTCGTTTAATGGTTCTTCATTATGACTTTGGTGAGTAAAATTACGGTGCTGTCTGATGTAGCGTTAGTTCGCGAGAAAATTCGCTTGAAACTTTCAAAAGACAAGCAGAAAAAAGTGAAAAGATTTACAAAATATAATCTGCTAGATGAACATTATTCTCGAAGATTCTTCTTCAAGTTCAGTTTTCGAATTTTTTATTACAACGGTAATTAAGACAATAAAAAAAGGACATTAATTTCTATCACTTTGGAAGCTTTTAGTCGATATTGTTCATTCTTTTAACGTGCAAAAGGAGCGGACCTTTTAAACGTAGAAAAGTTTAACTACGACTTCCTTGAAGTTCAATAACGCGACTTTTATCTTTTTCCTTCCTCTCGATGTTTTCAACAACCTTTATAAAATTACGATACCAGGAACTAGGAAATAATGTGCCACTGGCGTTTTCTGACATACTTTCGAAATACCTTGGGAATTTCGGTTTGATGGATGAGAAAACGGGACAATTCTATTTTTCTCATTGATTCGCTGTAAAAAAATTCTCATCATCCGGTTATAAATGTAACGATGACAAGTTGTTACATTATGGAAATCTTTATAATCTACATATTATTTTCTAAAGTCTGTAATCTTTTGCATTAAAAATTTTTTAAATATATAAAATCCTTGTGCTCTTCTCTTTTTTTTATTATATACGACTTTGTAAACGAACGTTGGAAAGATGGTTAATTTTGCAATATTACTATTTTACTTTTCGAATTTTCGAGAAAAATTGAATTCACCACACGTGTCGTGAATTGTTTTCGTATGTATTTTATATAAAACAATTATATAAAAATGAAAAACCGCGCGAAAAATAAATAAACGTATTCTAATAACAATGTTGATGTCAGTTATTTGCGTGCATACAATAGTTATGAATATAAAAATTATGCTCGTGATTCGAAAAAATCTGAGTACATTTATATAGAAATTTTATCGTTTTCAATTCGTTGCACACTTGTCTTTCATTCAGGTCGTTTGAATTTGATTCTCGAATTTGGTTTCAGAACGTTTCATTTAAATTTTGTTATATATTTATAAATATTTATACTCACATGGAGAGATTTTTTGTGTAATATATTACGCTAATAAACGTCACAAGAACGAAAAAGATTTCTTGGGATTTCGAATCAAAATTTTTCTCCTACTTTTTGTTTCAATTTTCAATTTAATATCTATTTTAAGCAGTAAGATGTTTATTTTTTTTTTAATTATTTAATTTATAATTTTATAAGCTCTTTTCCTAAATCTCTTAGTGAGAAACTTTCACCGCTTATTTCAGGCACAAAATATAAGAACTCAATTCCTATATAAATCAAACGTATTGAAATCCTTTAAAATCAATAAACATGAAAAAATTGAGGGTGAAAATAGGAGAACATTTTCGACTCGGCATGTTAGTTAGGATTTTTGGTCGTAAAATGTTTTAGCTTACATCTCGTGCTTTGAAACTTTCATAGTAATATATATTGCTTATGGTAATACATATCGTTTTCCTGGATATAAACGGGCTTGACAGGAGAAACGATATGTGCTGGTATACATCAGAATTATAATGCTTGTACGTACAACACAAGATGGTTCAAAGCACGAGGTACATATCGAATTAATTCAACTTCATCTATTTTCAGTTGGGAAACAATTTTGCTCTTCAATAATATTTTAATATTTTATAATAATCTTTTAATAATATTCGGTAATAATTCTTATTAAAAATCATAACTCTAAAAATAATATTCTACTGTAAAACATTTTTTGCAATATATATTTTTCATCCAAAAATCTTCTTACTCTTTTACTGCATAATCATAATTTCGCGAATTAAATTTTTGCGTCAAGTTAACTATATACATTTAAACAGGATACAAAACCAGCAAAGCGTTATAATAATCTTTCTCGGGGTGCGGTGTGTTATACTGGCAAGACTAAAGAGCATCTTTTCTAAAGCATAAGTTTCGGGGTCCAGTAAAATCACTCTCCCAATTACGCTGAAACATTAATGTGTCCTCTCGTCGAGATTTTCAAGATTATATAAGCGTGACATCACTTCGCAATTTCGTTTCGCCGGAACTTTTCTTCTCTCGTCGTATCAGAGTGTTCGAGATTTCTTTCCGTCGAGCGGCGCCAGGTGACGCCAATGTATCCCCGAGCTCCGCCAAAGCCAGGATCGACGCGGAGCGTCGAGTGGGAGACGCGGACCCCCCTTGCACGAGGCAAGGCAAGGCCTCAGTCAGTGATGCGACTCCGTTATGATCGGACCAAAGTGATCTCGCTCGCACGCTCGCCAAGCGCAACAGGACGCGCGGCTCGTCTGACTCGAGCCGGACACGTATCACTTGTGATATGCCTGGCGTCGCCGTCGCCGTCGCCGTCGCCGTCGCCGTCGCCTCCCTCGTCATTCGCGATCGAGGGACGATACGATCGCGACAGTACGATCGGGACGTATGAGCGACGTAATTGGTGCCGCGATGCGACGTCGTAACACCATGCCCGTGAGGATCGCAATCGGTGACAAGGTACAGAAAGGGTCCCCTCGCAGAGGGAATGTCCCGCTACTCTTTCTCTCGGTGCGGCCAGTTTCTTTCTTTTTTTTTTTTTTTTTTTTTTTTTTTTTCCTTTTCCTTTAATTCATCTTCGATATCACTCACGATGATTAATTGTCGAGATCGTCTCTGATGATAATTTATGTTACATTCTTTCGACCCTGTTCAGAGCGATCGGCCAATATTGCGGAAGATTGATATTCCTGCGTAAAACCATGTACGACGTGACAGAAATGATATATAATTACTCTTTGGAATAAAATCTATAACAGACGATATGCATGAGATTAAGAGAAAAACTTAATACAAACTTAATATTCATCTGGCAATAATAATTAAAATATTAAAATTGCAAAAAATTTACCGCAAAATATACAATAAAAATAAAAAAAAAGAAAAAAAAAAGAAAAATAGAAACATTTGCTTCGCACCTCGTGTCCAAGCGGACATCTTTACGGGCTGCAAGTCACGAAGTGAGGGAGGAGTGTATGCAAATTCGATGTGATAGGCCAGGTACAAAAGAGAAAGAGAGAGGGGAGAGATTTGCTGCTACAAATGATACTTTTTTTTTTTTTTTTTTCCACAGTCACGCATTTTCCACCGTAACCGCAAAGGTCACGCACGTGAAACGAGAGAGGCGCGGTGCGCGATTTTCTTTCCCCCTTTCCCCCCTCTCTCTCTCTCTCTCTCTCTCTCTCCCCCTTTCGCGTGGTCAGATATACTGCCGATAGTAACAGGTGGGTCAGGGGTGTTCACCAGCGGTGTGAATCTTACTACGCCGACGCTGGGAACGTATCGTCGTCCGCGAAGAATTTTCCACGGCCACCCTATACTTACCTCTCCCAACACACGTACGTCTCTCTACCTACCTAGCTATCTACCTATCTATCTACCTGCTCTACTCTATTGCACGTAAATGGCGGCCAGCGATAAACGCGCCCCTGCGAGCCACGCTAGATCCCCTCTGTGGGCTGGCCCGATTCTCGGACATGGTTTCCGCGTGTTTTAACGCACACCTTCGTTTCGATTAATAATGAAAGTCACGATACGCGGCCCGACATCGTTCCCGAGTTAGCGCGTGAGATTAACGAGGGCGGTTGATAAGTAAACGGCGGGGAGAATCGAGTGACGAAATGGCGTACATCCTCGAGTTGATTATTACGTTAAGGACGTCGGATGGCGGGAGGATTAACGGCTCTCTTGTGGGACGAGGGATGATGTTTTATAATAAATTTTATACGACGCGCAGGTGAACGATAAATTGGGGTCCCTCGCAATTTTTCTCATACTTTCTCAATTTTCAAATCCGACGTTTAATTTGATACGTTTAAGTAGTCAGATCCCCTTTGAGAAACTATTTAATCTATAATCTTGTCGAAAGCTCCTCTTTTAACCCTCCAAGTGGAGAATTATTCGTTCACTGTCTATTTGAGATACAAAATAGAAGCTAAATTCCTATATAAATTAATCCTCGAAATCCGCTAGAATCCATAAACGTGAGAAAATGGAAGTTGAAAATTTCAACTCGGGAATTCTGAATAAAACTGTTTGGATTAGGTTTGTTTGCTTATAATGAATATATCAATTTTCCTTGGATTTTTAATGTATCTTGGCGTGTGCGTTTTTTACTTTATCGAATATGTTATCAAAAATCAAATACATTTTTATATGTATTAAATAAATTAAAGTATTTTCGGGAGAGAATCACGTATAAAATATACATATATCTACATATGATATATATATATATATATATATATATATATATATATATATATGACTGCAATTTAATATATAATTATTTATATTAAAAGTTCGTTTTGTTGCGAGAAACAATTTCTCTTCCTTATATAATAGATGGTTTTAATCCTTTAGAAATGGGCAAGTTTCTTTTCGCTCTATACACAATATAAAAGTTTTCAAACTCGAAATAAGTTTTGTAGGCAAAAAGTGCCAAAGCGTCTTTATTCTTAATTCAAATATCTTCGCGAAAACAGAATAATAAAAAAAAGTGAGAGTAATAAAAAAAAATTAGGAAGAGTTATATAATAACATTTAGACGCGAATTCGAAAGGTTGTAGGTACTGAATTGCACGTTGAAGCTGCATTCGAATTTATATTACGATGCATCGAAACATTTGAGTTTTATTATTTCAAGCTTTAACATTTTGAGTAGAAATTCGCGTAAAGCCAATAATTGGTGTAAATAATCCAATTGCTCTCGCCGCATAAATGTAATAAGTACGTTATTATCCGCACGCATTTATACGTACGTATATTTATACGTGCGTATAATAATAATAACAAGTCGGTTGAAAACTCCGCGCAGAAACTATTTCGCTCTCACACGCTATTCATGGATATTTCGCAATATCGTAACGAAATGATTAAAGTTTCGGATAATTAACGAGCAGCTTTTACAGTAACCCCCTTCTTGTAGAAAAAGAAATAAAACCCTTTCACATAATTGAGCGCATAATTAATCAGTCGTGGCATGCATCGCGGATCGTTCGCTCAATTGGTGTGAACTTTACGATCGAAAGTAAAGCAAGGGTCGGTATCGTCGAGAACAACGACAGAACTGGCACGCCTACACTGTAAACTGAGATAATTAACCCAGTTGGGTACACATTGAGAGAAATCTTCAACGCGAATAAATGTACAGATTATATTTGATTCTCGAGCTTAATTTAACTTAAGATTTATAAGCGTCAGTAAGGGCTAGGACGAACGCTTGTGTGTGGTGATATTACTTGGGATAGGTATAGAAGTTTATGGCTTCGTCTTGAATGGTATTCTTATTGAATAAAATTGATTACGAGAGGCGCTAAAATACATTACGGATAATTTTAATAAACTCGGATAATAAATTCAGTCAATACATAATTTTGTAAATTCAGCCAATATTTAATTAAAGACATAATTTTATAAATTCAGCCAATACGTAATTAATTAAAATTTGTCAATAATGCTTCGATCGATTCTCTCTAACGGTTTATCCTCTATACTTTATTAATAGAGAATATAACATATGTACATAATGTAAAGGATAAACCACACTCACACAGAAACAATTTGATCATCTTCAATGTGTCCATTGTTAAAGAAAATCAATTGGAGTATTTTATATACATATATCTCAAAACTGACGTATTGCTTTATTTTTGGAGAGAGTCTACTCTCTAGTTGACAATTTAAAATAACAATTTATATCCACAAGTATTTATTAAATATTGTTTCTCAATTTTTATCACAGATTGATTCTTAAATAAACGACTTTTAAAAAGTATCAAAAAAGTTGATACAACATACTCGCCATTAAATACAGAAACGTGATAAAAATATATAGGAAACAAACAAACGGAGACGAATCTAATATTATCGAAAAAGATAATAACAACATATATTTCGATTATTATTTTACTCGATGAAAAAATCACAGGAAAAAAAAGAAAACAGTTCCCAACTTCGAAAACTTTTAATACTAGTTCAGTATATATGAGCAACGGATGTGCAAAACTTCGGGCTTATGATGATTAAACATAAGTTGGCATTAACTTTGATAAAGTGCAACTCTTAATCGCTAAATAAAGATATATATGAGTTTATAGGAGATCTATTTCGCGATGACTTTTCCTTATTGTTTCATTACTTTTCCTTAGTTTATTCAACAGGTTTCTAAAATTTATTGTCCGGATAGAAAGAGGTGTAAAAATTCCTGCGCGCAAACAAACGTTAATTTGTGAACAGGAAACGCTGTACGATGAAAGAATTAAGTCTAGTATTGAGAGAAACTGACGTTATTTACTAAGAATTGTGTATAATGCAGTAGTAAGTTTGCGTTTTATCTTACGAGAAAGCTGTAAGTCTTCCGTTTTCACCCAAGTGCTGAAACACCGTACTTTCGCGCGGGGTTCTCGTTTGAAATTCCATTTTCTCATTCGAATAAAGCTACGAGGCGTAACTGGTGCTGTTGCTTCGCTCCGTTGTTCGCTTTTAGAGGGGCAGAGGGGGAGGGGGCGGGGGAACTTTTACAGCATTAAACTTTTCCCGATGGCGCGTCTAATGATATTGGTAACGGCAATAATTTTCGCTAACGTTTCGCCAGAGCGAGGCACTTTTCCGCTAACGACGGTAATATTTTTTTAGCAGTTATTAATTACATTGGAAAAACGTTCTTTACTCGCTTCTTTTACAAAAAGTTTTTATTACGAGATTAATCATGTCCATGACGTTGTTGTCTCTTGTTAAAAAATCCTTATCGCAAAAAATAATATCGCAAATTAAAATTTGTTTGTTGTTAACGTTTGGATGCTCGCGCTTTAAGATTCGAGATAGAAGCTTACTGTTTCGATTTGTGTATTCAACTGCGATCTTTTTTGAAAACACGTGTTCCTTTTAAAGTATCGTTACGTGATATACATGTAAAATAGATGCATGGCATCGTGTAATCTTGGAGAATGAAATGAATGTTTCGCCGTTTTCTTCTCTCTCTCTCTCTCTCTCTCTCTCTCTCTCTCTCTCTCTCTCTCTCTCTCTCTCTCTCTCTTTCTCTTTTCGTTTATATAAAAATGCGCAATCGCGAGTTACCCGAGCTGGAAAATCATTACTGCGATTTCAGCAGGTAAAACAAAGAAAAGCAAGTAAATTAATAAGCACACCGGGCGTCGGCGGTGTACAATTACATATGATATGTAATGCACGGATCGAACCCGCCATTATGTTTACGCAAGTTGACATTTTTCTCTGTGCTCGATATGTATGGTTTTGTTGTTCCTTTATTGTTTTTCACCGACTCGCTTGTGTCGTGGGCGAGCTTAAAGTTGTCGTGAAACTTTTTTACCGATCTCGCGCCGTATAAATCGGACTTTGTTACATAATAAAATACCAACTCGTAGTTTTTAACTTACGATTGTACACAGCAGTTTTATTTATCTTACTTAAAGTAGAAGAAAGCGCGAGAGAATATTTTCCATCGGATACCTCTGCGAATGGGGACAAATAATAGCGGAAAACCAATAAATACATATCTGCACAAATCAGGCTTTAAATTATTTACATTAAAATAATCACGGAGACATTATATAATATATTTTTATACGCTTATAATTTCTTATTAATTGAATAAAAGCATTTTACTGTTATCTTACCGTAATCATTTTATTCGATTCAATTAAAAACATTAAACAAATAATAGAAAAATTAATGGAAACGTAATCCAAGCGAAAATTCCGTAATTACCTATCGCGCGATAAAACCGAATCGACTCGATGCTTTCGACCGAGTGTCGCGCAAAATTCTCCTACGCTTTTATATATATATATATATATATATATATATATATATATATATAACAACCTCATCGTTATACCAAATATAATTTCGACGCCATCACGGTAAAGAGACAAAAGCACGCATTTGACGCGAGAAACGAAGTCTTTCGCTCCAGAAGCACGTCGTCGACAAGTGTAATATTGTAGATACACGTAGAATCGCGTTGCGTCCTTCTTTCCGGATGTAAAAGCGACGGCAAAGAAGTCGAGATTCTTCCTAGAAGAATTCCTTCGCTCCGTTAAATGCATTTTAACAGAAACGCAACGAAAGCCGCTCGTAAAGACTCGTCGTCCTTTATGCAATATCGCTTTATTCTCGGCCACTCGATATAAAAGCTCGAGAGAGGATATCCGCGATTATTGCTCGCCCAGGAATCGCGGTTTCATATGGCTCTGGAAAGCTCACGATACGAAACGAGCGTTAATTTCGCTCTCACGTGAATAAACGCGGCTTCAAGTCGTCCACCTCACGAAAATACCGTGTATTTTTACGGTCGATACGCGCGCGAAAACAGCTTCCGGTTACACCGTTTGTTGCATTCACCAGTTGAATATTCACTTCTAGAATTATTCGCGAATTTCAATTTCCCCGGGATGTATTATGCGTGTCCGTGGGTGCGATTTTACGGGGTGGAAAATAGCTATTTGTTAGGGTCCAAAGAAAAATGGAACGCGCGTGCGGAAAGTCCAATGCTTTATTCTTTATTTGACATAAGCTTACATGTCAGTATGCTATCATCTCTTAACCTCTTAACCTCGCAGCTCTTAATCTTTTGCAGGTAGAATCTTAACAAATTAAAGAGTATGGAATTTCATACCGCGTAATATTTCCTAAAAGTATGCGAGCAAAGTTGCTCGGGAATATCTGTTACCATCTCTTTCTTCAAGCATGAGAATCTTGTCCTTAGAACCGACTGAAAATCTTCTGCCACATTCAAATCAAAAAGTATTAAATGAAATTCGACACACTAATTGTTAATTAAGATTCTATCCCGAAAGATTTAGAGTAGTGAGAAAAACTAAGAGAAGATACTAATGGACTATTGACATATAAGCTTATATTATGATAAATAAAATTTTGGATTTTTCTCGTTTATATTTTTTTATTTCTTCCGTCTTACATTTTTTTCTCAACCCCTGGCAAAATAGTTATTTTCCATCTCATGTATTGTATATCAAATTTATATACATGCTCGGTTGTACTCTATTCACGTAAATGAAAGAAGCATGTTATAAAAATGAACGTAAACGCGGAAGATGGAAAATAATCATTTGCTAGAGGTTCAGAGAAAAATATTATAATGTGTATGAAAAGTTTACTGTTTTATTTAACATAAATTTACGTGTCAGTAGCCAGTATGCTTTCTCTTAACCTCCCTCGCAACCTTTTTGGGGTAGAATCTTAACAAATTTTGAAACAAATTAGTGTCGAATTACCATATTGCGTAACACTTCCTGAAAGTGTGCAAGCAAAGTTGCTCAAGAATATCTGTTACAATCTTGAGGCTGAGAATCTCAACCTTCAAAGCCGATTCATCAAACTCTTTTGTCCCGTTCAAAAGTCAAAAAGTGTCAAACGATATCCGAAAAGATTTAGAGGGAAACCGACTATTATAGGGAAAATTACTATTATACAATAATACATAAGTTTTGTTAAATAAAATTTTGGCCTTTCCGCCGTAGCAAATGATTATTTTCCACCCCATACATATCACTTATATATACATGTACGCTTGTAAATGGGAGAAGCATGTTGTAATATAAGGGACATAAACGCGGCTTATGAGGATGACAACGCGCTTTTTCCCGTCTCCCGGATAAAACAAGATCGTTTTGCGTGGGGGTGACGTGTAGCGCATTGTGATACCCGGCCGCGGCCGCGGCCGGCTCGATGCGTTTCCGTACCTTTCATTGATCTCTCCCTCGCGAGGGACTCGCCGTTTTATATAATCCTCCCGCTGCCGCTCTCGCAAGCTCGATTACGCGATCAGCCGGGCCTCATCCTTCCTTTATGAGAGCGCTCAAGCTATAATGTCATCGAAGCACCGTTATTTTTATATGCGCCACCGCCATATCCGATCTAATATAGAGTGTCCGCCCACTCGTGCGTTTAATCTTCATGTTTTCTCGTGTAATACTCTTCCTGCGCGCGGGCACGTTTGAAGCTTTTTAATTTTGCGGTTTCCCATCTCCGAGAGACAGAACGAAGCGTACACTTTGCTCGAGTAGGCGCCACGTTTCTGAGAAACGTGCGTTCCTTCTGCTTCCTTCTCACTCTCGTAAATATATGATATATATATATATATATATATATATATATATATATATATATATATTTTATACACACGTGCGTACACACGCGTGCGCTTCCTTTCGAGCGTCAATAAAGATGAGCGGGACCGTCGTGTCGATATGTAAAGGTTACCTCATTGATTTTTTTTATTTTGCACAGATTATGTTTCTCTCATATGTATATGTGTATGCGCGTTGAGTGTGGTTATTTACGTCACTGTGTGGTTATTTTAATAATTATGACATCGAGAGGAAGTAAAAACTGCGGGTGGTTGATAGGTTTATTGATTAAAACCCAGGAAATTACTTGTAGCACAAAGAGAACACTCTTTATTATATATTTAATAACTTTCTAATATATCTACGAGCTGGTATAAAAACGCACGCACACATGCAACTTTTTAGTATTACGAGCGGGGGTAAACTCGTAAATAGCATGAATGCAGGACTATTGACAAAGCGATATACGCGGAAAAAAAATTGCTCAACAATATCTTATTCTTTCGATCCACTCTCACAGGTTTAACAATGAGAGGGAATTTACAGAATTATTTATTTACACAACCGAAAATTGATATCGCTGATAGCGTTTTACCATTTAGGCTGCCTTTAATTAGTACGTGCCTTATCTGTAATCAGTTAGCACAAATATTATTTTCCGAAATAAATTCGCATAAGTAGTCCGAATTCAACGTCACGAGCGCCTTATTTCCTGATTGCTGGGATCCCATTGTTCAGATGACGTATTACAATCTTCAGATTGCGCGCGACTTGTAATTTGCTAAAATTTAAGAACAAACAGATGAACGATTTTTGAGAAAGCTGTAAAGTTAGTTTAATTAAATTGAAAAATTATTTACGGAAACAGAAGTGATGAAAAATATGTAATATTTAGAAAAACTTGACAATTGAAATTAAAGGCTGGTTTTATCTTCAAATACATAATTAAAATACTTTTTGTTGCAATAGTTGATTTATTTTTAATATCGCACAACTCGATCAAATTAATACCAAGTTTGACATGGTGTGTAGATAGTTAAAGTCTTTTCAAGCGACGCGAAATTTTCGAAATACTTTGATCGATGAAGTCGCCAAGAACTAGGAACGCGAACGAAGCATCGCTTCATCTATAGCCGTTTAAAATCGTCTCTCGGTCAAAGCGATCTTTTGATCGTATTCAATAGAAGGTAAGATGTATAGAAAAATGTGTGCTGACGTTTCAGTAGTCTTTTTTTTTTTTTTTTTATTGATTTACTCACGCAGTTATATGTATATACGTGTGTACATACATGATCTGTCGTGTACGAAACGTATATGGTTGTTCGAGAGTCCGTGCAATAATTGGTATATACATATGCAATTCTCAGTAAATGGTTTTCCATTTCTATTTGTGCATCTCCGGTTCCACCATCTTTCTATTGTACTTTATACATTAAATTTACGAAAAGCAGAAACTGAATTTTCTCGTTCCCTTTCACGAATACGTATTGACTGGTTTTCGAATTCTTAAAGAACTGTTCGCAACTCTTGATGAGATATTACACACACGCATGCAAAAAAAAAAAAAAAAAAAAAAAAAAAAAAAAAATTCTATTTCTTTTTTCTTCACATTATTTGAATATTCGATTTATTTTATTTGAATATCCAAATTAACTGTCACTTTTGAGTTATGTGTGTCGCGCCTTTTTGCTATTAAAACGACTCGAACGAAGTTTCTATTTCATATGTTATACGTCAATCATACGTCGAAATAATTTCAAATATCTTGATAAACCCTACGGCGACGTGCGTGTGACCTATTGTCATTTATGACATGCTTTATACCGGCCGCTTGACCAACGAAGAGCACAACAGTTTAATTTTTGAACACATCCATTGTTTAGAGATCAAAAGTATCACTGAAATGCCACTCGAGTTTTCTATCGTCAATGTATCTTCATTCATCGTGTGTCTATTTAAAAAATGTCATCTCACACTAAACACTAAACAATCAGTTTTCATATCTTGTACAAGCTCATTTTCACTTGTATGCTTCGCTTCTCCTTTTTTGTCACGTCAACAGATTTTTTTACAAAAGAAGCAGAGCAAATGATTGTCACTTTAAAATGCGTCGAACGTTTCGCCGTGTCTCTTAAAATCCATTTATCCCTCCTTTCAAGCAGCGAGTCGAGTGAAATCGCGACACCCAGTGGCTCGCGATAAATCTTATCATCGACGAGTAGCCATTATAAAGAGAATTTCGCTCTATAAATGTGTTTAATAACGATAGTGAGTATAAATTAAATTATAATAACTCAGAACCGCCGCGCCAGTGGAAATGAAAAAAGTACGATGGAATATTCTGTTTTCTTTTCATTATTTTACGCCGATATTTTAAGCAACAAGAAGAAAAAAAAAGAAAGAAAAACGATTGAGAAAGAAAAGAAGAAGCCAGTCATGTGTCGAGAAGAGAGAATCGGATTTTCCGAGATTACTTTCGAGACAAAGACTTTATAAAGAGATACTTTATATTGAAAATTGAAAACTCACGACGTGAATGCGATGGCTTTTCATTAGGAAAGGAAAATCGATTCGAAATCTATGACGGAATTCATAAATAAGCGGCAAATTCCCCGGCAATATATATACTTGGTATATTTTACCATTGGCGCGATCGTTTAATAAAGCTCGTAATAAAATAGGGATTTGTCAGCCTTAGTTAAATTGGACACTTCTCAGTCTCTTTCATTAAACGCCAATATATTATAGGACGTCTAATATTCTCCTCGGCTTCGGTTAGAGTATTTGCGTAAGTAAATGACGACCGAGTGCACTCAAACTGATGGGAAAATGATCGGAGCTTGTCAGTTCCGAAGAGAATATTATTACTTGCCCCGACTATATCTTCGATCATTCCATTTTACTCGTCTCTCCGTAATTTTACTGTATGCGTTTATGTGTGTGTTTTGTGTGGATATTCCACATAAAATTTACTTTACGAGTATAGTGCGTGTTACGTGCGTGTCACGTCACTTCTGCGTAATTTGATGTGGGATTTTAGCGAGACATCGAGCGGTTACGTTACATCATCTGTAATAATTAGAGACCACTGTTTCACAGATTTGCTTAATTAAATGCATTATTGTTGCGACTGTTATCGAATGCGCGTCTATTGAATGGATGAATATCAGAAGGACGCGACAGGAACGTGCGCTTGTTTGTTCAAATAAACTTGCTATCGAAATGTACAGTCTACTTTACTATAGAACTAGCACTTGAATAAAAAATTTTACAAGTGATAATGTTACGTAATATTTTAATTAAGTCTTGCCCGTAAAAGTATGCATAAAAACTCGGTAAACGATAAAATTCTTTATCGATAAAGCGTTGTTGAATTATAAATTCGCCCACACATGGACGTTCGACATGGAATCTGACAGATAATAACGGAAGCTGTTCGTAAAAGTTCGGAAGGCTTTTGCTTTTTCATTTTTTCCTCCATCACATCCGCGTATATGTTTGCATCGATCGCACAGTGATTCTCCCCGTTACATAACCCGCGCGGGATCTGATTATAACTTACTCCCCGTCGGAACGGATTTCAATTGGCGGGATTCAGGGAGTCATTCGGTGGCGGTTTTGAATAATCTAATCACGGGAAGAGTAACAGTCGCGCGGCGGGACACTTCATTATCTGATTCGCGCGCGCGCGCGCTCTCTCTCTCTTCTCATCCATGCGCCGGCCTGCTAATTTCCTATTTGCCGTCGAAACTCCAAAGTCGGTCGATAGATATGCCCGTCCAATAATGTCGCGTCGGTCTGAGACAATGCGAGAAACGATGACCCACTTGTGTGTTCTACGTGGGTTCGCGGCTGAATCGAACAAAGATATTTTAGATGTCTACTCCTGGAAAATCTGCAATTCTTAGAGATTTCTTTTGTATCTGTGTGGAAAAATCAGGGTTTTTTCATAGAATTTTATTAAGACTCAAACCATTTTTTTTAAATACTCTGATAATTTTACTCTTATATTGTAAACAATCGGCAAACCAAAATGCTTAAAACATATTGTAAATATATATATATATATATATGTATATATTTATTTATTTAAAAATAAAATATAAAAGTAGTATTTGCGAGCCAACGTGCAATTTTGGGGGTGATTTTTATTTTAATCAAATTTTAATATCAATAAAATTGTAAACGTTTGAGCTCTTTTTTGGACCACAATTAATATAACATATTAATTGTGCTGATGAATAGCTCAAAAAAAGGGCTTGAAATGTTTACAATTTTATTGATATTAAAGTTCAGTTGAAATAAAACTACTCAAAGTTCTGTGCTGCTCGTAACTGATATTTTTATATTTTATTTATATTTAATTTTCAACAAGTCTGCACAATCATTATTATATATATACATATATATATATATATATTTAACATCTTAACAAAATATTGAATATACACATATTCTTTATTGTAATTTTTAATTTTATCTTGTAAAAGTTATTCAATTTTTTTCTTAATAACAGGATACAAATATAACACTTGAAACTCAAAGGCTCTACTTTTTCCTCCGTATGAATAAAAGTCATTTAGAAAACGCATATAATTAAAAAACTTAATTTAGGAAGTTGTACGAAAAAATTTTTTTACTTGAAATTTTAAACAAAAATACCTAGAATTTTTCTGTGAATTTTTTTTACAAGATTTGACTAGACACTGTATTAGTTGGCGCGAATTTTGCGTGAATTCGATTGTACTGACACGATTGACATTCTTCCGACGAATAACTTCTGACTTCCGCTTCCCGGTGTCGTAAAACCTTATGTTACTCGCTTACGAAGAGTTTTAAAAAAGCAGTCGTTTATAAAACTTTTGCGTCGCTCGTTCGCTAAACGAGTGGTTGCTAGTTATCGAGGCGTTTACTGACGTTGCTATAGGATTAAGGAGCTGAGATCAAATAGGATTTAAGTGGTACTGATGCTACGTTTCTTTAATTCCTATGGACACAAGCAGGAGATGTTTCGTTGAATTTAAACTTTCCTTCTGCACCAAATCCGCATTAAATAAAAGTGTCTCATAGAAACCAGCATTACATCCTTTCGCTTCTCTGTTCTTTAATACTATTTCTCATGAAAATATATTTTTTGCTTGCATAGAGTCGATGTGACGTGTCTATTATTTTATCTTTATAATATACCGCGCAAAGAAATAATTAAATTTTATTGACATTTTTTTAATAAGATGTAATGTATAAAAAATATATTTGTATGCAGAAATCACAATGTACATATTTTTGTTTTTTAAAGGAAACTTCAAATCATGAAGCATTTTTTAAACCTTGTTGCTCTTAATTTTTTTTTAATTTAGCAAAACTAGGAGCGTGCTAATGGATAGTGTTTCTTTATAATGCTACGTAATTACGAGTAAATTAAAGTCGATAATAATCAAGCGACCACGTCGTCGCGTTAACCCTGATGATGGTGCAGCCGCTGTACATATACATATATTCGATACAATGTTTCTATCTACATATTTTTTTTTCTTCATGTTTTACGTCCGTGCATATAGAGTGTCTCATCACCGGGTGAAATTTTAGCGACAGATTCTCTCAGTTAAATTCAAAGTTTGGAGTTTTTGGCGAAAATTCGCTATGAGAGGCAATCGAATTTGCCGTAACTTTTTAATCTTCGACAGCGACGATTAAGCAAATCGAATTTCCGGAGGTAGGAAAGAGAAGCAGAGGATTTTATTTTCAGTCATTATATCATTGACGTTTGAGGTACACACACGCGCGAGGGCTCTCCAATTTTCAATATTTAATAACTCTGTAATCGTATATATATCGACGCTCATTAAATAATTAACTTTTGCGAAAAACAAACTAAATTATCTCCCTTTGAGCTCTTTAAATACCGTATGTTTGTTGTAAATGCTGTTTATTGCTGGCAATTTTTTTCGCGTAAATGCTTCGATTAAACATTTATTAACAAAAAGATTGCAATCGTGTTTCGTTGTTGTTTCCATTTTACTTTCGCTAAAAAAAACAGTAAACACGTGAATGTAATAAACATCGGCTTATTATAAATACTAGTGCATCCCTCATGATTATGCTTCCTCGTGCTAAGTCGTCGTCTGCTCTAGGGCTGATAAAGTTTTAAGCGGACGTTAGTAAGTTGACCAAGTCTAAGTACGTCACGCTCGACGGATTAAAGTGGCTAAAAATGACGAGTCGATAAATCTCCCGACTGCGCTCGGGGAACGTTTATAAGGGCGGTTCTTGGCGCACTAGTCTCTGTTGTTTTGAGGGGGGGGGGAAGGAAAAAGAAAATGAACCATCATATGTCATTTATAGTAAAGGAAATCGCCTGTCTCGATCACCATAGTTTTCGCAATAAAGTTCACCAGTTATACGATTCAAACGAAGAAGCGATGTTTGGGAAAGCTGATACAGCTCTGGAAGTTTCCTTTTGTTCTAAAAGTTATATTCTCGCGCGTATACTATATATCGATTCGAATACCGCTCTTCTAAAAGGCGTTTCACAATACGATAGGTAGGCTGTGTTGATCGATCATTATTGAATATATAAACGCCCGCGTTTTGATAAACAAGAGATATTTCAGAGATATTACGTACACGTGCATAGATTACATTTTAGCTATAAATTTGTAATAATTTTTTAATAAGCGTTTACCATTTAGCAAAAATTCGATGAAAGGACGTTACTTTATTTATTTTTTTTTTTTTTTTTTCAACGTAAAACGCTGCTCTGTAATTTTATATCCGAAGTTA
Source organism: Anoplolepis gracilipes (assembly GCF_047496725.1). Taxonomy (NCBI): domain Eukaryota; kingdom Metazoa; phylum Arthropoda; class Insecta; order Hymenoptera; family Formicidae; genus Anoplolepis; species Anoplolepis gracilipes. The sequence goes on along the minus strand of NC_132976.1, from coordinate 4,243,878 downwards.
AATTCGCGAAATTGCAGATTAAAATTTATATTCGTTACACACGGTTGTTAAAATTCGTCGAAAAACCATTAATGCGCTCCGGTAATTCGATCGCAAGTCGATGGATCGGTCTGCAAATCAGCCAGACACTATTGCTATTAAATCATAATGTGCAGATAAAATTCTTCTCAATTTAACCTTCAATTTATACAATGATTACAGGAGTTACACAGTCCGCTTGTGATATAAATTAGAAATTCGGAGCGCGAACATGATGTGGCACGAGAGCGAGATTCGACGCTCGCGAAAAAACCTCGGTTAGAGGCGGCGATTTAATTGAAAAATGTATTTTCATTAACGTTTTCGCGTATGTATTCATTATTTCTCGTCGGCTCCGACAGATTGGGATACATTTTTTGTCGTCAATTTTTTTTGTTTCACCCGAAGACCGCCACGAGCTTTAGTTCTGGAGAGAAAAATAGCAGCGATTCTCTCTTGTTCAGATTTTACTGAATCGTCTCGTGATGTAGGGGATTAAAAAAAATGCTGCAAATTAAAAAACCTGGAAGATTACGATGGGGAGGAATCTCGCGTGCGGGGAATGAAGGGACGCCAATGGTATTTTGGTTTAGGGAATATATACTCTGAATGTAAATTATGAATGAAACTGCATACAGTTTGGATCGTAATAAATATTTTACAGATAGATTAATTTTTCATCACAATCTCTACAAAATAATAACGATATTTCTTCACTTTTTATTTATATTAACAGTCAGGTTAATAATAAATGTAAATTACTTTTACATTTGATGAAATTTATATTTATATTCTCTATATATGATATATATATATATATATACACAGAGTGTTTCATTTTAAGTCATATGGTCGATTATTTTGCGAATTGATGATTTTATTGAAAAATGTTTCAGACAAAAATTGTATGGTTTCGAGGGGGACATAAGATGGTACCATTGGTTTGACCTTGGATATTTAATTTCTTAAATAGAACCTAATATTTTTCATTACATATTCTTGTCGCTTACCTTAAAAGCTTTCCAAAACACTATAATGAAATATTTTTTCATTAAATACTTTTCGAGTTATAATCAATGTTGCAGTATTTTGATATAAAATACAAGATATCTCGTAAAATATTCATTTTTAAAATATTTTATTATAGTTTTTTGGAAATCTTTTGAGGTAAGCTGCAAGAATATGTAATGAAAAATAGTAGTTCCCATTTAAGAAATTAAAGATAACCTTTACGTGACCTTTAAACGACTATCCAAGGTCAAACCAATGGTACCATCTTATGTCCCCCTTCAGACCATGCAACTTTTGTCTGAAACATTTTTCAATAAAATCATCGATTCGCAAGATAATCGACCATATCACTTAAAATGAAACACCCTGTATATACATACATACATACATATATATATATATATATATATATATATATAAATAAATCTGTATTATAGCTTAGATTAAAAAAAATATGCGGTGTGAAATTATGAGGAAAGAGATTCCAGGAAAAATCACATTCGGAGTTATAACATATAAACGCAATTATCTTATAAGACGTAAACTCCGCGGGCATTCTTACACCTTCGATGTATGGCTAACACGATATCGTTGCATATATAGTTTTATCTGTTGTACGTTTTTATGACTTTGTAGTTCATTCGATCTACATTTCGCAATGTTGTAACCTAAGGAAGTGGCGCACACGAGCTGCGTTAAGAAGCTCGAGTCACGCGTTGCGAGGTTTTGAATTTTATATCGGTGCGCGCGCGCGCGCGATCGGGCACAGCTGTTCGAAGGAGAACTAGGTTGATCCTTGACAAGTGGGACGTAGCTCTTTAATAAGGACGTCATACGAAAGGGGAGGGGGGAAGGAAAAACTTATATTAACTTCTTCGTATAAGGGAGGTTAGCGTCTATTTTTCACCGGTCGCTGCTTAAAATCGATTATGCATTCAATAGCGCAACGCACATGCTATACCACAGTAGTGTAATATAAAAGTAAATTTGTTATGACATTATTACACTTTACTGTTAGGGAAAAACAAAAGAGAAAATTACCGCAATTCGTAGGTTCGATGGTTTTTAAATATGCGCGTGTTATAATCGTACGTACACGTGAGTTCCTTTACGCGTATGCGACGAAAACACGTATTTAAATGTGCCATCTGTTGCATTTTTTTTCTTACAAAAGTAACTAATTAAACGTGTACAATTGAAATAATTTTTTAATTAAATCACGAACGATTGAACAATGAATAAAATTACATTGTAGATTAATGTAATTTAATGTAATTTCAAATTAGCGTTTTAAATTAGCATTTGTTCCCTTTCTTTTGTTACTTTTAACAAGCGTTATATATTTTAAATAATTAAATCTCTAAAGCATATTCTACAAAATCCAAAAATTGAAATTTATTTTAAAAGAAATATCAAAAAGTGAAATAAATATACATCTCTAGTTTCTTTTATTATTATATAGGTTGAATATGAATTTCGCGTTTGCTGTGCGAAAGGAGAATAATTGTGTACACCTACGAGTCTTGTGAATAAATGAATTTATGCTGTCATCACTTTAGCTCTGTGTATTCATGAAGGGTATGCCCGGAGATGAAGTAAGAGTGAGATATTCCCTTTATGTGTAATGTCACAAAAGTCGTAAACAATACTGGAAAACGACGTACATCATTCAGGCCAAGTGTAAACTTGAGAATTCCGTCGCGTACAATGTATTCTCTTTCCCTGAACAACTTACAAGTGCGGAAAAAGTGCAGCTAAAGGGAAAAATGCGTAAAGTTAGTTCCCAAATGCGATATCGTGTCTAAAATAGTCTGAAAAAGTTATAGAAGGATGAAGTGAGATAATGTCCGCCAAACTTTTTGAAATAAAATGGAAAGCGAGGCGATTCAATGTTGAAAATTCGAATTTTCGACGAATTAAGAGACAGGAAGGTAAACAAGTGTAAAATCATTAAATTAATTTACCTCATTACTTTAAATAGATTTCGCGTCATGAGAATGTTTACAATTTTTATGAAAATTTTTATAATTTGAAAATTTGTTACGTTGAAAATTTGCATAATTTGAAAAAGAAAAACCATCTCTTTATTTTCATCGATAATAAAATAGAATAAATTGTCTAGATACTCGATAGGAGGGGGGTAGAGAGATCGTATTATCATCATTAAGGAAATTTTTCATCACGATATTCCGTGCAATATTTAAATATAGCAACGTTTAACGAACAAGATATATATTCCCTTTCCATTTCCGTGTTTATTGATTATCAAAACTTCATCCTTCATAACATAAAGAATCCATGACGTTTAATGAACAAAAAAAAAAAAAAAAAAAAAAAATAAAGCGCGTGAGTAATTGAACAGGGGAATCGATGGATCTCGCTTTATACATGTGTATACAGGAGAGGGAACCTGTTGCTTGCCTGTCTTCCGACCGTCTGGCATACAGGGCGAGCGACTTTTTACTATTCTGGCGGTTAGCGAGAAAGAGAAAATATGGAGATAGTTAGATATGCTCGTTAAAATTTCGAGGCTCTGCAACGTGACATTAACAGCTGACGGCGTCTAATTTTCAACGGGTTAGGTTAGGAGGGGCAAAGTCTCTCCAACTCTCCGGTAAAGTCGTCACAAGTGTCGTGCAAACTTGACTTGGCGGTTTTCGTTCCTGCTGTCAACGCGAACCTTTGCTAGTCTATTCGATAAACGGTTCTCTTGTCAGGAAAGTCCGGGGTCACGAAAGCGCGAACTCTACTCACGCGTTGGTCGCACCTATTATTATTATTATTATTATTATTATTATTATTATTATTATACATCTTTGCGGTGATGAGTGTGACGCGCGAGTCGAGATTGAAGTAAATGTTCTCGGCAAAGGGTAAAAGTGGATCCGTTTACTTTGATGGAAAACTTGGCAAATAAATGTCCTTCATTTTGCGAGGAATCTTTCGCTACATTTTTCATCTGCTTCCAAGCGAGGGATGAAAACGTTCCGCTTGTGATCGTCGTCGGAGGCGGACATCAATAATCGAAGAATACCCGAACGTGTGCAGAATTACGTTATGCATTTCGCTCTTCTTCCATTATATACCCATGTATCTCTTTTTCTCCTTTCCGTTACATTTTCTTTATATTCTTACCACAAATAAATTCTTATCACGCTTCAAACAATTTCAAGAAGTAGTCTATACGCGTTCGCTCATATCTTTTAAAACACTTGCCCGAGCGAGAGAGAAAATGTCTGTCAGAATGAAAACTCTATGCTACGCTACGTCGATATGGATATTCGATGAGGTTATTTTAGCTCGTGACAGAGTTTGACTTCGACGCGACAAGTTGACACCGTGATCGATCGGAAGGAACGAAAATATTTATCAACGGAGAAAAAGAGAAGCGTGGGAGAGGAGCGATCTTACGTTCTACTTTTCGAAAACAGAAGGACGCCGAAGGGAGCGATACCGTGGATAACTTGTTGCGAGGTCCTCTGAAAAAAAAGAAAAAAAAATAAAAAAAGAAAAACGGGATCAACGAGAGAGAGTTTTTTTCCCTCGAAAATATATAATGTCTCCGCTCAAAGCAACGGAACACAAGCGGAAGAATGTTCAACCTTTCCGAACTGATCGATAGTAAACCAACCGTGCAGTCAGCTAGATTCGTTCTCTCTTCTCTTGATATGCAAATATGTGTTATGGTACACATGCTGAATTGTTCCGAGAGAGATAGAGAAGGAGAGAGACAGAGAGGGAGGGAGCGAGGGGGGGGGAGAGGGCTGCTAAAGGATCGATCGGTATCGGGTGCGGAATTACGTCGAAGGCTCGCCAATAAGCGTTCTCGTAGCGAATCGCGTCAATCGATAAACTTTCGCCATTCGAAAAGAAGAGTCTTTGTCGGTGTTTCCTCGATTACCTCGGAACACGATTGCCAGATTGTCCGAGAAGCCCTGTCGGGCTTAAAGGGACCGCGGAAAAGCCGACCGCGACAATCATTCGCGGAAGAACAAATGACACAGAGAGAGGCCCTTTAGAGAATCCATTATAAACTCCACGCTTTCGAATACACGCGCTCGCCAAACCCAGACACACACATACACACACACACACACACACACACACACACACACACACACACACACACACACAGATATATGTACACAGATACACACGGCTTATATCTAGCGACATTCCCACCTGTCGCTACGTTTACCCCACAGTAAGGACACGAGGACGCGAGGAATAATCCCCTACATATAATCGAGATAACTATTCCGCGATCTTGTGGGGGATACTCGCGCGATATCTGGGATCAAGCGCGATGCAATTTTTCTTCGCAACTCTACCCCACGTAGACGAGAAGAGTCTACGTGCTTCGGGATTGGCTTTGGGAGGTTCACCAGACCCGGACGCGGCGGGCTCTGCTCTCTTTCGTAGTGGTGGTGGCTAGAATCGATCCAACCTCCTATCTTCCAACCACCATTCCTCCCCTCTTTCTCCTTCTCTGTCGCCCGTTCCGTCTCTCTCTCTCTCTCTCTCTCTCTCTCTCTATATATATATATATATATATATATATATCTTTCTCTCTCTCTCTTTCTCTCTCTCTCTCTTTCTCTCTCTCTCTATCTCTCTATCTCTGCTGCCCAGACTCGATGTGAACAGCCGAACGTATTACACAGCACGTACCATCTCGGTCCGGAGGCCGAATCGTGTGGTAGCTCGTTTGTTCGATGTCTAGATTTTTCGAATCTTTTTTATAAGTTTTTTTTTTTAATTATTTGTATTTCGCGTGATAAATTTATTTTGCAAAAATTATGCGTAATATTCTGGCGAATAATTATTTTCGATGTTTATCTGGATATCTGACAGTTTTTCTTAACATAACAGAATGATTTTAATTTGTATTCTTTCTACCCAATTATTTCAATTTTTTATCTAAAAATTCACGGTATAAATTTATTTTACATTTTTTTTAGAGTATATAAAATAAAACTTATTTTTAAAGTATATTGAATAAATATTGAATAAATAAATAAAATATTAATCTTATAAAATACACATTATTGATTTTTTCATATGTATTTTTATATACACAATGTTGAGAAGAATTAATTTGTATAAAAGAAATATTATGTTATATTTAAAAAAATACTAATTTTGCGTATATATAAAACATAAAATATAAAAAAAATTGTTTTGTGCAATATATTCCCTAAAATTATCTGAATAAATTCTTGTTTTAAAAATGCAATTTAAATAATTGTGGATTAAAATGGTCTCTGTATATATGAAAACTGGAAAATATATTTAATTACGGAATCTGAAAAAAATTGATTGTATTATGTTTTGATCTTATCTCTATTAAAGCTGCAAGTGTTCCATGTAAAGTGTTCCTTCTGTGAAAAGATATTTGGTATGGATTATTTTACATTTCTATTTATATTATTTTCATATTGTAGAGTTGATTTTTAACAAAAATTGTGACTAAATTTTAGCGATAGATTTTCCGAGTTTGACGTTATGTCTTCCCTTGATTTGTATTTCGAAAAAAATTGCGGGATATATAATTTTCTTGAAGCTTTTTTTAGGCATTTCACAACGTGATTTTGTTAGAAACTGCTGTGTGAGATACTTTAAATTAAAATTTACTCTAAATTTATTCATTACTTGTTTCCCATCGTCGTACGCTACGCTTCCAGATGATTCTCATTAAGGTATTCGATACTTTCTGGCACGTCCCAGCGATATATCGAACAGAAAATCGCGTGAATGAACAAGATTCTTGAAATGCGCTTTTAATAATTAATTTGCTATCTAGACGATACTTTGCTTGTCAATCGAATGATAACACTATACAATATATTTATTAATAAAAGTTATAAGGACCTAATTAAAGAAGATAACAATTTAATGCGATGTAAATCTTAAAATAATATTTTTTTTTCTTTTATGCCATGTAATAATTGTCACATATTAATTAATTTCAATATAATATTTAAAGATTAATTTAATTTAATTTTATTCAGTGCAGTATCAAATTTTTGGGGGTAAAATGTTTTTACTTTTAATTAATTTTATTATCTTCATAAAATATGTATTTTATACATACATGGGTTAATTTTTAATAAACTCAAAACAATTGCAGTGCAAAAATGTTACACTTCATAACATTGTTTTATACATGAGAAATATTAATAATTTTATTCATAAATTTTTTGTCGCAATAATTTTAAAATGATTTTTAATAGCGCAGCTTTATTATTTACATTGTCAAATTCTGGAAATATCATATGTGATATAAGTTTTATGATAACTTCTATGCGCGCTAATTTACACTTTATAATTCCTGAGCTATCTCATCTAACTTTGGTGGGTTCAACTCGATGAAACAGTTCTGATCAACGTTTCCTTAATTTCATTAATAGATTAGACGAGATACAAGATATACAAGATCATTGCGCATCCGTAACCCACGGAATGAGATAACTTTGAAACTGATTGCCATCGTCGGAGAGGGAGCTGCTACTTAATATAAACTTTATCTACCTTGAATTGTAATTGAATCTTTTTCCCTGTAAATTACGAACTGTAGCTTAACGTTATTTAAACAAAAGTCAATTTTAATATATAATACAGAAAAAATGAGAGAGAGAGAGAGAGAGAGAGAGAGAGAGAGAGAGAGAGAGAGAGAGAGCCAACACATAATACTATAGATAATAACTAAATAAATAACTAATGAATAAAAAATAGATATAAATATTATTAAACTAAAAACTAAAACTCCGACAAATTTTATTATGTTACATTTTATTATACGTGTATCGAATAATTTCTTATATCTTACAATTAGATGAAACGAACATTTAATGAACGATATGTTTTTTTTTTTATATTTAACGGAAAGAAATATACTATATAATATTATAATATCGTGAGCTAGATACGTAACATTTCTTTCCGGTAAGGATATATTAATATTACCGTTTCGTCACGTCTTCTTAAAATATTTCTCAACACGAAACAGATATTATTCATCTTTAGTACCTGATATCTCGATAACGAGATTTTCTCATTTGGAAATATATATAGATATAAAAAAGATATATATATATATATATATATATATATATATATATATATTATTATTATTATTGCTATTATTATTATTATTATTATAAGGTTGGAAGAAAAGATAAAATTCTCGCATTTTCCAACATTTGTTTTTCTTTTATAAATGTATTATATTCCCGATTTTGTGAGCTGCAGTTTCATACCGAAACAACTAAGTATAATGTCACATATTCGTGCGTGTTTTCTATTAGAGTTTCGAATTCGGCCATATTGTATTATACATATGTCTGTAAGATCTTAGTTTCTGAATATCTTATGAACTCGTGAAATTCTTACCTTTAATTTTGTATTATCAGAAACGATCGAAGTAATCAGCTTTGCATAACTTAAAGGAATTTACATTATACTCGAACATTCTAGGAGGCGAAAGAAGTGAGAGAGAGAGAGTGAGTGAGAGAATTCTCTCCTTCCCGGTTTCGCGCGATGCTTGAATCCGTAATTTGTCTTCTTTCGGAGTTTTTGCTGATTGTGTATTTTGCGTATTCCATCCGCTGCAGAGATTTCCACGGAGAAATCAAATTAACAATTGATAAAATCAACCTGAAGAGAGAGAGAGAGAGGAATGTAAACCGCAAACTGGTGCACCGCGTGTGGTCCATTTGTTGCTCTCGCATTTCCCGCATTTTTGTTAACCGTATACGCGGATTTTATCCGTAAACGAATAAAGACAGATATATTTGTGTGTGCAACCGGGATATAAATAATTCAACTGCTTCTATCAATTTTCGCCCCGTAACTAGCGTCGCTGTTTAATGTCTCCTTCAACTTTGTTTCCTCTCGCAAGTTCTCTTTTGTCGGGATATATAATACTCGCGAAAGGCGTGTCCACCCTGTCCTTCTCGTACTTTTCACTTATTTTTCATGGCTGTGTTCGCGCTCTGGACCGTGAAAAAGCTGCGAGCACACGATGAAATAAGAAACAAAGGGAAAGTTCGCCCTTACTTCGTCATTACCGAAGAGAATTACCGTCTACGTTAGCGCGCTCATCGTTGTCATACTATGTGTATGTGTGTGTGTGTGTGTGTGTGTGTGTGGTGTGTGTGTGTGTATATGTGCCGCGTTATATTGCTTGTTGAAACTCATTAAAAGGGTTACACACACGATGCGCGTACCTAAACCCGCTGAAAGCGGGGAGCATCGTTATCGAATATTGATGACGCGGGGTTGTCCGTCGGTCCGAGGTACGATGTACCACTATTTCGTGAGTGATTTAATTGTGTCATCAGTCACCGGTTGATACTATGTACATACATACATGCGTCTCGCAAACCGTCGAAAAATTCACCTCTTTTTCTATCACGAGAAATTTTTACAAACACTGTCCCTTCAATTGATCTTGAGATGAGAAGAAAATAATCACATATATTTCGGAAAAAATTATATTTTATAATACGAATAAAATTAATTCAAATTTAATTTAAATGTAATTAATTTAAATAATATTTTTCGAATAAAATTATCTATAATATATAGGTTCGGAAATCTTTTATTTCGAGATATGATTTTTATAAGAATCTCTGAAGTTTATTATAAAGTAAATATATAATCCCATGTGATAAAATGTTTAAAAATCAATTGTTATCACATGAACTTTTATTATCGCGTACATTTTCATCTATGTGGCGGTGCCAGATGCTCGTGATAAATATGACGTTGTTTCTTTATCGTTGTCGCGATGTACATACATAGCAATATTTTCTGGTCGCCACGTTGGTATCATCGCCACCATACTACACGGTCACCTGACCTGTCGCGCGATCATAAATCATTTTTATTTCTAGCCAGTTCAAAATCTGCTGTGTATTGCGAATTAACAATATGTTGTTTCAAACAACCTAAAAAATGATTAAATTGCGGCGAAACTGTCTAATCTAAAAGGATTCGTCCTTACATGAACTCTCAGATTAAATTCCGTGCGTTATAATAATTCAATATTCGAAAGTCAATTTGCATTAAACTGTTTAATTTAATGAGCGAGACGCGCGATGATTTGGATGGTAACTCTGTAACCTTTAATATAGGATAACTGTTTATCGGCCAATAATTACGTAACATTAATATTATCTATAGTAGCACAATCGATGAGAATGTATTGCAGTTGCTTACTAAACAACAGCCAAGTCGAAATAACAATTGGTTCGGCCTGTATTACGCACGAATTAGGGCTATTTCATTTTATTACGCGTGTGACCCTATTACAGAATACAATATGGTATTGTAACAATATACATAGTGTAAGGATTTTATTAAATTCTAATTGCACACACACGGACTTGATCGTACACTCTATAGATCGGGTGGATTACAATGTAGGTCAAAATAATTAAACCTATCGGTACAACTTGATATTTTGGGTCGGTTTAATTTTTGCTCGCTCAAATTTTATTCCAAAATTTATGTAAACATTTATTATATTGTTACATTTGTTACATAAACAATTCTTTCGCTTCTGTACGTGATGGAAAGTAAACAGTTTTCAACAAGCTTTCTGTCATGGGACTAATTATTTTTTATTATAAATTTGAACACACTTGTAAACAGAATTTGTTTTGTTTAAGCACATTATCTTGTTTGTATACATAGTGTATTACGATTTGCGAGCATAATTTTAACAAACACCAACAAATTTGCAGACGATCCATCTTAGGTGGACATGTCACTTTTTCCTGTAATTTCTCTAGTCTGCCTGTCATGTATCTCTTTGCAAATACGTTCTAAATCAAAATATCTTGTTAAACATGTAATAAAATAAATTAAAAAATTAACTGAAATTTAAAAACTGAAATTTTAACTGAAAGAAATGATTCTTTTTATCTTTGTTTTTTAGTCACTTTTAAAATTTTCCAAAAATCCTGCTTTTCTAAACTATCACTTACAACTGAAAAACTTCTCAATATTGAAAGAACTAATATTGAACTTTACGTTAATTGGATTACACGTTAAATATACGCGCTTTACAAATTTTATATAATTTTATAAAATTTTTAAATATATTTGACATATAATTCATATCCATTTTGATATTTGTTTTTCAGATTCAAATACCTATAATAATTAATCTTGATCTGAAAAAAAACAAATATTAAAATTTAAATAAAAAATTATATAAATTATATAAATCAATTATATAAAGCGTTAAATTCTCCATAAAATGTTTATATATATGTACATATATATCAAAGCAGTATTGGTCGATCGTTTGTCACGTTCTTAAATATTATAATTGTATAAATAGATGATGTATCGGTAACATTAACATCGAGAGAAAGAGAGAAAGAAAGAGAAAGAAAAGCAAGAATGGTTCGAAATATCGTGTTAAATTCAACTTATCAGATACCTCATCGACTGGAACTTTCATAAAAGTGCTCTAGTGAGATTAGATTAGTTGATTGAAATTCATCGGAACGAGGAAATTATGTGGGCCGCTGTGTCAAGATCGTTGGAGATACTCGTTGCCTTCTTCGAATACTACACTACCAGGTAAGATCCTGTCTACGTGTGCGTATTTTCCACAGAACCAGAGGCATTTGCCTTACACATTTCGATACAGAGACGGCAAATACAATGAATAGGGCGGTGCAAAAGCATTGCAATTCGTTAGTTGTACGATAATGGAAAAATCTATATGTAGAGAGGAATCTACATAAATTTCTAACGCACTTGTGTACGGATTAAAGTCTATCCAATTTTTTGTATTTACAGAATATACGTGAAAAGCAGATTAAAGAATGATATTTGATAGCACAGTTGAAAATATTGTAAAATTACTGCCTGTATATAAATATATTAATGCGTATGTATCTCTGCTTTTTGCAAATTTAATCTTTTTATAGAAACGAGTTAAATTTTTTTTTCTATTTTTTGTTTTATTTCTTAATCTAAAATCTACTTTGCTTAATTTTAAGTAGTTCAGATCATTCTTTTTGGAAACTATTTAATATTATTTTTTATTTAATTATTATTATTGTTTAAAAATTATTATTATTATTATTTTAATTATTATCTATTATTTAATTATTTTATTTGGAATTTATATAAGTTTATTTATATAGTTTTTATATAAGTTTATATAGTTTATATAGTTTTATAAACTTTTCTTTTAAACCTCTAAGTGAGAAATTGTTTATTTCCTGTCAATTGGAGATATAAAGTAAGACTTTTTTTTGCAAATGAAATCTGTTGTTAAAATCCTCTATAGAATTTGTAAATATGAGCAAATTGTAATTGAAAATAGCGTACAATTTTTGATTCGGGAGGAAGTTTGAATTTTTTTTATAAAATATGTTTTAAAAAATACGTAATGTTTCGTAAGAAGATTATTTTTTTTTTTTTTTTTTTTTTTTTTTTTTACAAAAGTGAATTTATACAAAAAAAATATACATACACATACACATAACATAAAAATATAGCCAACATTGTTATATCGGTTTGTGGTGATGTGTACTACTTTTTTCAAATATACTATTACCTCTTTGTGAGAGATATTTACTTGGAATATACACGCCATTTTTTTTAAAACGCACCACTAAATTCTCGTGTTTAACGAACGTGGACAGAGTCGGGGACAGTTTGTCTTTCACGACGTGACCTTGCATGGAAGCGATCTCTACGTCGCGATATAAACACGGATAAAATAGTACCATGCGGGAGAGATTTGAAAGAGATGCTTTCATCGCTTTTTCCGCGTCAATGCGATATTTTTAGAGCTGCGCTTTTATAAGCGGAAAATGTGTTTCGCAATGCGATAGGGTTAAGGGTCACAGAAGATTCACGTCGTTGTGGGTCCTCAAGACTCCATCTCGCCTGAGAGCGCAAATAATTTCGGAATATCGCCATCGGCGGTGGCTGTTCTCGATTTGAAAATATTCGAGACAGCTGGCGGAACGTTCTCACGTGACACTTGGAAAGCTGTCGTCTCGGTTTCCAGTACCGTTGCGGTGCCGTTTTGCGACGACGGAGGTAATTTCTGCTCTTTCGCGGGTCTCTTTTCCGACCTGACATAAGACAAAAATGAGAAAATTGTCGAATTTGCGCGCCATTTGCGCGCCATTCTTTTCTCTCCCTGCTGATATTATATTTTTATATTTATTAAAACGCGTCTGCGACGCGTAATAGCCACGTGTACTTTGCTGAAAATGTTCCCCTAAGACGTTGCCAGTACAGGCTGCTGTGATTTTAAAGCATTCGAAATAAAACTGCGAGCTCGTACGACGCCCTTATTATCAATCTTACCGTCTATTACATGAAGTATCTTTATTATTTTTGACGATATGAAATAGGAATTACAAGAGGAATTTACTTGTGTGTGCTTCAAGGAGACGCAAAGCATAATTAGAAAAGCTTTTTTTTAAAATTGCAAAAAAAAGTATACTGTTTTTTTTTTTAGAATTTCAAGTTGAACAATTATCATTTGTTGAGAGGACATTTTTTTATATTTATTGTGCTTTTATTCAATTAAATTTTTATTGGATTATAATCGTGTATTTTTATACAAAGTCAACGAAATTTCCAATTCTTTTTTATATATTTTGTGTTCTAATATTGCAGAAGCAATATTTTGAAAACAGATTTTAGAGTAACATGATTTTGTGACAGTTGTTTCATGGTCGAATCATAATGTTAAGATAATATCACCAGCACTGATCCAGCAACAGATTGGACGCATACGGATGTGCATAGTAGAATAATAATGTCGTTAAATTAATCATACATTGTCGTCGGGACATGTTAGGGAATAACAAGCAGGTGATACGGTGAATCAAATTGAAAACGTTTAATAAATCGAGAATAGAAAAATCATTATAACATTATAAAAATTAATATTTTGATGTTTTTTTTCTATGAGATATTAACTGATCTTTATTTATCGAAAAATTTATCAAATTTAATAAAAAAAGAAAAATAATCTCGTATTCCGAAAAAATTGTTCTAACTTAATAGGAGAAAAAAATAAATTACAAAAAAGAATAATACACGATAATAATTATCGATGATTTTATTTTCAATTCTCTTTTATGAACTGAATGGATTTATTTCCTTATACAAAGTATAATTCTATTAAAAGATCCTATAATACGTTTTTTATCGCGATTTTAACATTTACAATTTAATATATTTCTAAAATTACTATAAAAGAAAAATTTCTTATAATCAGAAATTATTTCTATACGAGTAAGTAATTAGGTTAAATTAATTTCTAAGAGAATTTATACGTTCGCGGAGCTTTCTGGAGGAATTTTTCTGCAAGTATCTATTTACGATTTTATTCCAAGCGGATTTTGCAGGGTAAAATAATCTCGATTGCAAATAAAAGCAGTGGAACTCAACTAATTGGGAGAGTTAAAAATATAGTTTGTATTCCACCAACCGACACACATACACATACATACATACATATATATATATATATATTTTTTTTTTATATCAATTATTACTTATATAACTTACCTTTCTAAGAGTTTTATAAGCCCGCTGGCTTTTCGCGTGCGTTAAATGAGACCAACAGCTTATGTGTGTGCGTCTCTCATTCTCGTTCTTATACTATACTTTGCTTGTAATTTTATCGATTGACTTGTTGGTGAGCGCACATACATGTGTCTGCACGCAGGGTTTTTTAATTTCCTGAAATACCATCAGGATATCAGACAGAATAATATAAGCCTCTCCTCTTTTTCATGATGCACAAAGTAATTATATATTATGCAATTCTATAGAGTACTTTACATAAATATGCTTTAATCTTTTATAAATAATTTTTATCATTACATATTGCAATGTCCACGTATATACATATTTTTGCCATCAATCCGGCATATTATGCGCGTAGAAATATATTTTCGAATACATTGTGATACGTCTGACAATATTAGATTCTGGATCTGATCCAGGTTGCGATTTGAATTGCGAGATATTTGACGTGAAATTCGTTTATATACTTGACGATCCATCGAATGCCATCAGATCCCGCTTATACAATTTTTAAACTCCAATATTGATTGGACCTGTAGCATCGAGATATAAAAACTGCTACAGCTAATAATCCCGCGAAAGTCTGTTAGGGTAAAACAAATAGTATCAAGCGCATTTTATCGATTTCCTCGCACATGTGTGCGCGTACCTTTATCTTTAATATAGCAATGTACGTAATATGAATCAAGAGAGAGAGAGAGAGGGGGGGAGAGAGAGAGAGAGAAAGAGCGAAACACATGTTGCCTCGGCTGATTTAATATCAAAACTTTTGCGATATCGTCCGTGAGATCGCATATTGTATTCCGTTATGTTGTTCATTTATCAGTATACACGTACCTACCTATTTTCGTTGCCGAGTTATACTGAATTCCTGAAACACACGCATGCACACGTACATACACGGAGTGCCGTAATTCCGCAATAATGCGAAGTCAAATGTGGCTATTGAATATCGATAGACATTCTCTGCGGCCGCGGCCATAAAAGGTAATATATATATATATACCTTAAGAAGTGAACGTTTGTTGACAGTTTGATAACGTAATCGATGCAAGTGTAAACGGCGTAAAAAGATACATTTGCGATTACATCGCACAGATTCGAATCTGTCACCGATCTCTCTCCCTCCCTCTCTCTCTCTTTCTCTCTCTCTCTCTCTGTATATTCGAGAGAGAATTTTCCGACAAATTTAAATAAATTTGAAATGGACGATATATATATATATATATATATATATATATATGTATATTGCGTCATAATAATAATATATATAATGGTTAACTCGTTAAAATTCTACACGCGTTGCTCCCTTTCTCTCTCTAAAAAAATAATTTTTAATAATTTGAGATACAGTTTCCCGTTCCCCCTTCCTTCGTGTTGCGGTCATTTATTTATTAACGAGATTAGAAATATTGATGTAGTTTTCGCGTCTCGTACAAAATTACATACACGTACGCACCGATCGAACACAAGTTTGAAACAAACTTTATACTCCACCAGGTTGAAAATCTGGATTTTAATATGATCAATATATATATATATATATATATATATATATATATATATATATATAGATTATTACATAGAATAAAAGAATATGTAATTATGAGAACGGATGGGCCGACAATCATATCGAGGTTGATAAAATTATTAGCTGTTTCTCTTTTTATATGTATATGGATATCTTCTATTTTTAATGAAACCTTCCGCTTTAATGAACGAAAGAGATGGCAATTAACTCTGAACGCTCCAAGTATTTAAATTTCTTCGTGCTCGGTTTAGCTAGACATTGTGTGTGCAGTATATTATCACTTCTAACTACGTATAATTTACGGCTGTTGCGTCGTTTCTCGACAATATTTGACGCGTGTATCGCATTATTTCGGTTATAAGTCGTGAAATTACAACTGAAATTAATTTCACTTTGGAAATTGTTCTTAATCGTGTTACAATGCACGCATTTCTTTTTTCCTTCTTTGTATATGGATATATTTTCTCTCTCTCTATTATTAATTTTAGGATTGATAAGCGATGTTTTACGATGTTAATGTTATATATGTGTGTTGTCTTCGAAATATTGTGACGCAATGTTTTCTCTGTCCGACCTTTGTTTCTCGAAACACTATCGTTCGTCTAAAGTGTATCTGTGTACGTGTGTGCACGTCCAGTTAATTAATTAATCACTGATCTCTTTTTCTGTTTCATGCCCCTCGTTTCGATCGGAACCTCGCAGAGCGCAATTAGAGTAAGTATTTGAACGAGCGTGTGTGCGAGTTAAAAAGTGTACAACACACTTAAACAAGGAAGGATCCATTGTTCTTTTATACTCAGCTCTGCTTCATAACTCTGTTTATAACTTTTCCTTCTGTCTTATCTTCCGATTTCTCTTCTTAATGGCATACATACTGTGTATATCGGTCGTTGCTACTTTGATTGTGTCAGTAGTTGCACTTTGTTCACACTACTTCTATCACGGTTCTCACGGTTCGTTTTATCCGATGATGACATGAATATCGATGATTATGTTACGTCGTTTACGTACTGTTATTTCCTGTAGTCCCAACATGTTTGTACTCTACTTCTTTATCTTTACAACTCTACTTCTTTATCTCGATCTGTCATCTATTTATCAGTCTGCTATTTCGTATTGTTTCTTAATCTACGATAAAGCGAGAATATGTGTGTATATATATATATATATATATATATATATGCATATTATTGCTTTCTCTGTTCAAATCTAATTCGATTAATCAGTTGTTGGATTTATCCTCATCCTAGGATATCGTTCTGTTTTTCTTCGCTTACATAAATACACGTTATATACATACATAAACACATTGCCTGCAGTCAAATAGATACGATAGATTTTGTTTATACGGCCAGCAGCTCTTTGAACCAATAGCTTTCTATAAAATCAATGTTCGACGTAGATATGAAATTTTCTGTTATTTTTCAAGTATTTTTTTTAGTTTGAAATCCTGTACTCGTATAGGAATCGTACGATCTGGAAGGAACGTCGAATCGTATGAATAAAATTAATAATTTAATCAAATATAAAATATCTTGTTTGGAAAATGTAATTTTGTATACATGTATTACAATATATGCGCAGAAACATAACCGGGACAGAGGGACAACGAATATTCAAAAAGGGAGAATAATTATTTTTTAAACCCTTCTTAAAAAAAAAAAAAAAAAAGAGGACGCGCCTCGAGTATAATCTTGTGAAATTAATTATGATCGTAAGGGATGCGTGAAATTCTATTTCAGCTGGGAACGCGATTTTTCTCAGATGATCTTACGTTCGTGTTTTCGTTTATTACGCTTGAATGCAGATTCGCGTATCACAACCTGTTCATCGCGCAGCGATAAATATACACATGCTAGCAAACTCTTCTGTCACTACAATAAATATCGCTTATATATGACAAAAGCTATTCATCTTTATGACAAAAATGTCCCCGTATGATTCTTCTATCTCTTGAGCAAGCATCATAAAAGCATCTTGAGGTCTATTATCTATTTTTATATTTATCTCTGTCAAAAATTTAACTGATATAAATTAATGAGACTTTTCAGCGCTTAAAACGAATGATATTAAACACAATATTATTATATAACCGATAATTTTTAGTTAGATTACAAAAAATCATCTACTGTATTGTGTATCTAACTGAAAATTACATAACGTTGTACTTGATGTCATTTTGACCGTAAAAATTGGCGACGGTCATAAATGCAGACCGTTGTCGCAGGTCTCGCGATGCATCTTTCTATACATCGATAGCCGGAGCACTCCGCGCGGATTTCTTTCTCATTCTTATTTATGAGTTATGAATAGAAATTCGCAGTAAATAAGGAAACACTCGCCGTGAATCCGGTAAAATACTCGCTGTGAGACGCCCTTTAATCGGATAAAAAAATAAAAAGAAATTTATGCGGACGCATACCTTTTTTCCTTTATGTGTATATTGCGCTTACGTGCGAAATATAACGTTTCGTGCTTTTAGCGACACCGTGATATCATGAGAATGCGCGTGATCGTACTTTTTACGATATCTTATAAATAATACCGATGTCGAACACATTTAAACATCGAATAATGCAATAAATTTGCGGATTATTTAGATATAGATAGAAATTTGAAATATGAAATAGTAGTCAAGCAAATGTAACGGATGTAGAAAGATTTAATTGGTGCTATATTAATTCGTAAGTATATTAGCGAAGATATTATTTATTCATTATGTCTCCAAGAAAAAAAAATTTAATTATTTCATCAGAATTCGATCAATAATGTACATTAATTTGCATAAGAATGTGCTAATATATAGATTCGTTTTTTGATATATTATACATTTATAGAATGATATAAAATATCTCAAAATCTATCTTTTTTTAATAGCAAATTCTCTGACTTTTTTGGATTTGATTTTTTCTTAGCGATAATGTCGAGGAAGATGATTATTTGTTGCAAGTTTTCAATTTTTTCCATTAAATATCTTTGTTAATTAAGTTGTCTCCAATTAAAATTTTATTAATAAATTTTTAATTATTTGAAATTAACGGAAAAAATAATTTTATTAACTTTTTGACTCTATAAAATTTAATTTGTGAAGAACCCTTATTTTTCAATCGTTTCTAACTCACAAGTTATTGATATCTCGATTTTTGCTAAGAAAAAAATCTCCTCCAAATGATCCAAGAAATTGAAGCCAATAAAATGATTTTAGAATATCCTGTGTGTACGATCCATTAAAAAGTCCATTTAAAACATTGACAACTGTAGGGAAATGACGAGAACGTGACATTTTTTTCCATAAAACTTGAAATTTTTTTCCATTCAGCAAGAACGAGAGACGAGAGCATTTTAGCGTTTCCGTATCAAACAATCTCAGCTTGCATACGTATCGATTTTTTTTCACCTACGTGCCGTGCATTTATTTTTCCTTTTTTTTTGCTGCGGCTTCTGTATTATTATGAACGCTCCGCGACTGAGTAGTAAACAGCAACTATTAATACGAGCCGACATGACGTCTATCGGCTTGCGTGCCTGAGAGAACGACCCGCTGATTAGCAATGTACGTATAGTTCGCAATAGATACGACAAAGAGTAGATTGACCGATAAGACTTATCTAGATCTTATTGTTAGAGTTATCGTCTACAACGTAACGTCATCGAAACATCGTATCGCTAGGATATGATATACGCTCGGTTGTTGATAAGCTTGTGCATGAATGGGGGGCAGGGGACGAACGAGAGATACACAACGGCAAATTTCACGTCAATCAAGTATCTCCGTTATAGTGTTGTCAACAACGATGTTAATGTTTGTCTCGTTAGGCAGAACGCTTTCGTGCTGATTTAGCATTTCGAAAATTGAAATGCAGCGAGAGATTGTCGGGGATAAGCAGATTATAAATGTCGTTAGAAATGTATGGAATGAAATTGGATATTGGACTTTGAAAATCGCTTGTTGCATTTCACACTTCTAGATATATCGATTGAAGTATTTATAGTATTCTTGAGGATTATAATAAAATTAGTGTAGTAAAAATTTTGAGATTTAACAATAATATTTATTTATTGAGAATTTTAAATTAACTACAGAAAAATGTAAAACTCGTTCCTGTGTGAAAAGAATTTTACGTAATATACATATAATAAAAGATTCTCATGAGACTTGCTTTTTCTAGTAATTATAAAAATGATATATGTATAATAAAGACGAATACATATATGTCTCACGATATAAAAATTAAAAATTAAAAATCTCAAAATTAAATATTTTTATATAAAAAACTAAGAATATAGTTTAAGAAAAATAAGTTTCTTTTAAAAAGAGAGTAATCGTTTTCCATATCTTTTTTGATGCCGAATATAATTTCGGTCATCAAATTTTATAATCATAAATTTTATGAGTATTAATAAGATGTTTATATAATTTTTTTACAATTTAACTTTGATTTTCTTCAAAAATTGCAATGGAGTATTTTTGGAGGCCGAAAAAAATTGCATAGATTATTTCTATTTTTAGATTCTGGTGTTTATTTCAGGGGAGATTTCTGAGATGACTGAGGTAACGAAATAAAATATCGAGTTTGTTTTAGCGACGATTCCTGCGCTCCTGTCAAAGGATGAATAGAATAATCAAGCAGCTAGAGATGACTGTAATTCTCGTCGAGGAAATACATACGTCGTGAAAGTGCGAATAACGGCGACAAATTTCACGTGTATTTTTCAGGACGACCGGTAGCCCGGCTAGTAAATCTCCGGCAGGAGGTAGCGGACCCGCGGGCGGCGGCGGCGGAGCCGCGGGGGGGACGGCGGCGCCAGGTAGCGGCGCCAGCAATGCCGGAAGCGCGGAACCCCGTACACCGACTACCGGCCCGCAAAACAAGCAGCTGCAGAATGTCAAGGGAGAGCACCCCTCGGTAAACTTTGAGACTTTTCGCCGTCGATCGGAGAGAAAAGGGGGATAAGATGACGAAATTGACCCGCGTGCTCAGAAAAAAATTGCAATTTTTAAAAAGCCAATTTATTTATCAATCTATATTTTTGCAGATGATAGTAAAGATATTATTTAATAAAGAAAAAAAATGAACCATCACTTTTGCCTCATTACATACTGTAAAACATCATTTCAAAGTGTCGTAAGTTTTCTTACAGACACACTGTCTGAATTTTCAGAAAAATGATTCTGACGATTATAAGATAGATTATCTGAAATTATCTTTAGACATCCAGAGCTGAAAATTCAGTTAAAAGTGTATCTGAATTTTTAAGCAATCTCTTACATTACAGAATCCGGAAAAATTGACCGTTAAAAGGTCATCTTATCCTCTTTTCCTTAATCACTAATTCAAGGGATCAAGATGTAATATGCCTAAAAAAGTTAAAAAAGTGACAATAATTGTAAAATCATTATATTTACATGGATCCAATAGATTCTCGTATCTCAAGTAGAGACACTTAAAATATTTAATTCTTTTAGAGATCTTTCGTTCTTTTGCAATGTAAGTCGATTTTAAGAGTAGATCGCATTTTAGTGTCGCAAACTTTAATCCAGTATTATTTGCGGAAGCGAAAAAGGGGAGAGAAGGGAGAGATCCCGAGACGCGGGAATCGTTTTCTTGGGAACGGAAGACACGATTGTAACGATCGCGCTGCATGCGTGTGTTGCAGAAAGCGTTTCTACAAAGCAGGTCTATTTCCCTGGTCGACATGTATATTGATAATTCGGAGCCGAGCGAGAACGTCGGCCAGATCCACTTCAGTCTCGAGTATGACTTCCAGAACAGCACGCTTATTCTGCGCATCATACAGGTTGGTACATCCAAGTTTGCATTATAGACAACTCGGTGCTCCAGAACTTAGCTCTCTGAAACTTACTTGCCAGTCGTTTATTTTGCTATTGGTCGTGTTTGCACGCGTCGGTTACACACGATAGGGATATTACGAAGTGTAGAGATGATGATGATGATAATAATAATAATAATTATAATAATAATAATAATAATAATATTAGAGCAGAGAGAGAAGGGAAAGAGAATATCATGCGGGAGATATCGATTGTATATTATTGATGTATAAAATATAAAGATGCATAAATGATACATTAAATCAAAATTGAAAACGTTTATCACATTAACAACAATGACGTTGTGATTGATAAAATTATATTAATAATGATAAGAGACGATTTTGTTGAAAATTATTATTTAAATTATATCTATATAGAGTATGTTTGTATTAAACGAAGTGATCGATATGCCTATTTCTTATTGTTAGTGTCAGCTTGTATTTGCGATAAGATTTAAAGATGTAAACTGAAGTCATCAAGATGTTCTGTAATTGATGATACAATCGGGAAACTAATGATTCTATATATGAAGAAATAAATCGAAAATGTAAAAAGAAATTTTTTGTGCCTACAAAGCTTTATTTTCGACAAAATAATAACTTTAAAAGCTGGAAAATGGATAACATATTACGATTTTTTCCAGTTGAATGATTTCATTAACGATCTATTACAATTATTGAATTTATTTCAACAGTGGTTATTAAAATGTATGTATAAAAGGATACACACAATACATTTTCTGTTTGAAAAAAAAAATAAAGTCACACACCCACATACACACACACACACACACACACACATATATATATATATACTTTATATAGAAGTTTTTCAGTGTAATTTCAATTATTTTAAATGGTTTTTTAACGAATGAAGATTGTTATTGCTTTACATTTATATATCAATAGCTATTGTCAGTAAAGATATGACACAAGAGCATTAGAGAGCATTCAAAACTAAAAGATATGTTATTAGTTTTTCAAATTTTAATGTCAATTTTTTTTCTTTCGGAAATATAATAAAAACATATGAATCAATTTTATTCTTTATATATATATATATATATACATATATTTTCAACTTATTTTTTGATGTAGAATAATTATTATCTTGGTGAATATGTGTGAACGCATTATGGTCGATTTTTGGACGATGAAGGCCATCCATAAATCGCCGACGAGAGACATTGTGGATGTGTGCGCGAAATATCCTGCAAAACTGGGACGCCGTACATTACTTTTCTGTTGCATAGAGCAAGGACTTTTGAAACTGAAATGCGCTACAGTTTTCTCAGGAAAAATAGCACGTTTAACACGACGGAGACTTTTCGTTGTAAACAGACGCATAAATTACCGAACGCTGGATTTTTCGTCCCGCACGATTTAATCCGACGTTAAGTGAAACACACTCGGCCACCGGTCTACCGTTCTCTTTGCACGGCATGGATTATCGTGCCAAGAGATCTCAACCATCAGGGGCATAAAATCGTCTACCATATTTACGCGATTATACTTTACATTGTACTGCGAGCAAAATTTTATATTTTGCATTTTGACAATAGTCTTTCGGTCAAATTTTAACATTAATTTAACTTCTTGAACCAGCAGAGATATAGAAGAATTGTATTATTATTATTATTATTATTATTTTTATATAAAAGTATTATATATATTAATTTCTTGATGCTATAAGAGACCATTTATAAGTATATGCAGTGTGTGCTACTTTCTTTTTTTAGCGAAAAATTATAATGAAATCCCTTGGTATTATCGCGTAGTTTATTAAAAAAGTACATGCTAGTGAGAAAAAGCATTATTTTTCGCTCAATTTGCATCCGACCTCTTTTTCTTGGCGAATTTAATCGCTCCGTCGTTGAATTATTTAATAGAGAACTTTGGCGAGAATGATGTGTGCTGTGACTTGTGTTTTATATTTCTGATATTGCATCAAAAACGATGAAAAGAAATGCGATTGTTTCCTCCTCGTCGATTCTCGCGAATATTGATAATACGTTTGTAACGCGATTTTCCAACAAGGACCTCTCTTTCTGCTCAATTAACTTCATATTTCGTTGTATTTTCTTCGCAACAGGAGTGAATTATAGATGGCTCGGAATATACCTCGATGAAAATGGAACTCCCCTTCATGCTTTCATCCCGAAAAATTTCCATTTTCGCCATTTCCTGCGTTTCTCCTCGTGTAAAAATTTGTTGGCATCACGAAAAGTTTAACCGTGCATTCATCAAAGATGTCGCATTTATTTAATTCATATTCCATATATCTTTGTACGAGCTTGAAAAATAGAGGCTTTTTTAAATAAAAATATACATATACATATGCAGAATGTAACAGAATTATAACTGTAAAATTACAGCCACGTTTACAGCTAACAATATAAATAAGTTTCATTCACAAACTTTTTTTTCAATTTCTATGACTGCCTTCTTAATTTTTAATATTAAATAGTTTGACAATTAACAAATATTTTAACATTAAATATTTTATATCATATTAAAATTCTTAAGTAATTTTTATTAAAATGTTTATAAGAATTAATTCGCAAGAGACGATTTATTTTCAAAGCTTCGAATATAAAAAAAAGGAGAAAAAAAGAATATATTATATTAAAATTCAAAATTTTTTTAAATCTCCGCACAATCTTTGTATTTTAAATGCGTAGCGTCGTTCATCTCGCCGAGTTTGACTCGTCATAATGACATTACGAAGTTCGAGCAGACGGCCTCTGACAGGCGAATGAAAAATGATCCTTCATCTCGTGGCGCGAAGGAAGACGCCCCCAAGGTCATGATCGAGCGGCTTTAGAACGAGCAGACGAGTCTTGACTTTTACGGAAAGTTGGAAAAAGCGGCACCTTTGGGGCGAAATTCTTTTATAGTTTGGCGAAAAAACACACGCCTGGCTATCGAGGCCGTTACGTTACAAGCCGTTCTTATTGATTGCTCCACGTCCATGTACCTCCCATTAACAGCATCGATTATGTTGCGCACACAAGAGAACCGCAACAATCTGTTGAGGATGACGCTAGTTATATCGCAAACATATACACCGCAAAGGCTGTTGCGCGCGTCACACATTTACTGAATTCTCTTACCTAAGACTTGGAGGACCGCTTGATGAAGACAAAGGCAATCGGTAGAACTTTGATGCATCAATTGCTACTTATATTGTTGAAATTATTTAATATTTTAATATTTTTTTGATTATGTAAGTTTCCAATCTTCCTTCATATATCTAGTATAAATCAAAATAACAAATTTATTTAATTTATTTAGTTTATTTATTTAATTAATTTAAAATAAACCTCAAATTCTCTGAGAGAGAGAGAGAGAGAGAGAGAGAAATTAATTGAAGAATGTAATTTTGTCAATTTTTTGACTCTTAATAAAGTTTTGAAGTCGAAAAGATTTTTTCTTTTAAATGACATATTGATACCTTAACATTTTCGGAAAAATTGTCTTTAAATTGACCAGAGACACTGCTATAAAATAAACATCCGGTGGTTTTAAACATTTTTACATAGTATTTTAAATGAAATATATACAACGACTATTTATATATGTAGATATTATGAGACTGAATTATGATGTTGGATTTTTTATTTCTACGCAGGGTATATAAATTATCTCGAAAACAGTTGAGTTGCATACTTATGTTGATTAAATATTTTTTATTTATTTTAATATAAGCACCGTTTACACGGTGCACGTGTACTGTGAAGTTTTTCACCGTTATTTTTGCTACACTGTATATATACATATATATATTGAAATAAAATATTGTTTTATCTATTTCAAAATTCTGCGATTACGAATCATGTCATTTACAGTGATACGCGAATGCCATTATATTCCTTTCTTTTCTTAAAGAAGATAAAGTTTCTATTTTCCTTTCTCATTCTGAAATTTTCGCAGGCGCTTAGCATTATACTAATGAGAAATCCGGTCTTGTTTGTAAGTTTATGCAAGAGCATTATGCAACAGATTATGCAGAGACTTACATTGAACCTCATTCTGTTTGTGTAAAGAGAACTTGAATATTAAGGTACATGAAATCTGCGTGTTTAGCGAAAGTGTTGAAAGCTCGATCTCGTGAAACTTTTCTTTAAAAACTTTTCTACGATTTATCTCTATGTATTCGATTGTGTGCTTCAGGGTAAAGATCTGCCGGCGAAGGACTTGTCAGGCACTTCCGATCCGTACGTCCGCGTGACGTTGCTTCCGGACAAGAAACACCGACTCGAGACAAAAATCAAAAGACGTACATTGAACCCGAGATGGAACGAGACCTTTTATTTCGAAGGTAAGCGTACATGTGTTCAACAATGCTTCTCGTATTTATTCACTTTTCTTCAAAAGTGATTTTTATCAAACGTAGCTAAAACGATATCGATTGAGAGAATTGCAAGTCGGAGAAAATTCAATTTAAAAACATATCTAATGATAAAATAGAAACTGAATATATATATATATATATATATATATATATATATATATATATATATTATTAATTTCGTATGTTTCATTTTCTTTATGTATAGAGTTAATACATTTTAAATATAAAAAAATAAAATGATTAATTATCAATTAAATCTCCATTATTATACTGATACAAATTGCTAAAATTGTAAGTACTTGCGTGAAATTAAATTTGGTAAATGAAATTACGATAATTTAATAAAACATACGCATTTCTGTCTCGACAGGTTTCCCCATACAGAAGCTGCAAAGCAGGGTACTACATCTGCATGTCTTCGACTACGATCGATTCTCGAGGGACGATTCCATAGGGGAAATGTTTCTGCCGCTTTGCCAGGTAATTTGGCGAGAAGCATCCCCTTCCTTCTCGTTACCGCTCTAGCAATTTGCATTGGTTCAATTATTACACGCGACTTAAGGGATTCGCGCGACAGGATACGAGGAATCTGACGTGTTTCGCGTCGCGTGTCTCTGTCGCCTTATATCTGTCCCGGAATCGGATCCGCAGACTCTTATCTCGTAATTATCATCCGCCGTCGCGGATGGAATTACCGTCTAACGGATGAATACGCGAATCGATTGATTGCTTGCTTTGGAGAAATCACGTCGAGAAAAAGAGAGAGAGAGAGAGAGAGATTCAACGTATCGCTTCTGGAATTTATCGACAATTATTCTGTTTGAAAATAAAATATAACATTGAATTATAAATTGTATTCGTAATATTATATACGAATATTCTGTACTGATGATATAGGAAAAGTAATATAATTCTAAAATAAAGCCTATAAAAAAATTTATTCTACAATTTTGGCTTTTTTTTATTACATCGTAGAAAACTCTGTTATTAAACAGGAAATATTTTATCAATATAATAATACTTTTTTCATTTCAATATTTTTTATGTCAAGTAACTGTGCTTGTTATAAAGCTTATTGTTTGAAGGTGAGATAATTATTTAAATTTAAATATATATTAAATAGATGTATATAAATTATATAAGAGAAAAATCTTTTTATAAACTTACACATTTTTGAATGTGCGTAAGCTTATTAAATAGAATAGTTTGATCAAAAATTCAGAAAGTAAGACCAATTGAGTTTCTGTTAGTTATTTTTTATTTAAAAGAGACTATGAATGAATGAGTTTTAATTCACTAATCCAGCGGTATCGATGGACCACTTAGCAGTATAACTTCAATCTGCGGTATCAATATTACCAAGAGAGAGAGAGAGAGAGAGAGAGAGACAAGTTATAATCTGCACGCGCAATAACAAGTGGGAGACACGCACGACGCATGATAATTCTACGCGCTGTGCACATATTCATTTCCCAAGAGCGATATCTACATTCGCCGGCATCACGGATCAGTCGTTTTATATATCTCTCGTGCATCTTCGTGTCGCATATATATAGAAAAATTAATTAAAAAAATGTTATTGATATTAATACTATCATAAAATGCATTAATAGTATTATGTAAAAATATAAATTAAATTTTAAATATATATATATATATATATATATATAATAATAATAATAAATTAAAAATATAATGAAAATGCTAGATACATTAATGATATTATTTATGGGAATAAAATTTAATTCGCTAATATGAGAGAACACTTAGTAACGTAACTCCCGGTCTTGTATCAATATTATTATTACAGAAAGATGAGACATTAATAATATGATGTATCCTAATAACAATAACAATAACTATATAATTAAATATGTAATAATCATATAAGGAATTTTTTATTTTTCTTTATTCAAAAACAAGTGCTTTAACAATGAATTGAATTGCATAAATTTGACATATTCGCGCGAATTTTAAAAGTGTTTTTATCCCATAAAAACTCTACATTTCTAATTCGCAGCATACGATAGCAATTAATTATTACGTCCGTATGTGACCGCTTGGAATAGAACACGTAATTAGTACACGTTCACCGTATGCTCTAATAAGGGGCAAACGTGACGAAGGTAATAATGATAACGTGGTGAACGTTGCCTTCTCCTACAAAAGATTGTATAATTTTTTATAAGGATATGTAAACACGCACGCACGTGGCTTTTGTTTCTATCTTGATTATTTCTCCATTGCGATCATGAAAAAAAAAACATGCATTTTTTTTAAATCATTAAATTAATAATCTATAGAAAATAATAATTATTATAAAAAAATAAAATAAAATATCTATATGGAAAATAATAATATTAAAATTAATAAATTTAAATATTAACAAAAATAATATTTTTTTTCTAATCTTTGAATTAATAATCTGTGGAAAATAATTAGTGATTTTATAGATATAGAAATTATTTTTTTTCTCTTTTGGAAAGTTCAGACTTTGATTTTCTGTAATCAGATTGAAAATTTTACGAGATAGATTAGCAACATTATACTGAAAACACAACAGTTATCGGTAATATCTCGCGGATTTGTCGTAGGTCGATTTATCGGAG
The DNA here is from genome assembly GCF_047496725.1 of Anoplolepis gracilipes. Lineage (NCBI taxonomy): Eukaryota > Metazoa > Arthropoda > Insecta > Hymenoptera > Formicidae > Anoplolepis > Anoplolepis gracilipes. The sequence continues at coordinate 4,214,936 of NC_132976.1, read as the reverse complement.
AAACCGTCGTTTTGGAAGGCTCTTAAACCGCCGGCTAAGGATAAATGCGGAGAACTCTTGTGCTCGCTGTGCTATCACCCGAGTAATTCCATATTGACGTTGACTCTCTTGAAGGCGAGAAATCTTAAAGCCAAAGACATCAATGGAAAATCAGGTAACATTACGTTGTTGGTACGTCTAAATCTCTTCTTTGAAAAATTGTATCTTCCTCAGCAAACACTTTTTAAAATTTTTTAAAAAAATTAGAATACGTTGAATATAATTATATTCTTTCTGAAAAAATTATGCGAAACCGTATTGTATTTCATTTTTTATTATGTGTTGAAAAGAATGAGAGATTCAACACGATTAATTAATATTTGCAATTTCCAGATCCATATGTCAAGGTGTGGCTGCAGTTTGGTGACAAGAGAATCGAGAAACGCAAGACTCCGATCTTCAAATGCACTTTGAACCCAGTATTCAACGAGGTATTCTCTTTCAATGTACCATGGGAGAAAATTAGAGAATGCTCTTTGGATGTGATGGTGATGGATTTCGATAACATTGGACGAAACGAACTGATCGGCCGGATTCAGCTCGCAGGTATCTTAAATTTTTTCGATGAGTGCGATTTTATAGAATTCGTATTACATCTCTATCAATAGATATCTGTATTTAAAACAGAGACAAAAAATAACAAAAATGACATAAATTTCTTAAATAGATGTATTACTATTACTCATTGTCAGAAATCTCAAATTATGTAATTTATGCTGATATTTATTGAGCTTGTTACACGTTTGGATAAGTCCAAACTCAAAATTTTAACTATAATTGTAATTTGTTGATGATTAAAAGCACTCGAAGTTCCAAATGTTTTTCTTAATCGAAATAAACTAGCGTTTTTTTCGCGTTCGATCAAACGTCGAAACATTGTATATAGAAAGAAATAACAGCGAGAAATTGGAATCTGATGTTCAGTGTATATAGCATAAATTCCTTTCCAGGGAAAAACGGAAGTGGCGCGAGTGAAACGAAGCATTGGCAGGATATGATCACAAAGCCGAGGCAGACCATCGTGCAATGGCATCGCTTGAAGCCCGAGTAAGGGGAACGAGGATTACCTTGATCGACGATAAATGATATTCTAGTCGAGCAAGTCCCTTTATCCCACTCCCCCTACCACACCTTTCCCCTGTGTATCGCGCTCGTCAAAGTTACGTTAACGAGGCGACCTTTTCCTTTGCTCGATAATCCCCGCAACAGATATCCTCTCCCTTCTGTATCATTCGACGAGGCTGTACCGGATGTATCCCCCGCATCGCATAGGGCACTTAGCGACGCTGGTCGTCGGGCAGCCGTGCCGATCGAATCGCGTTTAATCGTGATTAAAACAAAAAGCACTTCCGTTCGTTATCGCTCGTTGTTGCGAGCCATCGCACTGAATGATAACGATGGAAATTATCCTGTCGTTGGTGAAACGATGAACCTTCGAGCGCTTCGGCGCGAGACGGAATGTTCTAAACGCATCGTTCGATACCGCCGAGATAAGCCACGCTTTCTTGAATTTCTCGAAGAAAATTATTAGTCGATGGCAGCGCATCAGGAAGAGGAAGAGAGTAACACGGACGAGAGCTACGGACGAAACTCAGTCTTCCGCCGTAGCGAAATCAGGAAGCTTTTTATGTCAGGCGCCGCTCTTTTCTTTTTTTTTTTTTTTTTTCTTTCATCATCTCCTCTCCTTTTCACTCCTCTCCTTCCGTATTCACCTCGTTGCCCGCCCGGTGCGGTTCAATGACTAAAATGAAAAATTATGCTGTGAATACCTAGTCTCAGTTATTCGCTCGAGAACGAGCTCCACAATCCGGAAGAGCGGATGTTTAAATCTTTTAGACGTTGTTTAAGCGTCTTTCACAGACGTCTCTTTACGGGCTTTTGTATTATATGTTTGCGTCTGCGCGCTCTTGCGGCGAGTAAGATTATATCTGGGAATCGTGCAGACTCTAAAATTAAAGGAGCAAGTAAGAGAGCAAAGAGATACTTCAATATTTTACGAAGAGAAAGCGTTAGTTTTGTGACTGGACTATATAGTGTTATTCTAGTACACGTGATATCAATTTAGCAATGTGAAGTTTTCGGTGAAATTTATTCCATTCGCGGATGGAGAGTTTGTACGTACAATATTAAATTTTAAATCACTGTGATCATTAATTCAAGAAGACAAAGGCGATAAAATCGTGCAACGATACGTATTGCCTTCTTTTACTTGCTCCTTCTAGTTGAACCGTCTAGTTGAAGAACATTATTTCGCGCCAAGAAAGCGAAACCTGAAATAGCCAAGTTTTGAGGAGCTTTTCGAAAACGACGAGTACCATTTCAGCATGATAGCGACATGTTATAAATCTGCATTCGTAATATTTATATTTACGATAAACGTTATTATACGCATTTTTAGAATAACATGATCAGGATATACCGATACATACGCGAGAGACACGCGCACGCGTTCGCATCTCTGTTATATTTGTAAAATTCATCTTTTGTAGGATCTCTCCGTGATTAAAATGATTAAAAATCCCGGCAATGTAAGTCAGAAATGTTACGATGAACGTAAACGAATATATGTACGCGTACACATTCTTTTCAGATATAATCTACCTATTTTGTATTTTCTTACTTTGAAAATTATATCTACAGAAAATCTCCCTGACAGAATTTCTTAAAGACATAATTTTAGACATGACTGATTAAATAGAGAAAGTTTAGAACATTATTTTCTATTCTTCCTGTTACTTTAAATGCATGCAAAGCAAAGATTTTTTATATTTTATCATCAATTATATTAATTTATGTAAATTAAAAAATCTTTTCAAATCTAAACACATTTTCTGTGCTATTTTGTTATATATATATATATATATATATGAGTTTCTCTTTTGGTCGTAACTAAAAACATGTCAAAGCTAAAGTAAGTTCCGCAACTGTATTCAGACCTACATCAAATGTAGCTTTTAGGATTACTTTGCCAACAAAGTTTCAAAACCGAACGAGTCGGATTAACTTTGTTTACTGGTGCGTGTAAGCGATCACTTTTAGGAATAATTCGATTTAGTAGTAGATTATCTCTAATATTTAACTTTGCTTTCGAGTATATTCTAGCTTGCTCTCCGATATAATACTTTTTTTCTTATTTTGCCGCAAGCGATGCGTATCGGTATAATTGTTAACATAGCGTCAACTTCTTCACCGAGAAGTCGAACGTTGGTCAAACGAAAAGATTACAGGATGTTGTTGTAGTAGTTTCCAACGTTGATATTTTTGTGATGTAGAAGACGCCACTTCGAAAGCTGTGAGGAAGAATGGCAGAGATAAATATAAATTGTAACGTAAAATTGTTATCACACACACACACACACACACACACACACACACACACACACACACACACACACACACACACACACACACACACACACACACACACACACACACACACACACACACACACACACACACACACACACACACACACACACACACACACACACACACACACACACACACACACACACACACACACACACACACACACACACACACACACACACACACACACACACACACACACACACACACACACACACACACACACACACACACACACACACACACACACACACACACACACACACACACACACACATATACACATACACATACAAAATACACCACAGCGTGCTCGTTCCCATGGGCAAACACACTTCGAGATAATCTCTAGAAGCAAGCGATGTTCTTGTAGAGATGGGCAATAATAGTGAGTAACCAGTCGTTTTAACCATAAGAATTTGAGCGACAATTAAAACTGCGTAAAAATCTAGTAAATCGCTCAAAAAGAACTTTTAAAGTTAATATTTGAAATAAAATATTTGAAAGATAAATAAAATAAAACGATTATTCAAGTAACGGATTCGATGATATCCGAAAGAAATATTCGAGAGATGAATGAACTAAACGCATACAAAGATAGCTGAATGTTTTGCTGAGCGCTTGATTTTAAATTTTTATTATCAAAGCAGCGATAATTAAATATAGTAATTGAACATAATTGGCATACCTACTTTTAGACTCAACAAAGTGGCTACTGAAACGCTACTCAATATGACTCCGTTGCATTTCGTTTAACGTGTAGTTTAATAAGTGTCGATTTCTCGCGCGATCAATGTTGATACACAAATGTTAGAATGATAAAAAACAGTATTATATTAACGACTGGTTAACGTGAAAAGTGAATAACTAGTTGTCGAAACGATCGATTAGTTTTGCCCGTCCCTACTCCGTTGTTAGTTACGCTTGGCTAGCGTTGATCGCGATTACCGAAGTAATCCTACACGAATTTCTCTGTGGCATGATTTTTGATTATTAACTAAAGCCCGGTAAAAAAAAGGGAGAGAGATATTTTTGACGGCACTTTTGTATCGATAGAGTCAGCAGGGCTTTATTTGCGGGATTACTCTCTAAAGAGAGCGCGATCGGTGCATCTTACGCATCGAGAGGGAAAGGAAAAAAAAAAAACGATAATGTTACGTTATACCCGATAGTCTGCTGTTGTTAACAATAATATAGAGACACACGAGACAAATTCATTTGCGAATTTGCTCAGTACACTCCGGAAAGTGTACGCCGTTGATGTAAAAAAAAAAAAGCTGAAAAAACCCAGAAAAAGAAAGGACGAACGATCCATGTTACATTTAAACCAAGTTTTAGCGTTAAACATCGTTCGCATCTGGAAAGTTTCTCGTCGGAAAGCGTCCGTACCGTTAATAGAGTTACTGGGAAATAATCGAGAAGAAGCTGAATGAAATGAGAAGATTCAGTTCCTCTCTTAAATCACTTCGAAGGCGAGTGAAACGAGACTCTACGACTCCACCGAAGGATTCGATTTATATCATATATTCGCTTGTTTTTCTAATCGTTAGTTTTTTTTCAAATCACAATCATAATAATGATGATAATAATAAAAATAAAGATAATAAAACATTTTTAAGCGCATGCAAGAGCGAATTTATTCGTCACCGTAAAATTTATCGGATATAAAGCAAGCATGCGAATTACAGTACGTAAGTAAGAAATTTTACCGATGAGAAAGTTTTCCTTTTCTTCGAGAAACTTTCCAAACGCATACGTCGCTCTTACAAGTGACGTTTCCTCGCGTACGAACGGGATACCCATATACGGGATATACCGATTTGACAGCACAGAGTTTTCTTTCTCGAGGGTACGTGAGGACGTGACGAAACAGGAGTATCGTTATTAAGGAATTTACTTATATACCTACCTATCTACCTACCTATCCATCTACCTACTCTCCTCCTCCTACTTCCCCTCCCTTCCCTTCTTCCTTGCAATCCTTCCTTTTGCAATCGCGACAAATACATCCCGGAAATATTTTTACATTTAAGCGTTACATATTTGGATCGAAGGTGTTACCGATTTTTCGTAATTACAATAGCCTTCTAGCGCGCACGCGCAGAAGAGAAGAGATACCGTAGAGATTAGTGAAACACGGAGAGAGAGTATAAAAAAAGTTTATTATATATATATTAAAATAGTATATATATATATATATATATATATATATATATATATATATATATATATATACTATACATGTAATATATATATATATATAAATGGTTACACTGGTATATATTATGCGGAAGTATATCGAGTAGCACAAAAAATTAGATTAATATTTGTATGTCGTAGTCTGTATACATTGTATATAAGAGTGTTTCCCGGTTTACGTATCACGTTAAAATGATGGTATATACAAAAAACACATGAGTGCTTACAAGAAACAAAATTTGTTACTGCTGAAATTTTAATGCACGAGCTCGCTTCTCTCCCTTTTATCATTAAAAGATGCCGTTGTTCCCGTCAAGAAAAGGAGAAATAGGCACGATCCTCTCTTTTTCTCTCCCGATCACTTCAATTATTTATTTTTTTTCTTTACTCTTAAATTTTTAATAGCAATCGAAATGTGTTATATTGTCTTTTCGTTCATTCTCCCCTGTTTATCTTCTCGAACGTGGTTACAATAAATTCGAGGTCAGTCTTAATTTGTTGTAATGATACGGGCGCTTCTTTATCGTTTATCATTCAAGACAATGATTCTGGCCACTTTTAGAAAAGATTATTACAATGCGAAAATATAATACAAGGTGCCAAAAATGAATATAGAACACGTAAGATCACTTTTTCGCGCGTCATGCGAGTCGCGTATATACGTGTTATATCGGAGACATAAGAGAGAGGTGAATTAGGATACGCGTGATTCGATTAAGGGGAATTAAGTGTGTATCTACATTTCAATCTTTTGTACGGGATAATCCACGATGTATAGAATGGAGTAACGATGTGCGTGTTTTTTTCGTGTGTTGTAGGGTAGGCTAGAACGATTCTCTCCAATCGGTCTCTATTTTTTTCGAATTGCTTTGTAATTTTTCTTTTATATCCTTTTATTGCGCTCTGTTTAAATTTTTTTCTATCATATCTTCTAATGCGAACAATTGCGCTCGAAACGCGGATACCTGTTCGAATTTTCTACGGAGATTATCTGATAAACGTATCGACGATATTAAAAATCATAATTTAATGAAATGTCAAATCTGAGAGTACTTAAAATGAAATTGATTTATTAGCATTTATTATATATGTTTTTCATTTAATCGATTTAATTGCTCATTCGAGTAAGTTTAGAAATAGCAGAAATATTTATTTTGTAATTTAATGTCAAAATGATTATTTTTGCTACCTGGATTATTCATATAAATATAAATTTATAATTAACATTAATTATTATATAATTATGTCATAATATATTAATATTAATATAATTAATATACATTTTGCCGTAATATCTGAAAATCAACCGTTTGATGAGAATCTAATAGTTGTTACGACGACGCTAAATGTCAGCTGATTTGTCGAGACTTGTTAACTAGCAAAAATGCTGGTCGTGCTCTCTACGTCTCTCAACTAGCGTATATCTCGATTTATTATTTTTTTTTTTTAAGTTTTTCACACATAGAGAGAACCGTAATACTTCCTGATGACTCGTTCTCCACCTTTCCATTCGATGTCTCGATAGCGTGATCTCATATCTTTCCGACAGTCTCTCAATGTCACATTTTTTTGTTTCTTTTTTCGTTCGTCGCGTCTGATCCCATCCTCTCTTTACATTACCATGGTTTTAACGTTTGTTATAGACTGGGTTGAACGTGTAATGTAATGTTTAAGTACTTAGTCTTAAAGCGAAATGTCGTGTGTGTTAGGCGTACTATAATCCGTATCGTGATACATATATGTCGAAAGCGTAGTCATAGCGTAATTTAGTTGAGGATAAGCCGAAGGAGAGGGTGAAAGAGTAAACCAGCGAAGGGATTGCCGACAGGTAAGACCGATTCGCGACGGGCTTGCGAGATACACATTATATAGTTCTAAGTACTTAAAAAACGATGGGGAAAAAAAATAAGAAGAAAGGACCGGCGAGAAGTACTGCTAGCGAAATAGTGTTTACGCTCGATAGTCCGATGTGGAAAGTGTGACGTGGGCCTTATATCATGGATTACCTCAATTGTAAGCAGCTTAAAAAAAAAAGAAAAAAAAGAAACGCAGTTTTTTCGTGCACTTGAAACCGATGTCGAAACTGATCTCAAGGCGAGAGAAATGTACTGTGTGATTCGTACTAGATACTAAAAATAAAGGAGCCATTCTACCTTCCGATAGTAGTTCGCTGTTGCACGACATGCTCCCTACTGCGTTATCATGCCAATCGAGACCAGAAATCAGAAGTCTCGTTCTCTCATTCTTTGCACTCGGCGAATTTTTCTACCGTTCATTACATGTCCATTTCCATACTTTATTAAGATAAAGAAGGGGAAAGAATAAAGAAATTATTGACGTTATAATATTTTTATTATAATATATATTTAATAATTTAATTATATATTTTGTATATTATAATTAAATATTATTTATATATTAATTATATATTTTATAGTATAAAGAATTTCTTGAAAGAGATATGAAGATTTAATCGAAATATATGTATATCAAATATATTTCGTTATATGTTCTAATAAGTTATTTAAAAAATTTAATTCGCGAAAAATCTTTTAGATAATATTACAATTAATTAAAAAGTTGAAACTGTTACATTATTTGAATCTAACTCAGATAAATTTAATTTTGACGATCAGAAAATGGTTAATTTCTGGAAACTGAAATGATTGAGTGCAAAGTATTGAAGTGCTGCTAGATAGAAAAAGACGCATTTTTAAAAGCTCATAAAGCTTGTTTAAACAAAAGGCATTATATGTCTAGCTGTTTATAATCATCGAGATAGAGCACGATGTCAGAGAGAAAAGAAAGTCTACATATTATATTTTAATAAATAACAGTTTTTGTAGAGCGCTTTATATATTAGACTTTTGTCTAGTCTATTTTCTCTAGTTTTTTGGACATAAAAAATTCTCGAATTATATGTATGTATTTGTGTTTCAATTTCTTTTTTTGGGGGGGGGAACATAAAAATAATTTATTTTATTCTAGTCACATAAAATAATGCTTTACATTAAAAAAGAAGCTTTAATGTAATATATAAATAAAAGATTTCGTACGTTTATAGAAACTGGTGTTTTTGAAGAATTAGTAAATTATTCTTTCGTTTGATAAATTCAAATTTCAAATTTGATTATCTTTCAAAATCACACAATCAGTAATTTTATCCGTGACTTTTTTTTAATGATTAAAGTAGCAAGCAAAACACGTTTAATTGAATTTCTCAGAAAGTTTAGAGAGTCGTATATGATCGTGTTAATTGCTTGCTAATTACAGTCCAGGTACCAACTGAGAGCGAATCCGTGTTACTCAAAAAGAAAAAAAAAAAAAAAAAAAAAAGGTGTTGATTAATACTCTATTTTCGGCTCTTTTTATTCTTCGTCAAACGATACGGTCTGCGACAGTGAACTAGCAACATATCTCTGCATACATGTATATACTCGTATATAAATATTATATATACATATAGTAAGTGTTAAGTCAATGCACAATTATGTAGGCACATCAAACAAGCGCCCGTGGATGCAATCAATTTTCCGGAATTTAAATGGACTATCGTAAGCTTGAAAAGAGAAATGCGGAAAAGGCGATTCGGAGCAGGATCGATTCGTAATCGCGCGATTCGATTTGTAATCGTGATTTAATAGCTTCTGATTGCGCGTCTGTGTTGCTTCAAAAGTGCGAATAGCGAGTGCAATTTGAGACGAACGAATTGTTTAAGAGGAGAGGGGAGACAGATAAAGATATTTTATTCTTCTGAAATATCCGAATCGCGTTTTTTGTGTATATCCTCCCGAGACCTGGCACTACATTCTCTTAGTGCGCGTCGCACACATATCTGTATCGCTTTAATGTATTATATATATATATATATATATATATATACATATATATATTATATATATATATATATAATATATATAATATATATATATATGATTTAGACTCTTGAGAATAGTGATCATTTAGCAAATTAACATAATTATTTTTATAGCAAGTAACAAGCATAATATATACTTTTCTTATGACGGTTACGCATGTGTGTACCATCCTATAATGTATTACATATGTACATAAATACAAATGTTTGAGCAACAATAATTGAATTATTATACTATTAGTTTTATAAATGCATTTCATCACGTTATATGTATAATTTTATGCACTAAAGGTAGATAGAGAGAAAGAGAGAAAAAGAGAGAGAGAGAGAGAGAGAGAGAGAGATACATATATATAGAGAGAATAAATAAAAGTATATTACTTACGTGATACTTATTGATAACTCGTATGCGTATTCTACAAATTTTAATATGTCAATTGCAAACGTTTACTGCTATCTGTTTGTCGTTACCGAAAAAACAGTGGTTGTTCCATATAATGCAAACCGTAAATATTTTTATAAAATAAACCAGCGAAAATAAATGAAAATAACTTATTTGTTAACCATAAAAATGTGATATACATACGCGATGCGCTGAGTCTCGGGAAGATACTCAATCATCGAATTCGCTTTATGACTGGATACACAAATCATTTTGGCTAGAATTTCTTTTTTTCTTTTTGCCATTTGATTACAAAAATATGCGTGCGATAACATTACTATACCGAAGGTAATTTGGTCATAATATATCGAATGAACAGATTGTATATCCCTACAATAAAGACCTAAGCGTTTTATCTGTACATGATACGTGTCCTCTATCAATAGCTGTTTTTATGCACGATTATTAATATGTAAATACCTTATACATTCAAGATCGCATAAAAGTACTCCAAGATAAATGGTAAATGTAACGAGTAATAAGATTTAATTATAAGATATAAAAGTAGCTAAGAATTAATTAATAACAAATTTTAATTACACAGAAAAAAATAAACGTGATAGTTTTTTCATCGTTAAATCTTCCATTCTGAATTATCAGTATAGAAAATTTAATGTTCCTGATAAAAAAGGTATCATATTTATTTTTTCTCTGATTAAAATTACTTCATACAATAATATGCTGATTACATTACGTGTGATGCAAAAATTTTGCGACAGTATTGGTAAGTTTGAAATCGACATTCTTCATCAAGAATCAATATTTGATTTCAGTAAGTAATCTACATACGTCAAGTAAAATATATATTAATGTAAAAAGCAAATGTTTTCCAGCCAATTAATGTTCTTTGGAATGCGTTTATTTTTTTCTCATCACTCTGACATGCGTTATGCAAATTTTACATTACCATAAGCTTTTACAAAATTTAAACTAAAACTCACGATTTTATTTTATTTCTTTTTTTATATATTTCTTTTATATATTTCTTTTTTAATAAATTTTTGAAAAAATTAATAAAAGATAATATATAAAATATACTTTTTAGAAATAATCTGTAATAAATGGAAAAATAAAAATTAAATATACATATAATTTTTTTATGATTTAAATTTTATTATGTATTAGAAGTTTTTACAGACAAAGGAAAAATAATTGTAAATATAAATTTTAAATATTTTAAATTTTAAATATTTAATTTTAATATTAAATATCTTTTAAATATTTTAAATTTTCTATTTTTTATAAGATTATAACATTATTTTCGTTTAATGTATCTAATTATCTTTTATCAATATAAACTCCATAATTTTTCTTTAAATGATAATATAAATAAGATAGATTAATATATAGAAAAAAATAAAGAAAGAGGGAAATTTATTAAATATTCTTGATATTATTCGTTCATAGAACAATATATATACATAAGATTGTCTTCCTTTTTCTCATAAATATACAAATTTATTTAGAATATTATCTCAAAATAATTATTTTTGGAAAAATAGGTTTTATGTATTTGTTTAAAACGTCAATAACTTAATATAATAATTTAAAATAATCGCAAGCGGTCATGGAATTACTTGGTTGTGTGAATAAAATATAAAAGCTACTAATAATCAGGATCGAAATAAATACGCTGTCTCCTCTCTAGTTAATTAATACATAATATAAATATCTTTAAATCAATCTTTCAAGATAAATATATGTCATTACATACAGACTAAACGATAATAATACTTATAATCTTACAGAAAAATAGCAAGTTTGCATGAATTGCTAAAAGCGATTTACCATTTTCCGTATCATTTCCGTCATTTACATTTTTCAATTATGCATATATGTATAAGTATATTATTCAGTTTAATTAGAATTTGGATATTCATTTGTTTACATCAGAGCTATATTTAAATTTAATAAATCATAGTCTTCAATTTTTTGTAAAATATTTAGACGTATATTACGTTACACATCCTGACAATAAACTGCATTGTTTCTACATTACTATAACGTAGACGTACATTATTATTTTACAGACTTATTTTTTTCAGTCTTAAACTGCATAATCCCGATTCATTTCCGGTATAGTTTACCTCGTTCATTTATAATTCGATCACGATTACACAGCGGTTACATTTCAATTATATGCATTTCAATAACGTGCATTGTCAGTAGCTGATTTCAGCTTTGCATTTATATATAATAAAAAAATCTGCCTTTTGCTTAATAATAAATATTTCTATTAATGAATTTAAAAAAGATCTTAAAAAAAAAGGCTCGAAAAAATGTTAAACTTATCGATAACTTAGTTATATAAAAAATAAATTAATTTTAAAATTTATAAGGTATATAAGATAAAATATGGAACACATTAAATACAATAAATCTTAGAAAAAATTGTAAAAAAATTCTATAATTTTTTCGTAGATATCTTAAAAATTATATCAGATATTTTGTTGAATACATGTGTATACGTAACATGTCTCAGTTATACGACAAGCTGCGAGAAAAGTTCAAGAAATTAATTACAATTTCCGCAATATATCAGCAAAGAAAACTTAGGATTCTCACAAAAATAGAAATATTACTAGTCGCCAGTGGTTTATTTTAAAAAATAGTGAAATAATCTTAAAAGTCGACCTGACTAGCAAAACATTTCATAAGAATTAAATAAACATCTTTTGCCAATCAGGTCGACTTTTAAGATTATTTCACTGTTTTTTAGGATTCTCAGTTATCGATAGACAAATACTGACTAAAAGTGTGACTAATAATTTTCATTTGACGGCAAACATGAAATTTAACAACAATATAAAGCACGTCATCTTTAATAATAGATGAGAGATATCTTTAGCTCAAAGTATGAAGAATTTAATAGTAAGTAAACGCAACTGATTTCATATTTGTATATTTATTTGTAAATAATTCATTGTATCTTATTGTGTGAATTACTTTATATAATATTTTATACGACATACGTTAATATTTTATTATATATTTATTTTTAAAAATATTTTTACGACAAAATGTATCGATATCTATTAATATAAGTTATTGTGTTATAATTTTCTACTTGGAAATTTTTTTGGGCAATAAATTTAATTTTTTATCACATGGGCTGAAAAGAGAATTGTTAAAATTAAACAACTGAGAACAGAATAGTGCATGCATTACAAACAAATTTAAAAAAAATTGCTTTTACCTGTTAAAGGCACTAATATATATGTTGACACGGCAATCGCGCAGAAAATGGTTGAAATATACAAATCAAATACATCATAAAAATGTCACAGCGATATCAAATATGCAGAGTACAATTAAAGAAATCATTCCCTTTTATTTATATTGTTAAATTCATTCTCGATTATATTTAATTCTGTACGTATACGTATATTTAATTACTATATGCATTTATATTTAATTACTATTTCTAATTTGTATACGTTTAAAATTATGTTAGATATTTGAATAATATTCATAGCATGTACATACATATTTTCGACTAACTTAGCTGAAATAAGTTAGCGGAGATATAATACTGAAATATTCTTCATCTTTGCTTTGTGCGATTGTGAGACTCTCCATAGATATGTAAAGAGTTTTTTTTCCTGAATATAAAACCAAAACATTTTTCAATCTCTTTCTCTCTTTCTTAAGCGTTTTGCATACGTTGAATATTTGCACTTGATTTTGTTTTATACATAATTTTAAAATAAAATATTTGTATCATTTGCATTGTATATTTGCATTGTAACACAAAATGTATGCTTAAATAAAATACATAAATAAAAAGTGTAGTATAAAAAATAAATGCATTTAAAATTGAAATTTTATTCAATAGAGTAGAATTACATTAGTTTTTGCTATATTGTTATAAGTGTAATTTATCAGACGTTAACATCAACTAATTTATTTAGCTATTTTAGATAGCCATACGTTTTAAATGTTTAATTAAACTTGTTCAACGTATCTAATTAAAATCTAAATTAAAAGGAAATTAAAGTTAGATTTTGTGAGCCTCTTCTTTTTTCTTTCGTTAATAATGATTGGAATCACTGTGAAAGAATATATAACTTTAATATTATAGAAGTGTTATTTAACGATCGAACAAGAATAGTAATAGAAAAATTGTTAACTTTTTAGTAACATCTTTGCTAAAGGATCCAAGGATAAATAGCTAATTTTAATAGTTCAATCGGTCTGTTAATCATTGCTTGGAAAAGATTAACACATGTTGCATGTGCTAGTAATCACACTTTGCAAAATAATATACCAGTAGACACTATCATCAACACTATAATTGTCGTATCTTGGATCATAGAGATATATAAGAATAATGTGCGTAAGAGAGACAAAAATACAAAGGAGAAATAGAAAGAGAACGCTGTCTCTTGTGTCTTTGTCTAATTACGCGTAAATGCAATTATCCTCTATCGCATTCATTACCTTAATACATCTAATTTTAAAACTTTCAAGACGTTAATCTATATAAGTATTAAGTATTAACTATTTTAGAATTAAATAATTAAATCTAATTGATATATGATTAGTATGATTAATATGTGATGATATGACTAATATAATTAGAGAGAGAGAGAGAGAGAGAGAGAGAGAGAGAGAGAGAGAGAGAGAGAGAGAGAGAGAGAGAGAGAGAGAGAGAGAGAGAGAATATGTTAAATAAGTTAAAGCAAAGATTATATATATATTCACAAACAATTTCCTTTAAAACTGCTAAAAAAGCTTAAATTTGAATAAATAAAATTGGAAACTATTAATTGAAAATTATTTAATAGATCTTTCATGATCCTCATAATTCGCAATCTTTCATCAATAGATTTCATATTTAATCATAAATATTTTATTAACTATAATTAATATAACAATTTTTGTGTAGATTGACACATGATAAAATATATTAAAATAGCATGTTTTTCTTTAACTTTATTTTACTAATTTTTTAAATATGTCTTATAAAGCGATTTGAAAGTCGGAATCGTATTCACATAAAATTATAAAAAATAATTATTTGTTTTCTTATGGCTCCTTTTATTTGTTGAATTGTATAATATAATTAAAGTTGTGCCTTCGTGAGTTTTGTGTAAATATATAATACATACAACATAGATTACTAGAACTGAAGAGGAAAATATATGTAATCAATTGATTTATGTGACATTTTACGTGCAACAAATAGAAATTTAATGATACAAATAGTACTTTAATCTCATTAATACCATTTGATGATTGAGAAATGTTTTCTATCGATCTTTCTAATTTCGATATGAAAGAGTATATCAGGTAAATACAAATATGTAGTTTGACTTTAAGTAAAAAAAAAACGTTAGATCCAATTTAGCATTTTATTTTTGGGAAACTTATTTTTATAACTAAACGTTTTTAATTAAATACTTTTCAAAAATTTACTCTCTTACAGATACTTATTAGATATTGTTTTTTATCAGATTGTGTCACAATTTTGATAATATTCATATTTCTTTTTCCAATTAATTATAAACATACTTGATTATATCTTTAATAATTTAAATATAATTTAATTGCTGAAAAATAATGATATATTGATCTAAGAGAGACTGATTGCAATATTTTTTTTTAATATTTATATTAAAAATAATTTTAAGCAACGAAATGTATTTTTGTCATTTAAAGGAATGGAATGTGTGTAACGATGAATGTGTGGAGGTTAAAAAGGAAAAGTTTGTACTAGGTATTATTGCATTTAAATTATTGCATTATTCGTTCTTGAAAAAAAGTACAAAGTTCACAATGCATGTACAGGTCAATTCATAAATATGGAACAGAATTCAATAAACCGGATAAAGAATATATTGCATATATTTCTGTAAAAACAATTGTTAAGATGACATGTTGATTATATTTAGGGTAACCCAGGAGTTCCGTGACAGTATTGGCAAGTTTGAAGGATACATTCTTCATCAAAAGACGACTTTTGATCCCTGTAACGCTAAATAATAACACAATATAATAGGTATTTATCTTTCACTTTAATAGAATCGTTATGTGAAAAGTGTGCAATAATCGATACCTGTAAAAAAACATGACAGCTTATTTGCGATATTTCACATTATCTTTATGATATTATTTGATCTTTGAAAAAAAAATTGAATATAAAATATGATTTATAATAATTAAAGTACTAAATATTAGTATTAGAATATAATATCAAAATTAAAAAGACAATAAAATTATCATGCTAGAGTCGTAATATCTTTTTTGTAATAATTTTTATATAATGATAAAATAATACTATTACAAATAATATTGTTGAATCGGAAGTTTATATGATACTTTTTGAAATTGTAAATAATAATTAATATAACATTAATTTAAGACTAAAGAAGATATTCGTGCTGTGATAAATAGTCGAATTATATTACATAATTTTTGTTATACCATAGAAGAATTATCTAATTAAATACATTCCACTCACATAGCTGAAATAAAACTAATTTTACATGTTATATTACATTATTGTATTCACATAGAGACCATTGCATAATTTATTAGTTAATTATTCTTTTTTAATTGCTTAAATTTAAAATTGGTCAAGCAATGTCACAAGTATTTTAATTACATATGAAATTCTTAAAGTCAAATTTTGCTTTTTTTTCTATGTGTAAAAAAACGAAAAAGGCCTGTCAAGCGATCAAAGAATATCTCTGTTATACTAAAAGAGACGTTGAAATAATAAATAGTTCTGTATTAAAAACATAATGTAATTGATTTTGATTAAATGTAGCTTTGTAGTAAATAAACACTATAAAAATATAACATACTGACATAATGACGAGAAAGACGATAATTTTCTGGTCCTTGGCAATTACCGTTGTGTAAGGCTGTCATCTTCCTCGTATTTGTCATACGAAATTTCAGAATCTGAATTTATGTTTGCACTGAAGAGAGCCAAAAAAATTTGATCGAAATGTTTGCATTTTTAATTATGAATTAGAATTTCATGCGCCTATTTTAATTCTAGATTTTAAGAGTGTTTAATTTTGACTTTACATTAAATGATTATACGCTCACTAATTACAGAGCTTGGCTCCTATTTGTCTATTATCCCTTAGTTAATTATATATGAATCTCATTAAAATGTGCAAAAATAGAAATAGATGTACAATTTCACATTTGATTTTTGTAATATAAAGATAATACGATATGATACATGGCCGAGTATGAGGAAATATTTGGAAAAGATTATAATTTATAATGCGGCAAAATAATGATATTTAAAATAAAATTAAATGTAAACAAATTAATCACCGGTTCACAGATTAACAATGTCGCTTACAAATTAATGAGCAATCCAGATCTATATATATTACAGATAAAAGGTATACTTTCCTCGATGGTTTCTGTCAGACTTATTTGTGATTTTATTCGGATACAATTATATGATAGCAACAGAATTTATACGTTTCCTAAAATCCATTTGATTGAATTCGCGCACTATTTTATTTTTGGTGTATTTAATATATATATATATATATATATATTTATATTATTACAGTTGTGAGAGAGATGGACAAAAAAACGATTGATTCGATATTGTCGATACCAACATTTTATTCTGGAAGAAGTATATTCATTACAGGCGGATTAGGATTTTTGGGAAAAGTGTTGATAGAAAAATTACTGAGATCATGCCCCGATACGCAAGAAATATTCTTATTAATACGTCCGAAGAAAAATGTATGCATTGAAGAAAGACTCCAACAGATACTGACAAACCCGGCAAGTAGTATAAGAAATATAATTAAAAATATCAATTAATTAATTAATATTGTATACAAGGAATTCACGCACGTAACATATTACAAGCAATTCCAGAACAATCTGACTTATTCGTATTCATGTTTTAAATATATTTTTTGTGTCCAGAGAGACATTATAATAATGACTTTATAAAATTATAATGCTTCTCGCCACTTTTCATGGGTAACTTTATAAATAGAATTCTATAGAAAAATTTATATTTTTAGATTCTACAAAAACTTAGGCCCCTATTTTGACATTTATTTTGACATTAAATGTGCCTTAGATGACGCGCTATGATATTCTGTACGCAAATTTTCTTTATCTTAACAGTGCATCAGTGTGTAAAGTAAAGTGCATAAATTGCGAAAAGTTAATACAATAGTACAAAACTAGAAAAGTACATACAAAAATACAAAAGTATATACAAAAGTACATAATCATGAACGTATTGGAAGATATTGATCATGTGATCGAAGTTCGGAAAATAAATGCAGTACGTGAACGTGAGCCGCGAGTGTTTCGAAATAGAGTAGATGCTTTTGAAATTTATAATAATAAAGTTATAAATTTATCTTATGGCGCGTAATTGACTGGGTGACAATTAATCACAGTGCTGTCATAAACGAGCAACTCGCATGCTGTATAACATGATAGTCAAAAATGTACCTCTAAGTTAAAGGCGCCAACTTTTCATGGGTAACTTTATAGTCGTATTACTAGAACATTTATCAGCGTCTCTAAAAGTGGTCTATAAATGTGGTCACTAAATGTACGCTCAGAATATACTATAATATACTTATATAAAACTTAAACTTAATAAACTTTTACGTAAAACATGGAGTTATTAATTTATCATCTTATACTTGTTATGTGAACCATTTTTGTATATAATATTCTAAAAATCTTATATATATATATAAAATAATTTGTTTATTTACTTATGCATATATATACAATATACACATATATTTGACAAAATTATGCCATTGAAAAAATTATACTATTTAATACGTATTATATCCTGTAGTTGTTTGACAGACTACGAAGCGAACAACCCCATTGTTTTGAAAAATTGATTCCGTTGAATGGTAATATCGAAATGGAGGGACTAGGTTTGTCATCCGATGACAAAAATACGTTGATCAAAAAGGTATCTATAATATTTCACGTAGCGGCGAACGTGAGGTTTGATATTACACTGAAGAAAGCTGTACTTATAAACGTTCGGTCGACAAGAGACATCTGTATTTTAGGCAAAAGTTTAAAAAATTTAGTGGTAAGTAATCGCGAGAGTGTATCGAGATGAGTTTTTCGCTTGAAAATTCTGCACATTTTTTTTAATTACAATTAAAAATAATCTCTCGCACTAACTTAATTTTATTCTTATACTTTTAAGGCTTTGGTGCATGTCAGCTCGACTTTTTCGCAAATCGATAAACCTGTCATTGATGAGATAATATACCCCTATATGGAAGTCGATTGGAGGAAAACAATTCAAGTTGCCGAAACCATAGATGATTACGTCTTCGAGGTATTTAGGTCAAAGTGAGTGTTAAATTTTTGTATTGATTCCTTTATTTTATATTTTATGATAAACAAGTTATAAAAATAATATATGGTTTTTCGTTATAATAATTGTACATACGTTTCAATAAATATGTTTGAAATTCTTTATGAATTACATATTTAGTCAATGTATCGCAAGCGACTTTGAAATAATTCTGTGACAACTTTTTTCAAATTGATTCTTACTTGAATTATTTAACTTATAATATTTCTCATTTTGATAATATATAATTCTCATTTTTATATATTTCTATTTGGAATATATGTAGTACTGACACATATCCTCGAGATTATTTACAGATATTTAGGTACAATGCCGAATCAATACATATTTACTAAGAAACTTGCAGAGCAGGTGATAAATGATTACTCCGAATCACTGCCGTGCGTGATTTGCAGACCTTCTATAAGTACGTCATTGAATTGTAAACGTTGAACAAACGTACATATCATATAAGAGAATATTTTAATTTATCATAATAATTCTGATCATGATTGGTTTTATAAATTTTATCTACAGCTAGAAAAAAAATTTAGATAAGTTATATTTTTTTTGCAAAAAAAATATACGATAAATTATAAGCAATTTACGTTATTTTGAGTACTACTAAAAGAGAGCTCATTCTAAAATATAAATGATATCTTTCTATTTAAATATTTCGCTTAAACTTCTACAATTTAAATTGAATAGTAAGAATAAATCTATATTTGAATTTATCGATATAAAATTTTCTAAATTAACATTTTTCTATCTAGTTACACCGCCGTTAAATGAACCTATAAAAGGCTGGTTGGACAACTTTAATGGTCCAGTAGGATTGATGGTTGGTTGTGGAAAAGGGATAATACGAGTACTTTATTATAATTCGTCTCTTCGTGATAACTATGTACCAATTGACATTGTTGTTAAAGCTATGATCGTTGCAGGATGGAAACGTGGCGTGATGAAGTACGATAAACTGCATTCTTATAAGTATTGTTTTTTATTTTAAGAGTCTAGTTAAAATCTTTATATAAAATGTAATATATATGTATACATTATTATAAACTTCTCACAACAATTAGAATAATACTTGAATTTTCTTAAAAAATAGACAAAATGGGACAAAATGTACAACAGAAAATTAAGAAATTGTGAAATTGCTTAACTTCAATAAAAAAAAATGGAAAATAAAGTAAATTAACGTTAAAAAATTGATATCCAGTACACAGTAGAGATTTCAAACTTTAAAATTCTTTTTTTAAATTTAAATTTCGTTAACTTTAAGAAAGTTACAACTGGTTGAATTTTGTCTATTTCTTAAGAAAATTCAAGTGTTCCTTTAATTGTTGTGACGAGTTTATATCGTAAAATATGTAAAATATTATTTATCATAAAATATTTTTTACAATATATTGTAAAATATATTGTAAAAAATGTGTGTAATAAGATTCTTTTTCTGTAAATTATTTAATAATTATTTTTAATTTTGTTAGTAAGAAGAACGACACGCAAAATTTTCATCCACCCGTTTATAATTGCTCGACCAATCACAGCACGAATCCATCGCGCTACGCATTGATGAAAATAAGTGAGAAAATCATCGAGGAAAATCCTCTTGAAGATATAATTTGGCCTCCTGGAGTAATTACAACAAAGAGTTATTTTTTTTATAGAATATTAGTGTTATTGTTGCATATAATACCGGCCATATTTATTGACGGATTATTACGAATCGCAAGCAAAAGTCCCAGGTAAGATTATATTGGTCGAGCAGAATATATTTATTAATTTTAGCTCAAAAAAGATTAAGAAAACAAAAACACAGTACCTTACTTCATGTCTTGTAATATAAAATAAAGAGACGTTTTTATAAGAAATTTCTCTAAAGATTGTTTATGCATTAAAGAGTAATTTCTCCAAGTCTTAATAAAAAAATTATATTGCATTATAGAAAATAATAATACCATTCCGCAGAAAGATATATACTTATTATCGAGATATTAGTAAAGTATTGTTCCAACTTCCAGATTACTAAGACAGCAAAAGAAAATATTTATAACTTCCCTACATCTCGCGCACTTTTCATTGAACGAATGGAACTTTCGAAATCAAAAACTATTAAGTTTGTCAGACGAGGTGCCGCCTAGCAGTCAACAAGACTTTGGATTTGCAAAAGATCTTCACAATTACGACAAAGAACTATATTGTAGGTGAGTAAGACAAAAAAGTTATGCGTCACACAATCTTAAAATTTATTTATCTTCAGAAAATGAGCGAAGGATTACTGTTTAACTATCTCATTTTTGTTTTTATTAAAAAATATTAATTTCAAGAAATAGAATAACAGTCAACTTAAAAATTGGGAACATTCTTTAATTATAAAATAAGAACATTTTAGTGTTTATATTACTAATACTGCGAGATACAATTTACGTAGGTGAATAAAATATTATTTTTATTTTTCATAGAAACAATATAAAAGCAAGTAAATTTTATCTTTTAAACGAGAATACGGATCGACAGGATGCAGCGAAATTCCATTATAAAAGGTGAGATGTGTTCCATAGTTTATGTATAAAATTATTCTCCCATGATTTCTCATTTATTTTTTGACTTGTATTTATATGAAATATTAGCTGTAAACATTTATTTTGCTCGAAGCAATTGGCGAATAACTTTCTCAAGATATCTACATCTTCATCTTCAAAAAACAAATGTACATATATTTTACTTAAATATAAATTATACTTAAATACTTGAATTAAATTTTATTACATTTATAGAATTGCATAAACGAGTAACCGCTTGACTGTTTCGAGCTAAACTTTTTGAAATGATTTATTTAGTTAAATTATTTTGAGAGCTCTAATTAATGATTCGATATGAATATATTACTGCTAATTTCAAATAATAATTTAAACCTTTTTATGACTACAGAATGCTTTGGATCGACAGAGTTGTGAAAATGTTGATCGGCATTTTCTTCATACGGATAATATGGAATCGATTTATGAATGAAATTGATTGTTCAAGAGACAATTTGGTTTAATAGATGATTGTGACCGTATCGAAATATAATCTAGATCACTACTAGGTTTAGATAAAACTATATAAAAATTGACAGATAACTGTATAAAAATGAGAAAAATTACTAATGTTAAATTTATTATAACTAACATTTATGTTTATTTTAATATACCTTTGCTTTGTAGTTATTGAAGAAATCAAATTAAATATATTTTTTGTGATGAGAAAGAAAATTTATTAGATATAATCCTATTGAATTTTATTATTGAAAGCTATAAACAAAAATAGAAATATGCATTAGCGCATAAATATGGAGAAACTTTTCCCTGTCATTTGATAATAACTTGCTTCTACATCTTACGTCTTGTGTACAAAAACACCATTAAATAAAATACTATCACATAAAAAATTTTCATTAAGAACTACCAAAAAAAGGATGTAAGAAAAAAATCATTGATAGTTAATCAATTTAACATATAAATGCGTTATAAATACGTGAAGATTTGATAAACAAGCTGAATAAAATTCATATCAGTTTTGATTAGCATTTAATTGGTGAGGGAGAAAAGAAAGATGACGGTTTAAGAAATAAATTAAAGAACCTTTTTCACACACATTCTTGAGAGTGAACTTTGTATATTTAAAAAAATTTTTAAAAATAAAAAAATTAAATATATAAATGTGTAAAATAAGAAAAAAGTAATACCTAGGTAAAAAAAGTTATTGTATTATTTTTCTTTTATTTTATACATTTATTTTGTATGTGTGTATGAAACATTATGGTAATTACAACACATAAGTATTTAAAACAATTGTTTTTTTTTTAAACAACCGCTTTTTCAAATTACATAAATTTCTTAAGTATTATGTAAGTATCTTACAATTAGCTATTTATCATTTTCATTATTTTTATTTTCCAGTAGTACATGTATGCATAAGTATTTTATTCAACTTAATTAGTGAATTGAGATATTTATTATTGTTTATAATATTGTTGTTTAAATTAATTATATCTCCAATTCTTTATAAAATTATACAATGCACATATTGAATAAACTACAAAATAACATTGTATCTATTAATTATTGATCTACCTATTAGTTATTGAACTATACTAACTATAGTTTAGGCATATATTACTGCATTGCATAAAGTTGCTCTTTTAACCTTTGTCTGCAGAATTTCCGTTCTATTAATACGTATAGTGGCATATACGTCTGCTTAACAAACGATTATGTTTTAATTAAATAGCATACGTCGTTGATGGCTTATACACAGTGATTTCCCAATCGAACTTCTACTAGTTAATAACGGTATCGACAGAAAGAAACGATGATATTTCCGAGTGCACTTGTATATATTTTGCCTATTGTTTTGTTATTGTTATTAATGCTTTAATAACGATGGACAAGATTACCAGCTGAATGAGTCCAGACGAATCGATTACAAAGTTTTATGCTGGACAAAGTATATTTTTGACAGGCGCGACAGGATTTCTGGGTAAAGTATACATGGAAAAGATATTGCGATTTTGTCCAGATGTTCGCGAAGTATTTATATTAATGCGTTCGAAAAAGGGAACAGGTATTAACGAAAGACTCGAAAAAATATTAAACTTACCGGTAAGTTAATTATATAATACATAAATATTTTCTTTTTTACAATACTGTATTTTTTAAAGAACTGTAATATATAAATAGGAAAATTTTCTTAAAAAATTGTATTATACATATATATGGTAAATTTTTTAATTTTTTTATTTTTATACAAAACTAATTTTAAAATTTGATAATAATGTATGAAATAGAACATTTGAAAATATCAATCGGAACATTTAAAAGTAAAATATTGTAAAATAATCAGAATATTGTACAACTTTCTTTACAAATAATTAAAGATACTTTAAGAATCGTGGCAATTATTACAATAAATATGTTATATATTTTTTTTAGTTATACAATAAACTGCGAAAAGAACAATCTTCCAATTTCAAAAAATTAATTCCGATTTTGGGTGATGTTAGCGAAGAAAACTTAGGTTTGTCAGCTACCGACAGGCAAATGCTAGCTGAAAGAGTAACTATAGTAATCCATGCATCAGCGAATGTGAGATTTACCGACAGTTTAAAGTACGCTGTGTATAAAATTTAAAATTAGCGACAATAATAACAGAGTTTAAAGAGTGATTATTATTTTATTACATTAGGTAAAAAATTTAGGTTTTATGAAAATAAAAATTTAACTTTAAAAACATTTTTAAATTTGTTTTTTAATCACGCGCACATAGATTATATAATACATAACGCTACTACATGAATATTACATGATTTAAATAATAAAATTTTTAAGGAATTAAAGAAGAAAGATATTAATACATAAAGAATTTAGATATATGTGAAATAAAAAGAATAAGATTTAAACAATTTGTTGTTGGATAAATATATAAATTATAGAAATAATTAATAATTTATTATTTATTTCATATTTTTAACGTGTTTATTCTAAAATATTTTAGGGTGGCTCTGTTTGTTGCAACATTGAAAACTATCATCGTTATTACAGTTTTGTGGATGATGTATAAGTGGATCTGTACTTAATATTTTCAGATCAACATTGTCATACACAATTATATATACATATAATAATATATTATAATTATAATTATAATGTCAACAATATATAATAATTGATGTAATATAAAAAGTAATAGAAATTGAAATTATAACGTGATAGAGAAATAAATAAATAGAACAAATGAATAGAATGGTGTATGTATTTGATGTAACGAAAGATTTGTAATTACGTATATATAAATTCCCCTTTTTGTTCATTATAATTCTGTTGTATTCGTTTACAAAAGGAGCACTTATCTTCTACAATATATGCAGATCAATATACGAATACAGAGAAACTTGTTGCTTTGAACTTTAGACATATCATCATCATTTGATGGTTTCTATGTTATTACCTGTACACAAAATTTGTTGTATTCATTCACGTAGTACGTAGTCATCTCTCACCGAAGATAAAGCACTGTGACTCTCGTTTCAAATATTCATTTATCGTAGCTTCAGTCCAAAATAATTTGATTTGTTTTTCCTAATTTTTAAATTAACCTTTAAATAAAATAATGTCATTATCTTATATTTGTTGTTCTGCAACAAAAAACACATTATCTTTTGAGACTTTACTTATCTTACCAGAAACAGTTGCGTTTAAATATACACAAAGGCACGGCAAATATGGTTATTTTATTACACTACATTTTATCATCGGTTTTTTCATCGGTTTGTAATTAATACCTGGATCAACTTGCTTTCTTAGCAAAAAGTGTTATGTGAAAAGTTGCTGCAATCTTTCCTTAATATTTGTGGAAATATTTTTTTTTACGCCAAACAAATTAAGGAAGGATTAACCATCTAGAGGTTTAAAAAAACATTGAAAAACAAGATCAGTGAATCATGTGATAATAATATGTGACAACATATATCAAAGTCATTAAAATCTGTGGGGTCGTCCTTATAGTTGTAAAATTCTTTTATTAATCTTAAATAGTTTTCCACTTTAAAATTTTCCCTTTCTTTAAGCTATGAATTTTCCAAAGGTGAAAAATGAATGAAATCGTAACAACAATATAAAACACACTAATATAATTATTGACAATTGTTTTAGCTTCTTGACGTTTTACGAAGTAAGCGATTATTTGCTCTTATATATATATATATATATATATATATATATATATATTGTTAGCAAACTTATTCCAATAACTGGAGATGTAAGTTTAAAGAGCTTACATATATATATATTAAAATCACCAAAAAAACTAAAGAAATCTTTAAATTTTTGATTAAATAAAATTAAAAAATATTGAATTGAAAACTATTTAATAGATCTTCAATGATCCTTATAATTCGCAAACTTTCTTCAATTGATTTCATATTTAATCACAAATATTTTATTAATTATAATTAATGTAACAATTTCTTGTTGATTGACGAGATATGACATGATATAATCTGTATGTTAAAGTAGTTCAGTTTTCTTTAACTTTATTCATCAATTTCTTAAATATTGTACTATGATGAAGCATTTTAAAAGTCGAAATTATATTCACAACGTAAAATTAGAAGAAATAGTTATTAATTTTCTTATGTTTTCTTTTATTTGTTGAATTGTATAATATAATTAAAGTTGTGCTTCTGTAGGTTTCGTAAATATATATTATACATACAGATACAACATAGATTACTAGAACTGCAGAGAAAAATATATGTAATCAGTCGATTTGTACGACATTTTATGTGCAACAAATGGAAATTTCGCGATGCAAATAGTTGAATTTTAATCTGAGTAATACCATTTGCTGACTGAAAAATGTTCTCTATCGATGTTTCCTATTTTGATATAAAGAGTATATCAAGTAAATACAAATATGTTTGATCTCAAGTTAAGAAAAGACGCTAGAATTGATTTAGCATTTTATTTTTGGAAAATTTGTTTTTTTATAACTGAACTTGTTCTTAATTAAAAATTATCTTCAAAAATTTATATTTACAGATACTTATTAAATATTACTTTTTATCAGATCGTATCAATTTTGATAATATTCATCTTTTTACCAAATAATTGTAAAAACTTGACATACTAGATTTATATCTTTGATAATAAAAATATAACTTTTAATTGCTGCAAAATAATGATATGTTGATCTAAGAGAGACCGATTGTGATATTTTTATTAAATATTTATACATTTAAAAAAATTTTATTAATTTTATCAAAATGTTTTTTTGCCATTTAAAGAAATGGAATGATAGATGTTAAAAAGAAAAATTTTGTATCAGGTACAATATTATTGCATTTGTTTTTAGAAAGAAGCACAAAGTTCACAATACACGTCAGCTCATAAATATGGAAGAACAGAATTCAATAAACCGAATAAAGAATATATTGCATTTATTTCTCTTTCTGCGAAAAAACACTTATTCAGATGACATGTTGATTACATTAGTGTAACCCAAAAGTTCCGTGACGGTATTGGTAAGTTTGAAAAAAACATTCTTCATCAAAAGACGACTTTTAATCCGGGCGTTCTGTAGCGCTAAGTGATGCAGATCAGCATAAAACTACCAAGAAAAAACATCTTACAGTCAGTGACATCTTATCTTTTTTTTTAAATGCACTGTCTTTTCTCCGATCAATCCAAAAAATTTTGTATTGGTTCCGATATTATTCTTTCGCTTAGATGCATAATAAACTATATAATTCAATTTCTGTGTATATAAGATTATAAAATTATAATATTATCTTTATTTATGGTATAACTACATATTTATTAATGGCATGATTTATCTTCAAAATAATTAAAGATAAATCATTTTAAAAAATTCGAAAAATATAACTATGTAGACATGATTGTGTATATATGTGCTTTCAATCTTTCGAATTAAATATGTTTACCTTTGAATTTTCAAAAGGAATCATCAAAAAGAACATCAGAAAATTTTGAACTCACATCGGTACAGGATACTGTCTTTGTTCGCAAGCGAGTTACCAAAAGAATCAAGTTTGTTCGCTATAGAAAAATAAAATATTCTAGTAAGATCTGATAGAACTTTATCTAATTATTTTTATTATATGTATATATTCTACTGTACGAACAACAATAGTTGTAACTATTGTTGTATTTAATGAGTCTTCCGATAAATAATTAAACGCGCTACCTCTCTTGCGACGCATCCGTGAAGTTCTTTAAATTGTATGACAATTTCTCTGGAATTTCGACTAGCGTTCCAGCGTGACCAAGAGAATGTATACGTCGTGCAAAGTAGAGCGATACACTCTCGCAAATGCTTCTCTGTTACAGGATGCTTTATCGGAAGAGCCTTCACATATCCGAAAGCATCTCGTTCCGGAAACAGGTCGCATTCGGCATCACGCATCTTTTACGAAAGAAGAAAATGTTTTGTATTAATAAAAAACACTCATACAGAAAAGACAGAGAGAGCTAAAAGGAGTACCTCAATCAAGAGATACAGTCTCATATATTCTCCCATAATTGCTTTGAGCGCCATCGACGTACCACCAGCCAACGAATTTAGACAGATCAAATCCTCCTACAAAAACTAAATGACATTATCGTAATATAATTTGCAATTTTACCTTGCATTTCATGAGAAACAATAATTTATTTTATTATCCAGTATTTTTAAAAATATAAGAGTATTCTCAAGCATAAAAAGAAAATTATATTTAATATAAACGTAATGTAAAATTACTAATATATCTTATACTGTCGTTAATATAGATTATTGTATGTTTTTTTTTCTTTTTGAGAATTTGTAAAAAGATTTAGAAATTTTTTTTACACATAAAAATTATTTGATCAAACTTGATGTGATTGATAAAATTGAATACCCCGCCGATAAATTCTGCTTGAATGATGGCGCCGGATATATTGAGCACAATCCCGCCACGAGCGTTTCTGCCCATTTCAGACTTGAGCTCCCAACTTTGAAAGGAGATGTTGACGAACTTGAAAGCAACGAGACCGCGTGGACGCCCAGTCTACCGGTTCTGAACGTGATAGTCTGCTTCTCCTCGTTACATTTAATATTATGCACATCTTGCGTGGACCATATGTTTTTTTCGGGTATCCAGTGTGGCACCAACGGAGGTTCAAACCAAATAATAGAACTGGAAAGTATGTAAAAAAAGAATGCGTCAGTATAATACATATTTGGATGTATAAATGCAATCATGAAAATGAGAAAGAAATTGGACGCAATAGTAAAAACTTTGACCTTGATTTTCTTAAGAAAATTTTATTTAAATTAGTTTTTATTATATTATATTAGTTTTTCTACAAAAGCGATCCATCTAGAATAAAAAATTATTTTTTGCGTGGTCCATCTACTCCAAAATTTCGATAAAAAATTTTGTTTTAAAATCTGTATCATATTTCTAAATTCTTGCTTATAACAAAATGATGAGAATCTATTAATTTAAAAAAAAGAAATTTTCTTGAGAGAGGATAATAAATTTCTTACAAATTGAGTTAGAGAAAGTACTTTGAAGTTACTAGAATCAGTGCAGTTTCCAAAGCTTTCATCTCTACCTTAATCACTTCCGGCGTCCTTTCAGAATCGGGTGTCGGCGGTGATGCCTTATACGGTTTACAAAATGGGACATATTTCAACTTCTTGAACTTCCGGAACTTGTACTGCGAATAAAGTAAAATTTAAGTGTCGAAAAATATAATAATTCTTTGCAATTAATTAGAATAATTATTATGATTACAGGTGGTAAGCATAATATTTCTGCTCATGTTCTTGGGTTGTGGCGGCTGATAAACTAAATCGATGTGTAATGCACCGCCGAGTATTCTGTATTTTCGCAAATTTATCTCCGTCTTTTCGCATCGCGTGAACAGTAATTTTCTAATCTCCTTTCGCGCTTCATCTGTAACAATATATTTCTTGCGGTAATAATTATTTCTCTTGGCTACATTATAATAATGACTTTGATATTTTTTACAGAATATATAATATTACATAAAATTAGAACAAATCGAAATAAGTCAATATTTATGAGTCGCTTTATTTTTCTATCTTCAACATATTGCGCATAAAATATATAAAATTTGTATTATTAAAAAGAATTCGTAATGTCAAAATATGTGAGTATTAATCAAATTAATTTCGTGGCTCGTATACCATCTCTTTGTAAAATGATCTCGTCCGGTGTAGGGTAGATACGGTAGCTTTTCCGTTTCCTGTTCCACGTCCGGTTCCGGACGCTTCACTCCCAGGAC
Organism: Anoplolepis gracilipes; assembly: GCF_047496725.1. Lineage (NCBI taxonomy): Eukaryota > Metazoa > Arthropoda > Insecta > Hymenoptera > Formicidae > Anoplolepis > Anoplolepis gracilipes. The sequence goes on along the minus strand of NC_132976.1, from coordinate 4,184,829 downwards.
ACCTAGTTTCTTTTGTTTTCTTTTCCTTTCGGGTTTCGTAGGCGCTTGGACCGGTGGGTTCTCTATCTTTTCAAGTATAACTTTCTTTTCCTCCAGTCGCAATTGACGGCCTTCGACTTGATCTTCGCGTATTTTTAATTTTGCGTCATACTCGTTTTGGCAATAAGCAAAGAAATCTGAAATATATGCGTAAGAAAAAAATTTGAGTGACAAAGATAAAAGTTATAATATTTATATAATAAAAAAATAAATAATATATAGTATTTATATAATAATTATACAATAATTATATAGATAATATAAATATAATCTGTATAAATAATAATAAATATATAAGTAGATAAACAATAAATAATAAATAGACAACTAGATAATATATAATATTTGTATAATAAATAATAAATAAATATTATATATGGTGGGCAATATTTGTAGTTTGTACATACCTATGGTATACATGTTTTCATATTCCTCTGGCAATCTTGGTGCGACGTACGAGATTGCGCAATCGGAGTATAATCGTGATTCAACCATAACGCTCGAATCGCCATGCAATAGCAATCGATATCAAGGGCTATTTTAATTGTCAATTTCAATTCCTCGAAATGTATTTCGATTGATTTTCTGCCGTAGAACACAGGCGATCGTTTATTAGATTACTAAACTAATATACGTCTCACATGAGGCGGAAACGAATAAGCAAATATGTACATGTATATCCGCTATCGTCGGCATGTATCGATGCTTATCGGTGACCTGTTTAAGTCCAATGGGAAATTTTATCAGAGCTCAAACGCAGTAAATAATCTGATCGGAGACTTTGGTGTATCTCGCTGTTTTTATACCCTCGCGAACTATATCCCTCTTTATCTCACGCAGAAAAGAGTAACAGGCAGCATCTGTCCATTCTCGAAGCTTGTCTCGGAATTGTTATCTAATCTGTGTTAAATGCAAAATGAACTCTGTGAATAATCACCTTGTGTAAAATAAAAATCATTTGCTGTCAAGTCGACAAATCACTCACCGTCTCGTATTCGGCTATGTAAATTTTTCAGTATTGTGTTTATTATGTGTTATAGTAATTTGGATGTCAAAATTATATTTAGTTTAAAAAAGACAGAAAAAAATTAATTACTTTCTTTTATATGTATGTATGTGTATATATATATATATATATATATATATATATATATATATATATACATATAAATATATATGCATATATATATATATATATATATATATATATATACATATAAATACATATATTATACTTAAATATAATACTTGATTCATTAAATTTTATTAAATTTACAGAATTACACAAACGAGTAACCGCTTGATTGTTTCAAGCTAAGCTTTTTCAAATGTAGATTCAATTAGTTGAATTATTTTATGAGAGATCTAATTAATAATTCGACACAAATATATTACTATTAATCGCAAATAATAATTCAATCTTCTTTACTTTTCAATCGTTACAGAATGCTGGATCGACAGAATTGGGAAAATATTGATTGGAATTTTCTTCATACGGAATATGAAATATGTATATAATACGTGGAGGTCTGATAAAAGCTGAATAAAATTCATATTAGTTTTGATTAACATTTAATTGTTGAAGGAAATGACGGTTTAAGAAATAAATTAAAGATCTTTTTCATACACATTTTCTTAGAATTGAATTTTGTATATTTTGAAAAATTTAAATATATAAATATGTAAATAAAAGAAAAATAATGTAAGATAAAAAAACGTTTTTACATTGTTTTTCTTTTATTTTATGTATTTATTTTTATATTTATTTTATGTATAAAACCTAACGTTAATTACAACAACATCAGTAGCTAAAAAAATTGTTTAAAATTGCTTTTTCAAATTACATGAATATTTTATTTTTCTTCAATAGATTTCATATTTAATCACAAATATTTTATTAACTATAATTATTGTAACAATTTTTTTGTTGATTGACATTATATGACATGATAAAGTATGTATATTAAAATAGTTCATTTTTTTAACTTTATTCATTAATTTCTTAAATATTATATTAGGATGAAGCATTTTAAAAGTCGAAATTATATTCACAGCGTAAAATTAGAAGAAATAGTTATTAATTTTTTTATGTTTTCTTTTATTTATTGAATTGTATAATGTAATTAAAGTTGTGCTTTTGTGGGTTTTGCAAATATGTAATACATACAACATAGATTATACAACATGGAACTGCAAAGAAAACATGTAATCAGCCGATTGTACGATATTTTATGTGCAACGAATGGAAATTTCGTAATGAAAACAGTTGGAATTTAATATTAGTAATACCATTTGGTGATCGAGAAATGTTCTCAATCGATCTTTTCTATTTTAATATAAAAAAGTATATCAAGTAAATATAAATATGTAGTTTGATCTTAAGTTAAAAAAAGACGCTAGAATTAATTTAGCATTTTATTTTTGGAAAATTTGTTTTTTTATAATTAACTTGTTCTTAATTAAAAATTATCTTCAAAAATTTATATTTACAGATACTTATTAGATATTACTTTTTATCAGATCAATTTTGATAATATTCATCTTTTTACGAATTAATTGTAAATACTTGGCATACTTGATTTATATTTTTGATAATAAAAATGTAACTTTTAATTGCTACAAAATAATGATATGTCGATTTAAAAGAGACTAATTGTGATATTTTTAAAAAATATTTATTAAAAATAAATTTAATATTTTGAATAAAATATTTGCTTGCCATTTAAAGGAATGGAATGATAGGTGTAAAAAAGAAAAATTTTGTATCAGGTACAATATTATTACGCTTTTCTTTGAAAAAAATACAAAGTTCACAATACACGTCAGCTTATAAATATGGAAAAACAGAATTCAAGAATATATTGCATTTATTTCTCTCTTTCTGCGAAAAAACACTTGTTAAGATGACATGTTGATTACATTAGTGTAACCCAAAAGTTCCATGACAGTATTGGCAAGTTTGAAGGAAACATTCTTCATCAAAAGACGACTTTTGATCCCAGCGTTCTGTAGCGCTAAGTGATACAGATCAGCATAAAACTGCCAAAAAAAAACATCTTTCAGTCAGTTATATTTTTTTTTTTTTTTTTTTAATGCTCTATCTTTTCTCCGATCAATCCGAGAAATTTTGTATTGGTTCAAATATTAATTTTTCTTTCAGATGCATAATAAACTATAAAATTGAATTTCTATATATATAAGATTATAATGTTATCGGCAAAATTTTAGATTAGGGGACCCAGCTCCGATTACGATGACGTACGATGACTTGATATATGTTGTCAAGATCACTGAACATTATTCAGGGCAGTGATCGTCACAACATATGTCAAGGTCATTGTAATCGGAGCTGGGATTTCCTAATCTAAAGTTTTACTATATTATCTTTATTTGTAGTATATATGTATGTCGTAGGCAAATGCTTATTTTAGGAAAATAGCTTTTCACTAGGCAAATGCTATCTGGCTGGTCAAATGGCTTTTATTCGTTTATTTGTGTTCAAGTCCTACTTTTTTAGGCAAAGAGGATTTGTGAATACTATTTAGGAAAATAAAAATAAAGATTATTTTGTAAAGCAAAAATAGTGGGTATTTAAAAATAAAAATTTAGAATGTTTAAAAATATACTACTTTGATATTTTTTACTCCTATGCAAACAACACACTAATACGTAATCTTGTTTTAAAATACATAACATATATTAAACATAATATAAAATATTTATAATAATTATATAAAATATAATCTCACAATACAAATTAATAACAAATTTAAAAAGAGAGTGACAGTTCATAATAAATATGTTTATTGCAAAAATTTTATCTTTATGCTTTTTTAAATTAAAATTTTTTGTTTCATCAATTAACTGATTAGAAAGAATAATGCTCTTGAAAAATACAGAATTTTTACATTTCTCAAAATATCTACATTGAAGAACATTACACAACAATAAATACTTTATTAGCGACTGGATTGATTAGGCTCATATATATCATTTTGTCCCCATAAGCTCACATTGATAATAATATCTACAGCATGTTTCTATAAACTTGCAAATTCTGGATTGATTTTCAGTATATTTCAGTTAATTATCTTATTAATTTTATTTAACCGAAATACTCGAATCTTTTCATTATTTTTGCTTTACAAAATAATTTTTATTTCTATTTTCCTAAATAGTGATTTTAGACAAATGCTGTTTGCCTAGGAAAATAGCATTTGAACACAAATAAACAAATGAAAACCATTTGACCAGCCAGATAGTATTTGCCTAGTCAAAAGATAGTTTGCTAAAATAACCATTTGTTTACGACATATACATAACTATATTTTTATTAATGGCATGATTTATCTTCAAAATAATTAAAGATAAATCATTAAAAAAATTCGAAAAGTATAATTATGTAGACATAATCGTGTATGTGTGTGCTTTCAATCTTTTGAATTAAATATGTTTACCTTTGAATTTTCACCATCAAGAGGAACATCTGAAAATTCTGAACTCACTTCGGTACAGGATACTATCATTGTTCGCAAGGGAGTTATCAAAAGAGTCAAGTTTGTTCGCTGTAAAAAAATAAGATATTCTGGTAAGATCTGGTGGAACTTTAGCTAATTATTTTTATTATGTGTATATATATATTCTGCTCTACGAACAATGATAGTTGTAACTATTGTTGTAATTAATGAGCCGATAAATAATTAAACGCGCTACCTCTCTTGCGACGCATCCATGAAGTTCTTTAAATTGTATGACAATTTCTCTGGAATTTCGACTAGCGTTCCAGCGTGACCAAGAGAATGTATACGTCGTGCAAAGTAGAGCGATACACTCTCGCAAATGCTTCTCCGTTACCGGATGCTTTACCGGAAGAGCCTTCACATATCCGAAGGCATCTCGTTCCGGAAACAGGTCGCATCCGGCATCACGCATCTTCTACGAAAGAAGAAAATATTTTGTATTAATAAAAATCACACATACAAAGAAGAGAGAGCTAAAGAGATTACTTCAATCAAGAGATACAGTCTCATATATTCTCCCATAATTGCTTTGAGCGCCGTCGACGTACCACCAGCCAACGAATTTAAACAGATCAAATCCTCCTACAAAAACTAAATGACATTATCATAATATAATTTGCAATTTTACCTTGCATTTCATGTTGAGAAACAATAATTTATTTTATTATCCAGTATTTTTAAAAATATAAGAGTATTCTCAAGCATGAAAAGAAATTATATTTAATATAAACGTAATGTAAAAGTACTAATATATCTTATACTGTCGATTAATATCGATTATTGTATGTTTTTTTTTCCTTTTTAAGAATTTGTAAAAAAATTTCTAAAAGATTTAGACATTTTTTTTTACACATAAAAATTATTTGATCAAACTTGATGTGATTGATAAAATTGAATACCCTGACGATAAATTCTGCTTGAATGATGGCGCCGGATATATTGAGCACAACCCCGCCACGAGCGTTTCTGCCCATTTCAGGCTTGAGCTCCCAACTTTGAAAGGGGATGTTGACGAACTTGAAAGCAGCGAGACCGTGGACGCCCAGTCTACCGGTTCTGAACGTGATAGTCTGCTTCTCCTCGTTGTATTTAATATCATGCACATCTTGCGTGGACCATATGTTTTTTTCGGGTATCCAGTGTGCTACCAACGGAGGTTCAAACCAAATAATAGAACTGGGTAGTCTGTAAAAAAAAATGCGTACAGTTAATATAATACATATTCGGATGTATAAATGCAATCATGAAAATAAGAAAGAAATTGGATGCAATAGTAAAAACTTTGACCTTGATTTTCTCAAGAAAATTATATTTAAATTAGTTTATTATTTATTTAAATTAGTTTTTATTATATTATATTAGTTTTTCTAGAGAAGCAATCTATCTATCTAAAATAAATAATTATTTTTTAAATGATCCATCTATTCCAAAATTTCGATTGAAAATTTTATTTTAAAATCTGCATTATTATATGTATATATATATTCCGAAATTCTTGCTTATAACAAAATTATGAAAATCTATTAGCTTATAAAAAAGAAATTTTCTTAAAAGAGGATAATAAATTTCTTACAAATTGAATTAGAGAACGTACTTTAAAGTTACTAGAACCAGTGCCTCCATCGCAGTTTCCAGAGCTTTCATCTCTGCCTCAATCACTTCCGGCGTTCTTTCAGAATCGGGTGCCGGCGGTGGTGCCTTATACGGTTTATAAAATGGGACATATTTCAATTTCTTGGGAACTTGTACTGCGAAAAAAGTAAAATTTAAGTGTGAAAAGATATAATAATCCTCTGCAATTAATTAGAATAATCATTATAATTACAGGTGGTAAGCATGATATCTTTGCTCATGTCCTTGGGTTGTGGCGGCTGATAAACTAAATCGATGTGTAATACACCGCCGAGTATTCTGTATTTTCGCAAATTTATCTCCGTCTTTTCGCATCGCGTGAACAGTAATTTTCTAATCTCCTTTCGCACTTCATCTGTAACAATATATTTCTTGCGGTAATAATTATTTCTCTTGGCTACATTATAATAATGACTTTGATATTTTTTACAGAATATATAATATTACATAAAATTAGAACAAATCGAAATAAGTCAATATTTATGAGTCACTTTACTTTTCTATCTTTAACATATTGCGCATAAAATATATAAAATTTGTATTATTAAAAAGAATTCGTAATGTCAAAATATGTGAGTATTAATCAAGTTAATTTCGTGGCTCGTATACCATCTCTTTGTAAAATGATCTCGTCCGGCGTAGGTAGATACGGTAGCTTTTCCGTTTCCTGTTCCGGTTCCGGACGCTTCACTCCCAGGGCACCTAGTTTCTTTTGTTTTCCTTTCCTTTCGGGTTTCATAGGCGCCTGGACCGGTGGGTTCTCTATCTTTTCAAGTATAGCTTTCTTTTCCTCCAATCGCAATTGACGGCCTTCGACTTGATCTTCGCGTATTTTAAATTTTGCGTCATACTCGTTTTGGCAATAAGCAAAGAAATCTGAAATATATGCGTAAGAAAAAAATTTGAGTGACAAAGATAAAAGTTATAATATTTATATAATAAAAAAATAAATAATATATAGTATTTATATAATAATTATACAATAATTATATAGATAATATAAATATAATCTGTATAAATAATAATAAATGTATAAGTAGATAAACAATAAATAATAAATAGACAACTAGATAATATATAATATTTGTATAATAAATAATAAATAAATAATATATATGGTGGGCAATATTTGTAGTTTGTACATACCTATGGTATACATGTTTTCATATTCCTCTGGCAATCTTGGTGCGACGTACGAGATTGCGCAATCGGAGTAATAATCGTGATTCAACCATAACGCTCGAATCGCCATGCAATAGCAATCGATATCAAAGGGCATTTTAACTGTCAATTCCAATTCTTCGAAATGTACGTCGATTGGTTTTCTGTCGTAGAACACAGGCGATTGTTTATTAGATTACTAAGCTAATATACATCTCACATGAGGCGGAAACGAATAAATAAATATGTATATATATTCGTGATCGTCGACACGTACCGATCCTTATCGGTGACCTGCTTAAGTCCAATGGGCAATTTTATCAGAGCCCAAACGCAGTAAATAATCTGATCGGAGACTTTGGTGTATCTCGCTGTTTTTATACCCTCGCGAACCATATCCCTCTCTATCTCACGCAGAAGAGAGTAACAGGCAGCATCTGTCCATTCTCGAAGCTTGTCTCGGAATTGTTGTCTAATCTGTGTTAAATGCAAAATGAACTCTGTGAATAATCACCTTGTGTAAAATAAAAATCATTTGCAATCAAGTTTGACCGATCACTCACTGTCTCGCATTCGGCTACGTAATCGGGCGGTTTTGTTACAGAGAATCGTATTATCTCGTCAAGTTTTGTTAGTAGCTGTAAAGAAAATTTGAGTCTCATATGACTGACAGAAGATATGTTTCAATCGCAAATTAATAATAGCCAGCAGAAATTTCTACTTGCATGCTTTGACAAATTAATATTTAATTTAATTGCGTTATTGACTGGCTCAACTGTATGAAGATTTACGTACGTAAATGATAATATTGTATCTCACGATGAAGTTGCTCATGTTAACTTTCTCATCTTCCATAGACCACAAAAATATATAGGTATTCATTTCGGATAATCTCCCGGGATCCGGTAATCCGTCGCATGTCAGATATCTCAACCACTGAAAACAATTATCTCATTATAATTACATTCTATCACGTGACGTTATATATACTATATACAAAAGTCTGTTTATATATCAACATATAATCTAAGTTTTATTTTATATTACTTAATTCACATGCACACAACAATTCAAAAATAATTTATAAAAGAAAAATGTAAAAGAAGATAAGATATTTACATTTTCTTCTTCTTCGGTGGCCGCTATGTATTTTGCAAATGCGTTTTTGTAATCGCGAAGCACATTTTGAGTCTCCTCCAATTGAATCTTACGCATCTCTGCCTCCTGTTTTTCGAGCAACGCTTGCTTTTCCAGATTGTACTTCTCCATACGAATCTCCTCGTGCATATCTTTAATCATCTGCTCTCTTTTCAATATAATTTTTTTATTGAATTAATACATTATTATATTAAAATAATAAGAAATAATTTGTAATATAATATATTATAATAAACATAAATATAATAAAAAAATGAACATATTTTTTAACTAACAACAAATTGTTTATATTATCAATTAAACAATCTTATTGTTAAATAGTCTAGGCATTTATTGAGAAATTGTTCGATTCAAATAATGTCGCGAATTGATACGGAGTAATAATTAGGCGCTTTTTTTATTTTTACAATTAGATAAATTTTTTAGACTAATTTTAGTTATGTGATTTAAATTGGAAAAAGAAAGTATCGATTATACTGACGTATTTTATAATGTTCGTTGAATAATTTAATCGCCTTTCCTTATTTTTATATATTATTAAATACCTTATTTTCTCGGCTTCAGCAGCCGCAGTTGCCGCCTGTTCTTTTTCCAACGCTTTGTGTGCTTTCTTCGTCATTATTTCAATTTCTCGAAGCTTTGGCTAAATCGATCGTATGATGTAATATATCTTTCACTTCAATAAAATCGTTACGTGAAAAGTATACAATAATCGATACCTGCAAAAACATGACAGCTTATTTGCGATATTTTACATTATTTTTATGGTATTATTCGATCTTTGAAAAAAATTAAATATAAAATATGCTTTATACTAATTAAAATACTAGTATTATAATATAAATATTATAATATATATTATAGTATTATAATATAAGTATTATAATATAATATCATAATTTAATTAAAAAGACAATAAAATTATCATTATAGAATTCTAATATCTTTTTTTATAATACAATGATAAAATACATATAATACAGTTAGATCAAAAGTTTATATGATGCAACTCGAAGTAGATATTAATTAATATAGCATTAATTAAGAATAAAAAAGAGATTTATATTATGATAAATAATTGAATTATATAAAGTTTAGGTATAGAAAAGAAATTACCTGTATTAAACTCCATTCACGTAGCTGAAACAAAAATTTATTCAGAAGCAATATATGTATATCGAATAATATATTTTATATCTATAAAATTTTTTGAAATATAATATGTAGCTTTGAGATTACAATTTTTATTTTTATATGATATATACATATAAACACACAAACATTCGCACAAGAATTCTTTATATTAAAAAATATATCTTTTAATATGGTAAGGCAAGGATATGTAATTTTACATATTATATTACATCGTAGTCATAAAGACCATTATATAATTTATTAATTAAATATTCTTTTCTAATTGCATAAATTTAAAATCAATCAATAAAATTACGCTTTTTCTCGATATATGAAAAAAAAATTGAGAAAGTCTGTCGATCAAAGAATATCTTTGTTATAATAAATTTGTTATACTTTCTCTGTTATATTATCTCTCTGTTATACTAAAAGAGATATGGAAATAATAAATTATTCGTATGTATTAAAAACATGACGTAATTGATTTCGATTAAATCTTTTTAATAAATAAATATATAACATACTAGTGACGAGAAAGGCGATACTTTTCTGGGCTTTGACAATTGCCATTGTGTAAGGCTTTCATCTTCCTCATATTTGTCATACGAAATTTCAAAATCTGAGATAGAACATGAAAAATCTTTGTTTTTGGAAAGCAATATCGCGTCTTTATTTTTCAGCCTAGTTTCTTACCTTTAATTCTATTTTTGCTCTCGACAGTTACTTTTTTCGTGATTTCAACGTCACTTCCAATAGGAAACCTGAAATAAATAAAAAAATTTTAATAAGGAAGAATAAAAATTTCTTATGCTATTATGAAAGATATTTTTTTAATATGAGAGATAGCTTAAATATCTTTTCAAACATGATGAAATTTATAAAGATAAATAATTATATTACAATATTTTTTTCAATTACTTTATATCTTCGGGAAAATCTTCGTTAAAATCGAAACGACTCGAGCTGAAAGCAGCGATGGAACGTGCCTTGTACAAGATTTCTTCCTCGGATTCCATGTTACTAGTGTTACATCCGCATTATATAAGCATATTCTGCTTTTTATTACGTTCAATTATCGAGTATCGTGAAAGATATCTTCACGGAAAAATTGCATCATTAAAACTGGAACGTAGAATAAATACTAAATACTATGTAGCGCATATAATGCTAAATAAATCGCATTAAAAAAAGCGAAAAAAATTGTTGCGTATTATAAATGATGCAAGTCATTCTATAAATTTCAATTGAATGTTTTGTCGATGAGATTCATGAGTTTTATGTGTATAAGCAAGGTTAAGTAGAAACACGTCAGATCAGAAATCACATTACATATACATAAACTCACACATGTGCATGCATGTGCACACACATATACATATTGATATAATCATATAATGAAATAAAAAATAAAAGACTAAAATCGTTTAGGTATCAAAAATTATCATTGAATGATAAAAAATGTATATTGACGTACAGTGTTACTTATTATGTATATACATTTTTAATAAATAATTTTAGTAAAAATTTCTTATTTTATGTATGCAACAATATACATGTGAAAGAAATTAGATTTCTAAATATATAAATGACACAAATTATCATCCAGAGCAATTAGCCTATTAAAATAAATTTATATTTTATTCGTTTTTATTTTTTCACATTTACCTCCGAATTTATTTTACTCCAAAGTAAGAAATACATAAAATATCAATTTTTATATGTTTGTATCTCATTAAAACGTGTAAAGATAAAAATAGATACTGATATGTACGATTTCGCATTCTCAAATTTAATTTTTGTAACATAAACGACATAATACGATATGATATATCGCTGACTCTGAAGAAATATTTGTAGAAAATTATAATATGGCAAATATAATGTGGCAAAATAACGATATTTAAAATAAAATTAAATGTTATTAAATTAATTTCCAGTTCACAGATTAATAATGTCACTTATAAATTGATGAGCGATGCAGATGCATATATGTATATCACAAATATAAGCTATATTTTTCTCGGTTTCTACCAGACACTCGAGATTTAGTCCGGATATGATTATATGATTGCGCGCATTTATTAAATGCGCATTTATTGAATGCGCGCACTATTTTATTTTTGGCGTATTTAATATATACATATATTTATATTATTACAATTGTGAGAGAGAAGAACAAAGGAACAATTGATTCGATGTTGTCGATACCAACATTTTATTTTGGAAGAAGTATATTCATTACAGGCGCATCAAGATCGTTGGGAAAAGTGTTGATAGAAAAGTTACTGAGCTCATGCCTTGATACGCAAGAAATATTCTTATTAATGTGTCTGAAGAAATATCTGTGCATTAAAAAAAGACTCTAGCAGATACTGACAAAATTCGGCAAGTAATATAAGAGAAATATATTATATACAAGGGATCCACGGACGTAATATGTTACAAGCAATTCCAGAACAAATTGACTTATTCGTATCATATTTTAAATTTATTTTTTCTGTCTAGAGAGACTTTATAATAATGGAGATGCAGTGGTTAGACGACCAAACTGGCATAACATAGCTTTTATTCAGTTAAACAAGCTTATCATTACAACGATTTACAGCGACAACGTTTTGACCTTTGGTTCAGGTCCTTATCGAGTCTATTTAAATGATGAGCAGTAATTATTTCATGGTTGTCTATTACACATTACAAGACTCCTCGTCTGCTCTCTGACGTGTGCTTGTGATGTGTAATAGACAACCATGAAATAATTACTGCTCATCATTTAAATAGACTCGATAAGGACTTGAATCAAAGATCGAAACGTTGTCGCTGTAAATCGTTGTAATGATAAGCTTGTTTAACTGAATAAAAGCTAAATTATGCCAGTTTGGTCGCCTAACCACTGCATCTCCTGAATTACTTCATCACTGGCGATATCATCCAAAAAATTTTAATTTATTTTATAATAATGACTTTATAAAATTAGAATGCTCCTCTTTTCATGGGCAAATTTATAATTTTACATGGAATTCTATATAGACAAATTTAGGGATTGGACGGTGGTCGTGCACGCTGCGTCGCTGAAACTCGCCTGAGGCGGAGAGTAAGCGAAGTTTCGAGTCCACCAGATCCAATAGAATTAAGAAAAATTAAGCCATATGGTGGGCTGTTGTACGCTGTGTCGCCGAAGCTCGTCTGCGACGAATAGTATGGCGAAACGCAGACTCTCAAACCCACCCAGACGAATTAGGTATAGGGCTTTTATAGAGATAGTTTATAAGGATATCATGTAATAGGAAAAAAATAAAGGTATAAACAGTCCCTTAGGCGTGAAGCTGGGGATATAATAGGCATTTTACTTTACTTTACTTGATTGGTTTCTGACAAAATTTCGTTTATAAGCTGTACAGCAATAGAAAGTAAAGTAAAAATTAATAAAATAACTAACTATATAGAAAAATTTATATTTTTAGATTCCACAAAAACAATTTTTTCGTAAAACATGGAGTTATTAATTTACCATTTTGTACTTGTTATGTGAGCCATTTTGTATATAATATTCTAAAAATGTTATATATATATATGTAGGGTGTCTTCAATTTAAATGACAAAAGTTCGGAAGTGTTGCAAAAATTCAATCTCTCATTATTAATTGCTCTTTTGAGTTGATTGGCACCGAATAAACTTTCTGCTTCAAGGTTCATTACATATGTAAACACTTGATGTTATCCTTTACATTGTTTTATTTGTTATTTACATTCTTGCTTTCTCCTAAGAGTTCTTAAGTCAGTTACTCAGATATTTTGAAGTAAATAACATCTGCCACAACTGCTAGATGTAATGCTTGCATTGCTGCAAGAGGGCAGCATTTTGAACAATATCTGCATTAAATAGAACAAAAACACGTGTTGATCAAAAAAGTATGTATAATATTTTACGTAGCGGCAAGCATAAGATTCGATAATACACTGATAAAAGCTATACTTATAAACGTTCGATCGCCAAGAGGTATCTGCATTTTAAGCAAAAGTTTGAAAAATTTAGTAATAAGTAAAAGTGTATCAAGATAATGTGTTTTTTGTTTGAAAATTTTGTGCGGAAATTTTTTTAAATTGCAATTAAAAATGACCTCTCGCACTAACTTAATTTTATTTTTATTTACAGATATTTAGATATAATGCCGAATCAATACACATTTATCAAGAGATTTGCAGCGCATGATAACTGATAACTCCAATCACGACAGTGATTTGCAGACTTTCTATAAGTACGTTATTAAATTGTAAATATAATTGTATGCATATATAAAAGAGTATTTTAATATAATTTATAATAATAATAATTATGATCATGATTGGTTTTATAAATTTTATCTACAGCTAGAAAAAGAATTTAAATAAGTTATATTTCTTTACAGAAAAAATGTACAATTCTTTTAATATTAAACAAAGATAAGTTATAAGCAATTTACATTATTTCGAGTAGTGTTAAAAGAAAGTTCATTCTAAGATATAAAAAAATATTTCTATTTCAATATTTCTCTCAAACTTATTTATCGTAAAATATTTTTTACAATATATTGTAAAATATACTGTAAAAAATGTGTGTAATAAGATTTTTTTTTTGTAAATTATTTAATAATTATTTTTAATTTTGTTAGTAAGAAGAACGACACGCAAAATTTTCATCCACCCATTAATAATTGCTCGATCAATCACAGCACGAATCCATTACGCTACACATTGATGAAAATAAGTGAGAAAATCATCGAGGAGAATCCTCTTGAAGATATAATTTGGCCTTCTGGAGTAATTACAATAAACAGTTATTTTTTTATAGAATATTAGTGTTATTGTTGCATATAATACCGGCCATATTTATTGATGGATTATTACGAATCGCAAGCAAAATTCCCAGGTAAGATTATATTGGTCGAGCAGAATGTATTTATTAATTTTAGCTCAAAAAAGATTAAGAAAACAAAAACACAGTACCTTACTTCATGTCTTGTAATATAAAATAAAGATACGTTTTTAAGGAAATTTCTCTAAAGATTGTTTATGCATTAAAAAGTAATTTCTCCAAGTCTTAATAAAAAAATTATATTGTATTATAGAAAATAATAATACCATTCCGCAGAAAGATATATACTTATTATCGAGATATTAGTAAAATATTGTTCCAACTTCCAGATTACTAAGACAGCAAAAGAAAATATTTATAACTTCCCTACATCTCGCGCACTTTTCATTGAACGAATGGAACTTTCGAAATTAAAATCTATTAAGTTTGTCAGACGAGGTGTCGTCCGACAGTCAACGAGACTTTGGATTTGCGGTAGACGACAAAACAACTGTATTGTAAGTAAGTAAGGTAAGAAAATTGAGCGTTACACAATCTCAAAAGTTATTTTCAGAAAACGAGGATTATTATTTAAATATCTCATTTTTGTTTTTATTAAAAAATATTAGTTTTTAAAAATACCGTAACAGTGAACTTAAAGACCGAGAGCATTTTTTAATTATAAAATAAGTTCAATTCTGTGTTTGTGTGACTAATACTGCGAGAAATAATTTACCTGAACGAATATTATATTTGCCTTTCGTAAAAATAGTATAAATGCAAGTAAACTATTTCTTTTAAACAAAATTACGAATCGACAAGATACAGCGAGATTCCATTATAAAAGATAAGATTTTAAAAATTGTGTTTCAGTTTAGTTTATGTATAAAACATTATCCTCCGTACTTCCTCTCATTTATTTCAGTCGTCTATGAATTATTAGCTATAAACATTTACATTGTTCGAAACAATTGACGAATAACTTTCTCAAGATATTTACATATTTATTTATCTTCAGAAAATAAATGTACACATATTATACTTAAATATAACACTTGATTCATTAAATTTTATTAAATTTACAGAACTGCGCAAACGAGTAACCGTTTGATTGTTTCAAACTAAAGTTTTTCAAATGTAGATTCAATTAGTTGATTTATTTTGTAAGAGCTCTAATTAATAATTTGATACAAATATATTACTGTTAATCTCAAATAGTAATTCAATCTTCTTTATCGTTACAGAATGTTTTGGATGGACGGAATTGGGAAAATATCGATTGGCATTTTCTTCATATGGATAACATGGAATATATACATAATACGTGAAAATCTCATAAAAAGCTGAATAAAATTTATATTAGTTTTGATTAGCATTTATGTTGAAAGAAATGACGGTTTAAGAAATAAATTAAAGACCTTTTTAATTCACAATTTCTTAGAATTGAACTTTGTATATTTTGAAAAATTTAAATATATAAATATGTAAATAAAAGAAAAATAAAGCAAGGTAAAAAAAACGTTATTATATTGTTTTTCTTTTATTTTATATATTTATTTTATGTATAAAACCTTACGTTAATTACCGCAACATCAGTAGCTAAAAAAATTGTTTAAAACAATCTCTTGTTTAAATTACATGAATATTTTATTACAAAAGTATTTTATCTATTTACTATTTTTGTTATTATTTTTATTTTTCAGTTATACATGCACAAATATTTTATTCAACTTAATTTGTGAATTGATATATGTATATTTATTATTGTTTATACTAAAGTTGGTTAAATACAATTGATTATATCTAAATCTTTATAGAATTACATATTGCACATGTTGCACATGTTGAATAAACTGCAAAAAGTAACTTGTATCGCTATCTATTAGTTATTGACCTACTAACTATGGTTTAGATATATATAGTACTGCATTGCATACGATTGCTCTTTTAACCTTCGCCTGCAGAATTTCCGTTTTATTAATACGTAGTCATATACGGCTTAGCAAACGGTTATACTTTAAATAGCGTGCATCGTTGATATCAAAGATATTTCATTATTTCTTCCCAATCAAACTCCTACTAGTTAATAACGGTTTCGACAGAAAGAGCCGATAATTTTCCGAGTTTTTTTATATTTTCGGTCATTGTTCTTATTGTTTTAATAACAATGGATAAGATTACAATAAACCCAGCCGAGTCGATTCCAACGTTTTATGCTGGACAAAGTATATTTTTGACAGGCGCGACAGGATTTCTGGGTAAAGTATATATGGAAAAGATATTGCGATTTTGTCCAGATGTTCGCGAAGTATTTATATTAATGCGTTCGAAAAAGGGAATAGGTATTAACGAAAGACTCGAAAAAATATTAAACTTACCGGTAAGTTAATTATATAATACATAAATATTTTCTTTTTCACAATACTGTATTTTTTAAAGAACTGTAACATATAAATAGGAAAATTTTCTTAAAAAATTGTATTATACATATATATGGTAAATTTTTTAATTTTTTAATTTTTATACAAAACTAATTTTAAAATTTGATAATAATGTATGAAATAGAACATTTGAAAATATCAATCGGAATATTTAAAAGTAAGATATTGTAAAATAATCAGAATATTATACAACTTTCTTTACAAATAATTAAAGATACTTTAAGAATCGTGGCAATTATTACAATAAATATGTTATATATTTTTTTTAGTTATACGATAAACTGCGAGAAGAACAACCTTCCAATTTCAAAAAATTAATTCCGATTTTGGGTGATGTTAGCGAAGAAAACTTAGGTTTGTCAGCTACCGACAGGCAAATGCTAGCTGAAAGAGTAACTATAGTAATCCATGCATCAGCGAATGTGAGATTTACCGACAGTTTAAAGTACGCTATTTTTACTAATACTAGATCAACGAGAGATATCTGTATTCTAGCCCAAAGTATGAAGAATCTAATAGTAAGTATAAATCGATGTTGCATTTATAGTTTTAAATAAATCACTACTCATTGCGTGTGCCATTTTATATAGTGCGTTTTTTATGAGACATTTATATATTTAACTATACAGAGTGTCTCATTTATTTTGTTCATTCCAAATAAAATTTTTGTTTTATTAAGATTTTATTAAGGTTTTAAATCAAAATTGTTTAGTTCGAAGAGAGAAATGATAGGAATATTAGTTTGATGGGTATAATTATCAAGGCCATGAAAGTCAATTTAGTTTTTTTTATTAATTTTAATTTTAATTTATGAATATGATTTTTGCTCGTAATTTTATATTATTTAAAAAAGTGATTTTAGGTTTAATTGTATTTATTTATTAAAGGCATTAGTGTATGTCAGTACAGCATACGCGCATGTAAATCAATCCATCACAGAAGAAAAAATTTACCCACCCTTAGTCGATTGGCGGAAAATGATCAAAGCGGCGGAGTCATTGGATGAACATATTTTAAATATCTTTACAGCTAAGTAAGTATGGCAAAATAAAATCAATCATATTACATACATACATCTGTAAATTTCAAGTATGCGCAAAATTAAAGACAAATATAAAATAATTCTTTTTCATTTACATAATTGAATATTTCATTTAATATAATTTATTTTCATTTAGTATTGTTACAATTATTCTCAGTTTATTAATTTTCCATATAATTTTAAAATATTACGCACAGATGTTTGGATAAATTGCCTAATACATATATATTCTCGAAGAATTTAGCTGAGACTATAATAACAGAATATTCTTCAACGTTGCCTTGTGCAATTGTGAGACCTTCTATAGGTATGTTGCTCTCTTTTTTTTCTTGAATTGTTAGAAATAAGTTTTTATTTATCTCTTTTGAAATGAGACTTACAAAGGAATCTCGAACCTGAAAATTGTTACTCTCGAACTATTCTCGACATCTACTAAAATAAACAAGTAAATAATCCAGCAATTAATTATCTAATAAATATGATTCATATTTTAGTGGCAAGTTCTTATGATGATCCAATTCCAGGGTGGATAGATAACTTTAATGGTCCATTGGGAATACTTGTAGGTGGCGGAAAAGGAATACTACGAGTATGTCAGACTAATAAGCATGTTTGTATAGACGTAGTGCCAGTAGATATTGTCATCAAATGTATAATAGCCACAACTTGGCACCTTGGATTATCCATGTACGATTATTAACACAAATATTAATATGTATTTAAATATGCATGACTAACGGCGTTAAGTTACAAATACGAAAAAAAGCTTGTTTTTCTTTATTTAAAACTAAATCAATATTTTTGTGTAATCATACACAACGTACTCAATTCTTTATTAATCTTACATACTATTAAAAAATTTAGAGTTATGAGGCTAATTTCTGAATAAGAATTTAAATACAATTTATCATATATTTATACAATTATACATATAACTAAATTGACTATTTTTACATAATTAACCTTCAGTTTTATTTATATTTTCGATATTTGGTTTAGCAAAACTTGATAATTTTGAATGTTTAATACTTTATAATATCTTCCAGTTCGTATAAAATTCTAAATTTTTCAAAGTTACTGTTGAAACATAATGCAATTTTTATGAAAGTTTATAAATAAC
This sequence comes from Anoplolepis gracilipes, assembly GCF_047496725.1. Lineage (NCBI taxonomy): Eukaryota > Metazoa > Arthropoda > Insecta > Hymenoptera > Formicidae > Anoplolepis > Anoplolepis gracilipes. The sequence continues at coordinate 4,165,752 of NC_132976.1, read as the reverse complement.
AATTTAATTAATTTGTGATTTTATTTATTTACTTACTAGCTTCACGCCAGGTTCTGCACCTTTGATCATAAATTGTACTACTTCTAATTATAAATCTCTGTCAACCGAAGTAGTTACCAAAATGGGTTTTCAACTCATAGAGGAGATACCCTTTGAGGGAACTATTTGGACCCCTAATACAATACTTACCGATAGCACCACTGTACATTATATATTGACAATATTGTTGCATATTTTGCCAGCTATGTTAATAGATTTAATTTTAATGCTTACGGGACATCAACCTATGTAAGTACAAACTAACTAATCATGCCATTGTCTTAGAATATACGAATTATATTCTATTATATTCCAGATTTATATTCCATTAGATACAACTATTTAATTAAATCGGGAAATATTCTCTTAACACGCTGTCACATCCCTATAAAATTATACATCTCTTTTTCAAAATGTTTTCTTAGACTTTCTATATTTTCGAATTTAATAGAGTATAACTAATATTATATCATTAATATCAGTTTGTGTAAATGTATAATATGTGTGATGTAGGCTATTAAGACTGCAAAGAAAAGTGTACGTGGCTAACTGCTTTTTAAAGCATTTCACGTGTCATCAATGGCAATTTAAAAATACAAATGGTCTGAAATTACATAATTTAATTCCACTCAAGGACAAGGAAGTATTCTCATTAGAAATTAATACTGTTGACTCTAAAAAATATTACAGGTAAATGTTTCTTTATTAATTTGACTTACTTTTTAAGTAATGTTTGCATTGAATATGATGTTAAGTTATTGATGTTTATATTATGTAATGAAGAGATGGTATAATTGGAGTTAAATTATATCTCCTGAACGAAGACATGAATCGATTAGATGAAGCCAGAACCCATCGTAAAAGGTAATTATAAAATATATTATAAAGAAGATATTATTATATCGTTTTTATGAGATGTGTAAGGTTTGAAATTATTAGCGACAATAATGACATAGATTTAACGATTGATTATTATCCTATCGTATTAGGTAAAAAAATTTGATTTCTATAAAAATAAAAATTTAACTTTAAAGGAATTTTTAAATTGTTTTTTAATCACGCGAATATTGATTGTACAATACATTGCTATTATATCATGAATATTACATGATAAATAATAAACTTTATAAAAAATTAAAAAATAAGATTTAAACAATTTTTTTGGATAAATATATAAATTATAGAAATAATCAATAATTTATTATTCATTTCATATTTTTAATGTGTTTATTTTGAAATATTTTAGATTGGATCTGTTTGTTGCAACATTGAAAACTATCATCATTATTACAGTGTTGTGGATAATGTATAAGTGGATCTGTACTTAATATTTTCAGATCAACATTATCATATACAATTATATATACATTCAATAATATATTATAATTATATTATAATTATAATGTTAACAATACATAATAATTAATGTAATATGAAGAATAATAGAAGTAGAAATTATAATAGAGAAATAAATAAATAGAACAAATGAATAGAATTGTATACGCATTTGACATAAGACAATAGATTTGTAATTATCTATAAATAAATCCCCCTCCTTGTTCATTATAATACTGTTACATTCGTTTACGAAAGGAGTCACTTACTTCACACGATATATGCAGATGAATATACGAATATGGAGGAACTTGCTCCTTTGAACTTTATAGACATATCATTATCATCATGATAGTTTCTATGTCATTTCCTGTGCACAAAATTCGGTGTGCTCATTCACGTTGTCATCTCTTATCGAAGACGAAGTACTGTGACTCTCGTTTCTCTCTCTCTCTCAAGTATTCCATTATTGTAGTTCAAAATAATTTGATTTATTTTTCCTAATTTTTAAATTAAATTCTCCAAACAAAATCTTTTTGTGCCATTTTGTTATATTTTATTTGCTCTTTTCTAACCAAATTATCTTTTGATACTTTATTTATTTTACCAGAAACAGTTGCGTTTAAATATGACCAACGACGCAGCAGATACGTTTATACCAGCATTTTATGCCCATCGATCTATATTAATTTCTGGATCGACTGGCTTTCTTGGCAAAGTGCTATGTGAAAAGTTACTGCGATCTTGTCCTGATGTTGCCGAAATATTTCTTTTGATACGACCAAAGAAGGGATTGAGTGTCCAGCAGAGGCTACAAAAGACATTGGAAAACAAGGTATGTCATGCGATAAGAAAATATACATATGTATGTGTGTTTGACAACATATGTCAAAGTCTTAAATCTGTAAGATCGCCTTTATAGTTACAAAATTCTTTTATCATTGTTATAGTTTTTTTTTTACTTCAAAATTCTCTCTTTTTTTTAAGCTATGAATTTTCTAGAGATGTGAAATGAATGAAATCATAACGACAATATATAAAACATAGTAATTATCGACAATCTTTTTTAGCTTTTTGACGTTTTGCGAAACGAGCGACCATCTGCTTTTAACAAACTTATTCCAATAATTGGAGATGTTAGTTTAGAGGGTTTAGGATTACTACCAAGCGATAGACAAATTCTGATTGAAAAAGTATCCGTAATATTTCACGTTGCTGCGAGCGTGAGGTTCGATGAAAGCCTGCGTGATGCAATTTTCAACAACACGAGAAGCACGCGAGACATTTGTATTTTAGGACAAAAAATGAAAAAATTAGTGGTATGTATATATATTTTTACCTATTAATTGAACATCAAATTTATGGCAGCATTTCTGTGTAAATAATTAATATATGACATTAGATTGAGTTTTTACATATAATTTATATAATTTCCAGTTATTAGTAATTATAAAATTAGTAAAGATTAATACAAAGAGTAAAGATAAGATTAATTACAATAGAAATGTAGTTAAGAGTTATATAGTTTAAAAGTTACATTTTTTTATCTTCGCCATTAGACAATATTTAAACGTCATTTAAAAAGTCATTCATCAAGAAAAGTTTATTAAACATTTTTAAACTTTGTTTTTCGTTTAATAGAGCTATGATTAACTTGTTTATATTTTTCTAATAAATATTTAGTGTCTAAAAGCTGTTGAACGTTGCTCAGGGTCATAACAAAATATTCAATTTTATCAAAATTAATAAATCTATTAAAGTCACGAGACACAATTCGTATAGTGAGAAAGAAAAATTTATTTTAATCTAATATTTATATCACACATGCACGCCTTTAGCATAAATGTCATCGGAAATAGATTCTATAATATTTCTCGAAATATTTAATATTCATATGTTTTAAGGTTTTGCTGCATGTCAGCTCGACATACACCCAAGCCGACAAATCGGTGGTCGATGAGACTTTGTATCCCTCGGAATTGGATTGGAGACAAGCGATTAAAGTCGCCGAATCCGTCGACGAACATACTCTTAGGACATTTACGGCGAAGTAAATTATATATAGACACAGCATAGTTACAGATGTAAAAAAAAAGTTTTTTTTTTCTAATAAAAACATGATTCGGAATAATTTTCAATTAGATGCTTTAGATTAGATAATAAAAATTTATTTTCTATTTATATTATTAATAGCTATTATTTAAAATAATGACTATTATTTAAAATAGTAACTGTAAAGTGAATTTTTCAAGATTGCAAACTATATGTTCCTACGTATAATAAATACAATTTATTTAAGTTTAATTTCAATTTATTTTTGACAATTTACTTAATTAAAAATAATAATTATATAGTTATATAGTCAATTGAAATGCAATTTACATTTAAAATATGTTTAGTTCAAATTTATCGTTTATAAAATTAAAAAATATGAAAAATCAACTGACAATAATCAAAATACAAAAATGTTAAAACAAAAATAAAATTTTGAAAAAAATAAGATTGCTTTTTTCACAATAAAGTCGTATTTCAGGAAAAAAATATTTTGTCTTTTTTTCTCTTTACATCTCTACGCATAGCATATCGTCGCTTTTCATTAAAATACACTCACTTTTATTTACAGATATCTGGGAACGATGCCAAACACGTATACTTTCACTAAACGATTGGCGGAAGACATAATTAGAGATTACTCCAAAACATTGCCTTGTCTGATCATCCGCCCATCCATAGTCGTGTCGACAGTGACTGATCCAATGCCAGGATGGATAGATAATTTTAATGGTCCGATTGGAATGCTGGTTGGCGGTGGAAAGGGAGTTTTACGTGTGCTTTATGTCGATCCTATGATTACTTCCGACTTTATTCCCGTAGACGTGGCAATTAAGGCAATGATCATTGTGGCTTGGAAACGTGGACTCAAACCGTATGCTTACCGTATTTATTATTTGTCATATTCTCTAACAATAAAGTCATATATGTTGCACTCTTTGCGTTTTGTCTCTGCGTGAAAGCGATTATATTTAATATCAATTGAATCTGTCGTCTCTGGAGGATCATCCCCTAGCGCGTTGTCATGAATGTTATTTATCAACCGAGTCGGTGAGGGTTGTAATACCGTTCAAAGTTTTTTCGATTGTGAGATTACGAGATTACAAATATCAATGACTCTGTAGTTTAGGAGTTCTCTCCATTTTTCTTTGAGGATTATACAAGCAAATCTTTTGTCCTTCTATAAAAGAAATCTAATTTTTCGATCATAATAATTTTTCATTCTATTGGATTTAATGTTGCCTGGTATTTTTATAAAATAATTTATAATTAAAGATTAAGATAGATAAGATTATAATAATTAAGATTAACCTAACTTCTCTTGTAATTTGCTAGCATAATTACTAACTGTTCCTTCTGTTTCATCATTAGATACAAATTGCAGAAGATCTAAAATCTTAAATCTCGCAAAACATAATTCAGCAGGAGTTGACTAATTTTCTATTTTTTCTGTAGTTACCGTCTCTGTGTCTTAAATATTTTATTTCCGAATTCAATAAACTACATTTTTCAGATTCACCTTCAAATATGCGTCTTGTAAAATTTTTCTTAAATTCTCTATTACTTCTGAAAAGACTTTTCCAAAAATAATCACATCGTCCAGGTAAATTTAATAAATTTCTATAATAAATATTTTTGCAAAACTTTTTCTATTAATTTCTCGAAAGTTACTGGTATATTATTACACAATCCAAAAGACAACCGTGAATTATCATAAATCATTTCTAATTGAAAAAGCCGTTTTTCCTTATCTTGAAGAGAAATTTAATCTGCCAATAACCACTCTAAATCTAAAGTCGAAAACCATAAATTTCCATCACTGTAGAAGAAACCTATGAACTATAAGATTCTTTTGGTTACTTCCTGACTTTTCATTTCTTCAATAATCATGCTTGCTTCATTTCTCATGTGAATATTGGGAACTTGTTTAATGGGTTGAGGGTCAGTCAAATTATCCTATTTTGTACGACATCACAATCAACAAAAATATCTTTTTGCTTGTCATATAAATTTTCAATATTTTTTTCAAGAGATGATAGTTTTTGTTGCTAATATTGTAGGTGAGTGTTTATTAGGGGTTCCTTTCAATATTAAGAAGAAAGAAAATTTTTGAATCTGTTTTTGGAAAAACTTAGCGCAGGATTTAAGTCAACTTTACTTTTTATTCCCGTTCTATTTTCCATTCTTCTCGGAGACAGATACAATAATCACAGAAATATATTCGTAATCTTGCAATCGAAAAACATCCGCAAGTTATCATAACTGTCATACGACTCTGTTAATAAATAACCATCCAACGCGTTAGCAGATGATCTTTTGGAGACAGATGCATTCCGATATTCACTGCCAGTACTGAAAATTTATAATTTGCGTCATGTATGTTAGTACTGGCAATGAATACCGAAACGCAATGACAATTAATATCAAATACGAACAGTATTTATAGTCCGATCTTATATTTAAAATTGTCTTAAGATCCCATTCAACCAATGAAATAATGCTATGCGACCACTTTATTGGTTGAACCTGCAGTTGCGGGTTGCAAAAAAAGCTTTTTAGGAATTTTTTCTGTCGAAACTATTGCATCACTTATTCTAAAACTCCTACACGGTATCAAACAACATTAAAACTATATTTCGTTATATCAATGTCTATATAATGGAGAGTTTTCTGAATATTTGAAAAAAGCACTAGATAAACTAATATAGCAACTAAATTTCTCTGATTTGTTTACATCAGATAACCCTACTCGGAGCTGGAGTGGTTACCGCAAATAAACTTTTTTTAGAAGTGCCTTTCGGAGATTGCTCGTTACTTGGACACTATGGGACATTCTTCTACGAAAAAATTTTAAAATATTGTTTTAACGTTGTTTGATACCATGTAAAAGTTTTAGAATAAGTGAGACAATAGTTTTGACAGAAAAAATTCCCCGAAAAAAGCTTTTTTTCCGACACGCAACTGCGGGTGGACCTCTTAAGACAATCGAAATATAAGATCGGACTATGAATTCTATGACAGCTTCCACGCAGGAATAAAACGCATAGAATACAATAATATCAATCTTTATTGTTATTTCTTAAAACTCTAAGTAGATGTACATCACGTCCACATCAATATTTATAACATATTTTCTGTGATTCAGCATCATCGAGAATGATACGATCCATATTTATAATTGCTCGTCATATGATAAGAAGTGCATTAACATTAAAAATCTCGTTGAAATGGGTTTTCAAATAACGAAAGAAATACCTCTTGATTATCTTATCTGGTCACCGTCCACTATGATAATTAGGAGTCGGTTTTTTTACTATATTATGATGCTAATGCTGCATATTTTACCGGCCCTATTCATAGATGGAATTTTGAAGTTGTTTGGTGCTCGTCCAATGTAAGTTTTATTTTATAGATAGTAAAGATTTTGCAAAGTTTATATATATAATTATTTCTATGCATAAATGTATAATGTATATAAAACTAGATCTTTTATGAAATTGGTATATTATTCAAGCTCTTCATAAATTAATAATACATAAGAAAAAACAAGGCCACGAGAGCTTATTGACATTATTAACTATACAATACAAAATAAAAATAAAGAATAAACTGAAAGAACAACAGATTGGTAAAAATAAACATAATTATATTAAAATTAAATTTATAAGAGTAGTAAAAAGAAAACTTTCGAACGAAAAGCGGAATAACGTTAATAACTTAGAAGTTAATGAGTTAATCTAATACTAGAAGGGTGTATATTTTGTTCAATCAAGTAACATGAAAAATTATAATTGGATAACAAAAAATAATGATAGAATGTATAAAAGAGAGTGTGCGGACGTTTTGACTCCTTTTTTGAGTCGTCTTCAGCGCAATATTAGCAATAAAATAAAAAATATAAATGCAATCAGAAAAGAAGTGACATATGTAACTCGCAAATTAAGGATATTATTTTGGTCGGTCGGGTCTTAACTTAATTAATCGGTGTGCGTTGAGTTAATTTTAGAAAATTTTATGAAATATTCTATAATTATCGCATTTCCTTGATTACGGAGAGCTTTCAGTGAGGATCTTTCAACTATCTTCTAGTAAAATTTTTAGCAGCTATTTATGTTGTTTAATTCTATTAATGTTATGTGTTAAGAAATTTTAAACAATATAAAATTCTAAAAAAAAGTTAATATATGTTATGAGGATTAAAGTATCTGTTAAATGTCTGTTCCGTGACTTTTTATATATCTTATATTTATCTCATAATAAAAAGTAAAATCTTAAGAGTTTATTATGTATATATAAATGCCAAAAAAATATTTAACTAAAAGGGCTCTATTTTTCTAGCTTGCTAAAATTACAAAAAAAAGTCTATTGCGCCAATAGTGCTCTGTCCTATTTTTTGACAAATCAATGGAAATTTCACAATGAAAAATTAATAAATTTATTTGAAAATCTCAGCCCCGAAAATAATAAACATTTTGGATTTGAATACAGAGAGTTGAATATAGAAGAATATTTTAGGCAAGTACCATAAATGTGCAATCACATACATGATATTAATAAAATCTGTTTTATCTACTATCTTTTTTTATCATCGTTGTATTTTATTTGTTACAGAAATGGATTAATTGGAGCTAAAATTTACTTACTTAAAGAAGACATGAATCAGCTAGAAGCAGCCAAACTTCATCGAAAAAGGTGAGATGCACTTTATAAAATAAAGAACAGAATTCGAACGTGAAACTGCATATTTTTTTGCGCCTTCGAGCCAGCTTCTTCTTTAGAAAAAAATATTGCGATATTAATAATCTTTAAGTCTTGAATAGGTTTTTTTACAAACGATTGAGAAAAAAAAACTTGTATCAACAATGATGTTGCAAAACACTTACACACTGAGTGCATACGCACTTTGAAAATGCACAGTATGTACGAGAAGATTATATCATTTTCGAGATCGGAATATATATAATTTTTAACATATAGCCTATTTTATAATTCTAATAAAAATAAATCGGATTCGCGGAGAATAACACAGTGAGATAAAAAATTCGAGATAGCGTTAACGTAGAAATCTGACGTCGCCAAGTTACGTATACAACTGTTTGGTCGATCGATTGCGAAGTCCTTAGGTTGAAAATTAGGTCGTAAATGTAGAGACGCGCGCATTGGTAACCGATGAAAATTTTCGCGGATTGTTACGCCGGTCGAACTACTTTTAGACGCCTGTTAATTTTAGTTTCATCGAAAAGAACCAGATGTGCGTGTTCGTTGGGCTTTTTTTGTCTTTCTTTCGTAAATATAATCGCAACCGGATGATACAAACTGGGAAGTCACTGAAACTAACTTCCCATGGGAAGTTACTGAAACTAATTATTTGTTATTTTTAAATGCACATAGGCAGCAGGAAAAATATCTTTTAACAAAGAATATTTGACAATTTTATTTAACATATAAAAACAATCAGAGTAATTTTTATCATTTAATAAATATTTATAAAAGTTACCAAATATCGCCAATCTTAATTATATAAAACTTGATTTCTGTTTCAATTTGAAGCGCACTTTAAGTACATATCATTAAGATTATCATTTTAACATTTTTATAAATATTTGTAAAATGATGAAAATGACAGCAAATTAATTTTAACAACTTTCCATGAAATTCCCTATACAATATGTTACATCGAAATTTCTAAATCATGAGAAACGAAGAGATTAGTGTAAAAGGCACAAAGATATGTTATATATATTTTCAATTTGTTAAAGAAAAATTACATTGTCATCAATGATATAAACTTGTGTAAAAAATAAAGGGAGGTCTGGGAAATGTATTGCCTAGAAACTCTTTTATTTTTAGAATTTTTTTCAAATTTTGAATGTACTACGCATATCAGAATAGTGAATATTTATACTTGAATAACAAATTTATAGAATATTTTTAAGCAATTAACTATCTATAACAATAATTCCTTTCTCTCATTCAGAGAAACTGTTTTTAGATACAAATGGTTAGTTATATGTGAACAATAAGTATTGTTATTGTCTAACGATTATACTTTATCTTATACTCTTCTTTCCCTGACTCTCTTTTATTTCCTAACTTTCGTCATTAAATTCTTATATACAATCGCTATAAAGTTCTTATATACAGTCATAAAGTTAAATTTATTTTTCAACTATATTAAATGAAAAGTAAAATTTATCTGGCTATTTTTTTTTATCGATTGTTACATATATCAAATAATTTTACAACGATATATAACGTAAATTCTACAGTTGCTGCAGCCTAGCGTGATATTCATAATAGCATACATATTATTAGATTATTAGACGTTTGCATTGCTAATTATAATAATTCATACGCATTTGGCGTTCGTATTGCCAAGAATCGGAAAACATTTATCGATGATTACACATTTGCATTCTAATTACATCGTATTTGCGTAATTCACAAGCATTTACATAGAGGAATTTACCACTTGCGAATTTTACATTTCAACTATTTATAATCCAAGAAAATATTAAAATTTCATATTAGACTGTAAAAAGCGCAGAATTTCACAAATCATTCGCCAAAGCGATGTGCTTAACGAATTATGTACGCAAGACTTCTTATCATTGCCTTAGCACCGTTTATCTACCATGTATTAAATTGCTGACATATTATTGGTCATTACTAGCTCGTTCGTTAGTTTTCCTTGTAAAATGTAGCAATAATCTGCGTCAGCTAATCATAATTACTGTAATTATAATCTCCGTCTCATGAAGCGCTTATCTTGACCTTTTCTCCCCTTCGGATTTCCAAGTTCGACGAATTCAAGTCAATATTTCTCCTGGAAATGCCTATCGATTCGATACGATTTCTTCTGAATCAAATACATAGTTACATAACTATGTCATTTTTTCGATTCTTGGCCTTGCTTTGCAAACTTTACTGACTGATTATAAATCAATATATGTTGCGAGGAGAATAAAACAATGTTTAATATTCTCAATGTGTTTCAGGATGGATTGGCTCCACAGAATAACCATGACGTTGTTCTTCATACTCGTTTTATGGATACTTTATCGTAAGAATACGCTGTTTTACATTTTGAATTTTTTTATCTCTCATCATTAATAATCGACGATAATTTCATAAAAAACTTAACGCTAAGATTATTCTCGCAATTGAGTATCCTGGTAATGAAAGCATTCATATCTGTGTAGGTTTAATCATTTTCTTGCTATAATTTTTATATGCAGATTTACAAAAAAGGTTCGACGTTACAATCAAAAACAATCATGTCCGTATAATATTTGTACACATAAATAGCTCATTAATTAGAATTTTATAAATAGAAATACAAAAAGTATAATAATGATAAATATATATCAATAACATCTAATAATAAAAATACCTTCATATTATATATTTTATAAATTTGATTATTATTTATTAAGAAATTAAGAAATATATTTTATTTAATATTTCAAAAATATTATAAGCAAAACATATAATCCTAATAATATTTTAATGAATATACTTTAATTACATAATATTATTTTTAATTGCCTTTATTTCAAAAGATTAATAAATTAAACCTTTATTGTACTTTAATTTGATTAATTTGTTCTATCTTTTTTTTTTCTTCCTCTATCTCAACGATTCATGTCATTGTCCTCTGTCAAAATATTATAATATATATATATATATATATATATATATTGCACATTATTTAAACAGTTTAAAGCCACTGTAGAAAACATTGTTTTGATCTATCAATCTTGACTTGCTCTTACATATTTATACGAACGATATTTTCATGAAAAAACGTCAGCGGATTAAGAATCGAGAAAACCCGTTTCATAATTCAGAGAAAAACATTACCTAGTCTACTCAGATCAGTATTAAACTGGTAACAACAGAAACGCATGCAACGTGCGTTTATATCCATTTCTTGGTAAGAAGGTGTGATACGCGCGCACGTGATATTATCTCAACTTGATTTGCAAAATAGGTATTCTTTTTTTTATCTTGCCGAGTATTCTATTCATTTTCTAATAAGATTATATTGATATCAATTATTTAAAATTTTATCAAATTACGATTTATTAAATTATTATTCTTAAATCATTATCTTATGGCATGAATGCCATCGATTACAAGAACATCGAATTTTCTCTTTTTATTATTTAAAAATGTAAATTATAATTGTGACTAATTAATCCAATATTTTTTTTATTATTTATACAAACTTAAGAGTTTTTCATATCGTTGAATAAAAATCTAATGTCAAAACTGAAATAAAAATAGTGAAATTATTATTGGTAGATATTGAAATTAAAATATTTTTTACATATATGTATTATATATATATATATATATAAGAGAATTTATATAAATATTAAATATTATATGAACTATAAAATTTTGCAAAGCTTTTTCTTTCTTCCCAGGTTACTGAATACAAATTCAATGTTAGTCATAAGATAAATAATTACAATCTTTAAATGCGATGTAACCCATTTACTTCTTTGTTATCCTCTTTATTCATGGCAAGGAAATGTCATCACATACGTCAAAGAAAGAGAGAGAGAGAGAGAAAGAACGAAAAGACTGAAGAACGCCCGCGAAAATAGTTAACAGATTGCAGGAAAGGTAAACAGCGAAATTTCCAGTTACATATATAGATATCTGTTATCCATCAAATCAATAATTTATGTTCAATTGCTGTATCTTTTATGACAATGATTACGTAAGCTTTGAGGAGAAAGAAGATTTACCGCGTGAATCAGTGGAAACAGAAATCAAATATATTCACAGAACTTTTAATTCTTAAGAGGAACTTATTACGAATATATTAAAGTTAATAAGATGTACTATGTGAGATTAAATATAGAATCTATATTGCAGAAAAAAATGTAAATTATAATTGTGAATAATTAATTCAAATTTTTCGGTTACTTATATAAACTTAAGAGTTTTTCAGATCGTTGAATAATCAAATCTAATGTCAAAACTGAAATAAAAGAATAAATGAAATTATTATTGGTGGATATTGAAATTAAAATATTGTTTACACACATATATTATAAGAGAATTTATATAAATATTAAATATTATATAAATTATAAAATTTTTGCAAAGCTTTTGCTTTCTTCCTAGGTTACTGAATACAAATTCAATATTAGTCATAAGATAAATAATTAATTACAATCTTTAGATGCGACGTGACCAATATTTAGCAGATGAAAATTTTATTAATTTTGATTTTATTTATAATTGTTATAAAGGTTGAAAATTAAAATAAAATTTTAATTTCAAGTTCATAAAATTATTATAATATAATAGAATATTTCCGAGGTTAAAATCTTATAAGAGAACTATAAGAATAATAAACTTATTTTCTTAAATTCTTTGTTTGTATTGTTGGATTATATAATATAAATTTATTATTTGATGTTGATGCTTTTTTAGCATTTTGCATAAATCATTGTGGTAATGTATTTGTTTATTTTCGTTGAAACTTACGTTGAACGTTTTATCTTCTTTCATTAAATCACTCGAAATACATGAGCCTTATTGAAGATGCGCTCAGAGTCTTTGTAGATCGCAACGATTCAATTGAAATGTGCATTATTTTGTTCGGCAATGTAAGAGCGCATAGACAAGAAGCGACTTTATGCATTCTGTGCGTTCGTATGCTTTTCGAACAGAAATAGCGCCGGCTTATTATGCAACCATTCTCGAGTAAGTCAGGAAAGAATCATTCGAAGAGGTATTTCCGAACGAATATTACTTACTTACTCTCGGAATCGAGAGATTGATAAAACGAATATTGGAAGAATAAAAAATTGTTCATTCAGCAGGTTTTGTCATAGCAGAATCATTTGCTATTGAAAAAAAGAAAAACAATTGTTTTCATTTTATTAGAAATTCGCATATGAAAGATAAAGTATTTTAGATAAACATTTAACCTCGTCTAATTAAGCAGAATAGGTGTAAAAGAAAAGTCATGGAATTTAAACATTTTAACTTTCAAATTAATTTTAAGTATTTTCACCTCTCTGCAGTCTCCGAGTTGAATTTTTTAAAATAATTTTATTTTATATTTTTATCTTTATATTTCTTATACTACAATATTATATATATTTAAAGAGTAACCAGACATAATAAGAAAATCATTTTATTATAAGAAAGTAAATTAAGAAGTTAATTTCAAATATTTATTTCTTTAATTATTTATTTAAATATATAATTTCAAATAATTGAAATATTTTACGTAAAATTTTAAAAAAGAAGTTTCGTTTATGAAAACAACGAGACAAGGACATCGAAAACAGGTACTTAACGAGATTATTTTAATACGACGAGGCTTAAAAACCTATCGACTTATCGGAGTTTAAATCACTGTTTACGTCACGCGAGTACAATGACAGATAAATGTTTTACGAAGTAATTGCATACTAATTGCAGATTGGAATATGTCGTTGATTATGCGCGGCTAAACACCATCCAGTTTCTGGATTCCACGTAAGTAATATATTGACGTCACGATACACCTTTCCATTGCAAAAAAAAGACCATTGCATAAAGTTCCATTTTAGAATAAGTCATGTCGCACGATCCACGCGACTCTAATCATTCACGACAAATCAGAATCATGCCATCAGAATTCGTAGCCCATTTCTTTACACCAGTCATTTTCAATAAAAGATCTATTATAATGAATAGATTTTATTAAAAGTAATTTTTTTACTTTTATTTTTATTTCTTTATTTTTATTTTTATCTTCTACTTTTATTACTAATTCATTTTCATTTTTTAAATTTTATTTTTATCTCCTACACTTATCGTTAATTTATTTTTATTTTCTTATTTTTTACTTTAATCGCTAATTTCCGTATATTTTTTGTATTATCTGTATAATTAGTTTTTATATTTGTCAGGTATTTGCTAATCTTTTGTATCAACAGAAAAGAATTCTCGTTTAATAAATAAATAAATATTATATTTATTAAAAATAAATCTATTCGGTAGATTTACTTTTGACTAGTGAACCATATTAGTCTACATAAATTTAATATTCCATTATTCATATCCAATGAAATGCTCTCCAAAAAAAGCACATTTTTCCATAAAATCATTAATTCAATAGTGATATAGTCTTACGATTAATTTAATGAATAAAAAATGTCCAAAGCGACAAGCCTTTACAAAGTTTATTTTCTAATAAATATTAGTTTATACAGTTCGATTAAAATTCCCATCGTATATTTTTTAATTCGAAAATCAATTGAAACATCTAGATATATATATATTTTTTTTTTTGTGCGAAACGTGATCTAGCGACGTGAACTGCATTCAGAGTGATCTGCATCCTGTGAATCATGGCGCTATCTCTCGGCTCGAGGTGTCTTCGATAATTCCGACAACTTGGCGACCTCCTTTATTCGCGACGAGAAAAAGAGAGAGAGAGAGAGAGAGAGAGAGAGAGACGGATATTCTTATCGCCCGTATGTGTTTGCATCTGCATATGCGAATCGATTGATCCGCTTTCCCCGCGCATATTCGTTCACTTTTTTGTGTCACGCTTTTTTTGCATAATGCTGCGCTTTATAAATCGCGACTCTAACACACGATAACGATAAATTTATCGTATCAATGGATGAATTTATTATTAATTTCTCTTTTCACGGTTTTTCCATCTGAAATATCGCTAAACATAGGGATATGTATATGTATATAACGTTCGTCAAGAAACAGACAAGAACAATTGTGTCGCATATTCAAGGTCATAATAAACGTCAACTAACGTATACTCATTTATAATTCAATTTTCTTTCTAATTCTTTTAGCCGTTTGTCCAAAGCTATTAAAAGTTTACAATAATTACGAATGATTTACATTAAAATATACGTAAAACATTTTCCAAACTTGATCCCATCAAGTATCTTTTTAATTATGTTTCTTTAAAGATTTTTTAATTTCTTTTCTTATAGCATATTTTTGTGTAATTAAATTTGAAATTAAAATATAGCGTTAAAATAGCGTCGTTTGTTTATCTTTTATTTTCTTAAAATTTATTTTTAAAAAAAATTTTAGTTTTTATCTTGTTAATCACTCGAAAATTATTAATTTATTACTATAACTATCATATTAATCTCAATATTATTCATAGATTTAAAAAATCACATCTGCTCTCTCTCTTTTTTTAGAAAAAGACAGGATTTTTTATTTATTATTAAATCTAGTTTATGTATTTTTCTGCGATAACACATTTCATTTCTAATGTTTATTTTATACATATGCATGTATACACAAGTATACACAAGTATATATTTAATAATTAATACATACATGTATTGTTATTTTTCAAATCTTATTCAAAACAATAAATATATTATTTAATACCGCAGTTTGATTTTTCAATTTTTAAATACGTACATTTGTTTACGTTTATTTACGTGGTAATGTTTCTCTCGTTGGCTAGTGAGAAGATTGTGATTAATTCAGTTTACGGATGACGTAGTCGGCTCAATCTCTGAATGCAAATCAAACTTGTTGGCCTTCCTCGGAAGTGGTTCCGCGATGATGCGACTCGTCACTCGTCGAGGAACAGAGGAAGTAGGAGATTGAAGGGTGAGGAGAGAGAAAACTCAAGATGTTCTTATGATATAGCATTCGAGGCTCGCATAAAAATTTCACGTAATTCGAAGAGTGAGACAGGAATATAAATTAATATTAAATAATATAAATATATAATATAATATGTAAAATATATAATATATAATATATAATATAATTTAATATTAAAAATTAAGACATCTGGAGAAAGAGAGAGAGAGAGAGAGAGAGAGAAAGAGATGATCTATATCAGACAGAATAAAAGCGTAGTATTCAATCATTTTGATATTTATTATAGAGTATACGCATCTGACGTCGATTCTCATACGTCAGTGCATCAAATAAAAGAAAAGGAAACAAGTGAGAGAAATCCGTTATCATTCATAAATTAGTAAGAATTTGTTTGAATTCTCGTAAATGATGTAGAAGCAGCAGTAAGCGAGATTAATAAATAACGGTGATATATTGAATTGTTCGCGAAACTACAATACATCAGAGATACACTTGTTTCCCTCTCGCAAGCTTTATAATCGCTTATAGTTGTTGATCACCGCATTATTTCCTTACTTACAATCCGCTTACTTACAATGCCTCGCTTTGAGAAAAGCCGCGTAAAAAAAAAAAGATACATCATTCTTGTATGATTTGTTTGCCGCTCCAGCTTATCGGATATATTATACTTCTGCAACTGAAGTTTATTGTAAGATTGACGAGAGTAAGCGCTTTTTGATTATAATTGCGCATGTATTATACATGCGTCAACATTTTTTCTACAATATCTGTGTAAATATTTATGTTATCTGTAAAGTATTCTTGTTGCGTCTCCCGCGAGTACTTGTGTCATTGATATCTTTCGGCAATTTCTCAATGCGCGACCTATAATTCACGTCTCGGGCATATATTGGGAGAATATTTATTTTTTTTTATTTATAAATGAGAATTTTTTCAATTTTTGTGTATAGTGTTAATTTTTCAATTCCTTTCCACATTATTTTACACATTATTTATTATTTCTTTATATATATACATATATATATATATATATATATATATATATGTATTTAATATCACCTATTTAATTAACATATACAAAATATATTCGTAATAATTTATGACCACGTGATGCCGTCGCAAAGAAGACCCGATTTTTTTCAATTCTTCGGTCTCCATAAACAATTCGTAAATGTTATGCGTGGCAAGTAGCGTTGTGCAATTGTTAAAACAGACAGCGCGTCTTGAATACACCTCGTTAAGCTAAAGTCCAATATAAAGCTAAAAATAAAAACAAGAGGGAGAGAGAGAGAGAGAGAGAGAGAGAGAGAGAGAGAGAAAAAAGGAGAACTGATGTGCGCGGACCTACCTCAGATAAACTGCAACCATCATATGCATATGCATTTAGAAATTAATGCACGTGTTACTTACTACATAGTGTATGCCCGATGGGAGAGCGAGCGTTTAGTATTGCGCGTTTTGACGCGCATGCACAACACGTTAATTAGACAAGCGATCGTACACGCGTATACGAACGTATCTGTGTGGAAGAACGACGCAAACGACGGTGACATCATCGTCGACGCATGCGCGGATCCACGATCCATGGATCCGATCCATGACCGTACGCATGATTCAAACGGAAATGGTTCTTTAACCCAGTAATAAAAGTAGATTAGCGAAATCTCTTTGTTCAAATCTATTTCCGTATTATACAGGGAAGTCCCATGGGAAGTTAAACAGCTGAAACTAATCAGCTGTTTGTTGTCATTTTTAAACGCACTTATAGTGAGAAAAGTAAAACATCTTCTAATAGAGGACATTTATGGTATATAGTTTTATTTATATATGGACACTGTTAAAGACAATCGGAGATATTTTTATTATTTAATAAATGCTTTAAAAAATGACAGCTGATTACTTTTATTTTATATAAAGAAAAAGATAATCTCTTTAAATAGATCTAACTTTTAGCAACGATCTCCACCATATTCTTTTAAGAGGTAGAAGAAGGAAGAGGAAGGAGAAATTGTGAGTTTTGTATTATTAATACTAAATAAAAATTAATATTATTGACACGAAAAACATCTATAATTTAACTTAAGAAATTATAAGTGCTAATTTTTCTCATCTTGATCTTTTTATTAAAAATATGAAAAAACCATTAATTGTCTGTTTAAATATTTTGCATAATGTTAAAAAATATTTTATTTTTCGCTATATTCTAATATCCCTTAATACTATGTGTAAAACTGCTATTTGGTAGTATAATGTTATATGTCATCTGAAAGTTTACATACAAAATGCATTAATATTATTTATAGAAACATATTGTTTAAAATTGGAAGCGTAAAAGACGTTTTGCAATAATTTGCATGCGATAAAAAGCATACGATAGTAAAATTCCAGAAATACTGCAACGCGTAATGTTTACAGAAATTATTTCACGCACTTATACAGAATCGATTGGCAGACGAAGAAAAGAAAAGAGCAAGAGAAAGAACGACTTTCAAAATGTTGAAAAATAAAAAGAAGTACATTTATATCAGCTTGAAAACTTGAAATTACGTAACGCGAGAAAGCTCAATAGCACAAAAGAGTCTTGCGAACACGATAACGGAATTATCGTCGATACTATATAGGTGTGTGTATGTGTGTGTGTGTGTGTGTGTGTGTGTGTGTGTGTGTGTGTGTGTGTGCGCGTGTATGTATGTACAATATGTGTAAAAATATAGTAGAGTTACTTAACATAATGTTAACGTCGACGCTTTATTGCGACGCGGTCTTGCGTCGTTTCGAAAAGATAATGCATTATTATTTTTTCAAAGACGCATATATCATATAATATAATCTCTTATTTAATCCTTTAAGGACATATATAAACGTTTTGTCAAAATGTTTTTTTTTTAAGTGACGAACATATATATATATATATATATTATAATTTTAATATAAATTAAAATATAAATTAAAATATAAAATTAATAATTAATTTGTGAAATATAAATTATTTTAATTATGTAAATATATACTTTGAATTTTCACAAAAGGTAGCTATTTTAAAAGGATTAAAAAGGAATTCTACGAATCATCTATGTAAAAAATTAATATATCTAATACATTTCGAGATTCATAAATCTGACATTGCGTAAAACACTTTTAGCTTTTTAAAATATAATATTAAAATTAATGATTAATTTGTGAGTTTCAATAAATACTTGTTTTGTAAAATATATAATTTAATCTCAAAAACGTAAATAATATTTTATATCAAACTAATTCTTTTTTATAATACCTCTATTATATAAAAATAAAATTTTTAATTCTATAGAGCAAATTTTTACTTCACTCAAATTCACAAATTAATTATTAATTTTATATTTTAATGTATTTTTATATAAATTTTATTTTATTATCTATATTCTATCAATTTATACTTATTATATTTATTTATTGTTACATGTAATTTATATACAATTATTAATTTATATTTTAAAAGCCTTAAGCTTTTTAAATAGAAGCGCGCTTTGCGTATCGCTCCAAATGTCAAATACATGAATCTCGTGAAGCTTATTAGATTTAACTTTTGACATAGCTGACTCGTCCAGTTCCTCGTTAATCTTCCCTCTCTTTTTCTCAAACTCGCGTTGATCGCTACTAGCTACGTTACTGGGGAAGAATACGATTATGACGGAGGCGACGCGTCGGCGGGTCGTCGGCACGCGTCAATGAGCCGTCCCGCAGCAGTCAGTCGCGCGCGCGTATCGCTCCGGATCGGCAGCACGTTTTGCGTCGCGCGCGGGAGTGTCATCGTCGTCGTCGTCATCGCCGGGGAGGGGGACAGATTTGTCTCGCGAATCTCGCGGCCTTGATAGTGCGCGTCGGGAAATACGCGCGCGATTAGAATAGGAGGAAGAGAAACGCGAGCGCGGAAATTCCAGAGAAAGAGAAGCAGCGAGAGCTTCCTCGGCTGTGCTTGTTGACAGGGGAGCGAAAGAAGAAGAGGCCGGAGATATCGTTGCTGTTGGCACCCGGGGCACCCGTCGCCGATTCGACAAGAGTCACGGACGCGAGATAAGGATCCCGCGAGTGTTCTCGCCCGATTATATCGGAGCGACTATACATATAGTGTAAGCGTTTCGGCTCTTAAGCACCCGAAGGTCGTCGCGTACATGCGTGAGCCGACTGACTGGCTGCGGAGTCGCGGACAACACGCGCGTACGTGCGTGCGTGCGTACGTGCGTGCGTAAGTATGCACCAGATCGTTCGCGGAATCGCAAACGGATGAATCTCCATGAGCTCGATTTTCACTAAAAGGTGCCAAGAGAAAATCCAATCGAATTAAACGTATTTTTATAAAGCACAAAAAAGAGAAAATATATTTATATCTCCTCCCCCCAAAAAAAAAAAAAAAAGAATTGATGAAATATCCACATATATATTATTAGCTTTACGCGTCTTAAATTAGATCTTACGAGACGCAACGACAAGGAAGATCAAGAGCGATCGACCTCATAAAGTGCGAAAGAAAAAAAAAAAAAAAAAAAAAAAAAAAACTTGAGGCAACGGAAAGTTTGGGAGTGATACGCGACGAAAATATGAAAATATCGTGAGGAATGTGAAATATCGCGCGCCGATAATAAAAGATTTCGCGAGTTCGAGATCGGCGCAAAATCGAGCCGGCGCGCTTTCGGACTTTCGGAGCCGCTGGTCTTTCGCGAGTGAAGGTCGCGTGAAATGCGCGTTATTTATTTGGACACGCGATCTGAGAGCGAGTTTCGTCAAAGTTTTCGGCCAAATCTCCCGTCGAGACGCAGTTGCGTCGCCATCGATTCAACGTGGTCCCGAGGAAACGCCCTTGGTAATTAATTACCCTATTACGTCATGTGACGCAATATTTACCTTTTAATCAGCTTTCTTTTTAACGCACTTTTTAATATCCCCGAATAAATACATTGCTTTGTATAAGAAACAAAACGAATTAGATGAGAACCATCGTGCAACTAGAAGAATTACGTAAACATTATTTTCTCGAGTAGAGATTTATAAATAGAGAGAACAATTCTATCAATCGCTTCAAATTTTTTTATACCAAATTTAGAAAAAAAACACACACGCAGCAAACATTTTCCTCAATCTTTTTTTGTACATTCTTTTCTTACATGTGTATGCAAAATTATGTAAAAATATACAATATTACACGGATCTACGAATAATAGAAAAGTTGTGCTTTAAAATAGATTTTTCTATCGTATCAATAAATATTTATTTTTATTCTACCATTTGTAGGTTCTTAAAAAATCCTACAATACATAAACCGTAGCTTAATTAATTTGTCTTACGAATTAATCTACACTAAAAGTCATCACATATATCAAGGAAGAAACTAGAATTTAATTTTCTGACTTCTATATCCAGTCAGTAAAGAGTCTCTCGAATTAAAATTTTTCTAAAATAAATTCTTAAATTAAAATATCAATCTCTGTGAAATTATTGACTTTTAAAGACTAAAATTATAAGATATCAAAGAATAAGATTTTCTTATCTATTTGCGTCTTTGAAGTTTTATTCTTGGAAAACACTTCATTATCCATCGTTTATCGCTCTATAATCATTGATGAGAGAGAGAGAGAGAGAAAGAGAGAGAGAAAGACAAACAGATTTGAAGCATTATAGCGTTGTTTTTTTATCGAAACAGAGAGAGAGAGAGAGAGAGAGAGAGAGAGAGAGAGAGAGACAGAGAGAGAGAGAGAGAGAAACATTTTTGCATTTGTACAATAAAAACTTTGTTACGCAGTATAATTTTATGCACGTACGTGAGTTACGTGTGTGATAATCGCGTGCCTGACAACTAACATTCTCGTTGTTATACATCAAATTAACGCACGAGTACTTATTGTTAGTAGTCAGGCAATTTTCTAACGATCGCGCGCGTTCGTTTTTTATTACACGGAGAAAATTTTATATTAAAATTTACTATGTAGTAATTATGGACCATCACTCTAACAAGGAAAGGTATGGAAGTGTCTCCCTTCGATTTTAATACGCTTCGAATATGTTGTAGTCTAAGTCAAAATAGGAGACACGTATTTTTTTATACGTGCCCATACGGTCGTTAAGAATATGAAACACCCTCTTGAGAAAAATCGGTTTTTTTTATATTGCTGAGCAAATACCGTCGAAACGGTAAGAGATATAAAAAAATAGTTTCATGGTTTTTAATGTACTTTAAACTGCAAACTGCATAATCAGATTTTTCTAAAATGTTATATTTTTCAAAATCCTCCATCCTCCCTTTATTTTTTGAAAATTGAAGTAAGTTAAAGTGCTATGTAAAACTGCAAAAATTGCGTAAATTGATGTAATTTTTATAATTTTACATAGCACTTTTCACAATTATTACATACCACAGTAATTTTTAATATAAAATTTCCTCCGTGTACAGACTTATTTATAATTACAGATGTAAAAGCACACGTCAAAAGATATTTTCTAAAAACTTATAAAATAGTAAATTAATTTATGATTTTTAATTTTAAATTATATCCTATAAAAATATACACAATTTGCTTAAATTTTATTAAAATTTTTTATTTTATATTTTATTTGAGTTTTTTTAATTTTATATCAGTCTCATATGAAGACTAAGAACGCACAGTTAGAAAATTTGTGTTTTCTTGTTAACAATTTTATTGGTTAAATTTTTATGTTAAGATTTAATACATTTACTTGTTAATTTAACATATTGCTGTTCTGTTAAATCAAGTCAAGAGAGAGTATTAAATTATTAAAACAACTGAAAGAGTATAAAAATAACACAATGTGCACGTATTCTTAATTTTACACAATAAATATATTCCGTATTATTAATGACAGGATTTATCTGTTAAAATTTACAAAAAAATATTAAGTTTATTCTATAATATACTCGTATAAGAGTAACTGTTAACAGTAATACAGTCATTTCTCGACGCAATCTCGATGTATATTGACATATGTCGACTTGCGAGTGCATTCAACAGTATATCCAAAATTATTGCAAACATCTGTTTTATTTTATTATACGTATGTAAATTATTATTAATTATTATTATATTTTAACCAAAATACTATATACTTAATGTGTTTACACGTACACAAAATTAAAAAAAATTAATCTATTATATGTATATACGCAGAATAAAATTGCCATTTATATATAGAACATTGCTATAAAAATTGTTTTTTATATTTGATTTGTTGTTAGTATTTACGTAATATCTAATATTTGATTTTGGATCATAACACGTGGCTAATGCGTATAAGTATTGTTGCTATCGAGACAGCGTTGCCAGAACGAGTAATATATACATTATATAACAATAATGTTACAATAATATTATTTTCTCGATAAATTTTTACACAAAAATTATGTCAAATTATGAAATTTACATGTATTTTTATGTTAAAGTATAACATAATATTAATGTTATTAATGTAATTTAACATATGCATAATATGTTAAATTAACAAAAAAATTTCTGTAGACCGTTTGGGACATTAAATAAAAGATAATAAAAAATTTTAATTAATTAATAAGACATTAAATTTTCCAACTGTGCAATATTCATTATCTGTTCTTATATTTATTAAGATTTAAGATCTTAATTAAGATCTTAAAATTCCATTCAACTTATCTATTGGTCGAATTAAAAGAATTTATGATCCTAGTTTTTATTATCGTTAAATGTTTATATATTTTGTTATTGGTTTCTTATTTTTCATTTAATAATAAGCGTATTATGCTTTTAAGTCTTTTATTCAGGTGCGAAGGTTAGTTTTATTAGAAAAATGTGCTAATCATATATTTGCTTTAGATCCGATTTTAACCTTCAATTAAAGTTGTCGCGACGAATTTAGAATAGCGGAAGCAATAAATGGATTAAATTTAATCATTAACAAAAATAACGGATTCAGTTTAATTATCAATGAAAAACAATAATCACATTATATTGACCGATTTAAAAAACTATTTATACATTTTTTAATTTATATATTTTATTTAAAATAAAATGAGAAACTTTTCGAACAAAATTCAATATTATATTAAAATATAAATTATGATAATCTTATACGATAAAAGAAAAATTAGTGAATTAAAATTAGTGAGTTAACATTAATATTTCTATTTTTTCCAAATTTCTATGTTTTACAGAAATAAAAGTTTTAAATTTCTTTTATAATATATAAACTATTATAAAACTATATAATATAAAATTAATTATATATAATAATATAAAAATGTATTACAACAATTTGAGGAAATATTGTTTTAGTAGTGATTGAAATTAATCAAAGTCTTATTACACATCTAATGAACGTCAATATGGCAATCGACTGTTAAATGATGATAATACGATCTTTATTGTCTCGAGAACATAGGTTATCATGAAATTTTTAACGAATATCTATTTAGAATGCGATTGTTCTTCACGCGGGATGTTGCAAGACTGTCCATATTCTTTTTATCGATCATCATTGATTTTAATTGCAACGTAAGCCACTTCTCGATCTGGTAAAAATTTATGCAAGAATGTATATTACGCGTTCTACATATCTTTCTTTTTTGCATTAAATACATGATATGTAGTGTTAATGAACGAGCGTTATCGAATGATAAAAAGCTGTCAAATAACAAAAAAAGAAAACACAGTCCCGGATATCGAGATACATAATGAAAAGCATTCATATTTAGTTGTAACGCAAAGTTGCTCGATAAACACTTTTGTAATGTTAATGGTGACATCGAAAATAGTTAAGCAAAAATAGTACTTGTGTATGTGTAACTTTGATGCAAAGGAAGGGAGCTTTTTATTTCTACGCGAATAGCAATGTGGGATTGAAAAGACGTGATTAGATTTAATTTTTTTAACAATTTTTCAAAAAATTTATTGCCGCATTTTTATTATTAATTCTTGCCACATATATTGCACTGAATGTTTAGGTCCACCAATCATACTGTGCATCGTATTATTTTTTATAAAAAAATCAACGTTTTTCAGATGACAATATTTTTAGATTAATTATGACATTATTCGAGTAATTTTAAGATAAATAATATCGAATATTTTATTATAAATTTTAATGATTAGAAAAGTGAATTAGATATAATAAAAAATATTATATAAATAAATATGATATAATCTAAATATAATCATTAATAAAACTGCAATAAATAAATAAATATATATAAAATTAAAAATATTTAGAAATGTTTTTTAATAAATCTTTTATGATTTTTAAATTAATTAACAATTTTTTTAATTTCTTTATATAATTTACTTAAATTAAATATATTGATAATTTTTTAATTCATAATACATTTATAAAAAATATATAATTATATTAATAATTATATAACTATATTAATGCTATGATCTGTGACATTTGCGATGATTTATTTCACAGATTTACATAGGAACAAAGTTTATGGGACCAAAAGAGACTTAATTATTGAGGAAACACAGTATGAAGACGGTCTCTAATCAGGACGCAAAATTAGAAAAAATCCAGGCTATAGCTAACATGGAGAATCCCGGCCATGTCACGAGGCTGATCCGAATCGAGGAGCATGCGTTGCAACGCGTTTCGATTCCGGACTGCTCGTCCGTGAGTTCTCTGGAGGAGGGTTACGGATCGGCCGAAGACATGTCAACCAGCCCGGACACGTCGTGCCGTTCGAGCGCGGACGCGGACAAGAGCTTCGATCTCGACGAGGAGTTTCGCGAGAAGTTGACTAAATTCGAGAACATAATCGAGAAGATCGAGAATCTGCATTTCGCTCGCGACGAGGACGACGATAACGAGGAGAACGATGAGAATAGGACGTGTCACGTTAGCAGCGAAAAAAACGTTGACAATGTGGAGTATCGGGACACCTGCAAGTCGCGAGCGAACCGTCAGGCTGATAACGAAGATGTAAACAACAATGAGGACAGCAACGACACGTTCGACGACAAGGACGAGCAGTACCTGCCGTTCAACATCCGCGACGTCGAGGAACGACGTCGACACTATCTGGACGATCGAAATTCCTCGAACGACGATTCAGAAGCCGAGGAGGAGCGACGAGATGAACAGAAGCACGAAGATTCCGATTTGATCGAACGAGGACCGATAAAGCCGGACTTTCAGCCTTTACGAGCTGGCCATCATCCTTATTCCATGGTCAGCTGTCTGTCGCGTGCCAACGACAGCGTCGACGTGGCTCACGTGGACTACGATAAAACCGCCGAGCAGATTTTGAGGAACAAGGATTACAGTGAGAAACTGAATCCTTGCTTGGATCAGCTGTCGAACTCGAACTGCCGAAATAATCAGTCGTCGTCGATTGGTGCGATAGTTGCGGGTCTGGCGATGGACTCCGGCTGGAGCGGAGATAATGGCGACAATATCTTTCACAGCGGAGATCCTACTGGTGACGTAAGTCTATTAAAGTGTCATTGAGACTATGTAGTAACACGACGTACAATAATATTTCTACGAGATTGTATACGGTCCTCTTCAGGTCATTGTTACGTTACGAGACTTTAAATATCGAGGCGCATTTTTTTTCTCAAATAAAATTGCACAGAAATTGCAAAAAGGGAAAAAAATCTAAAAGAATTGTTTATATATTTTTTTATTAATATGAAATTTTTTTTTAATAATAATAATAATAATTCGTCATTTAATATCATGTAAAAAACGAATTAAGTTGATCAATCTGCAAGTATTATAATTGATATGTAATAAATAATATTAAGGGAACATTTTCTTCTTCTAGATAAAATTGCATAAAAATTGCGAAAAAAAAATATCTAAAAGAATTAATTATTTATTTTTCAATAATATAGAACATTTTCATAAAAATCACTTGAGATTTAAAATTGAGAACTTGAGAAAAAAAAAAGCAAATTAAATAGATTAATTTGAGGATGTTACATTTGACATGTAATAAATAAGTCTATCAGATATTTTTAACTCTATTAATTTTCCTTTATGCAAACAAAATTTTTACTTGTTCTAAAAAATAACTAAAAACTTATAAAGATTCTTTCCTTCTGAAAAAAAAAAAAAAATAAATCGTGCAATTACATAATTATTTAGTCGATTGACGAAAGCATAAATTACGCACGATGGAAATCACCGTATCGGAATAAAACACAATACACGACGCAGAAAAATTTCCCAAGTAGGTCTACTTATAATTGAACAAGAATTTATCTTATTTCAGACCGCGGCACTTCCCTCCATAATCGTCAACGAGTCGGGAGAGGAGTCCTTGATGGACATCCTGTCGCGCAACGGCTTTCAAGCGGCGATACTCTCAGACGCCGGCAGTCACTCGATCCCGTCGCCGAGAAGCGCGAAAACTTGGTCATCCGATTCTCCGGCGAGTAGCTACAACTACAACGTCGTCTCGAGGTCGAACAGCCGGGCCTCGAGTCGCGCCCAGTCGCCCGGCTCGGCCACGAACCTGGAGTCGCCGCAGATGCACGTCAACGTCATCGGCAGCCCCCTCGGTTCACCGCAGGTAAGCCCCGATCGCGATGATGATCCGCATAAATGCATGAAGAGCGACGCGAATGCATAAATAGCACGGAATAAGTAAAACCGCAGAAGCTTTTCACGCGACTGTATTTCGTCGTGATTTGCCGATAATTCGATATTGCAGGGAATTAGATTGAAAGTTAATAACTCTGCAATACATTTCGAAATTAATGAGTTTGCCACTTGGCACTTTTAATCTTTTAAAATATAAAATTAATAATTAATTTGTGAATTCAATTAAAATAAAGATTTGCTCTGAATTATAAAATATTTATTTTCGTGAATTTTCATGTACACACATTAAGCAAGAAATCATTAATGTAATATATTATTAAAATGTATGTGATATCATAATGATGTGTAATATGTAATATGTAATGTTGTTAAATGATATTTGAAATAATATTTTGAAAACGTTCTTATATGATATTCAAGAATATCATATGATAAAATAATAGGTATAAAATAATTATAAATTACGTTTAAAATCAAATTACTTTATAGAACGTTATGTTATAGCGTTACATAAAATTAATATGTAAATTAAATAGAGTCGCGAATTTCACTTTTACAGATTTTGAATTTATTCGCTATAGTAGATTGGTATCAAGCTCACGCGGTTTATCTCTAGACCTGATGATGTCGGTATTTTTGTAGACGATATTTTTATTATACATTCAACGGACTATATCTTGTACGATGTTATCGTACAAATTTCTCTTCTGTTCGTTATATATCTGATCGTTCCCCCTGTGTGATTAAGCTATTTGATGATATAATAATATTACTTTTTTCAGACTTTTTTATGACTTTTCGTAAAATATTTTAATTCAGAAGATTCTATTGTCGGATATTATATATATAATATGAAAGCAGAAATGCAATAAAAAAATTTAAATAAGCAAAATTTTATGCACAACCGACACGTCGCGTCGTTTCGTCCACAAAACGCCTTTTATCACAGTTTTACGGAGTCTCGTAAAATATTCACCTGTACGAATTTATGCGGCAGTTACTTGACATTCGTCACGCGTTTCATCACGATAAATAAACGTGAAACGAATCCACTCGATGGCAGATGGTTTCCATTAATCGAACGTCTTTCTTTCGTTCAGGTCGCGTCGACCTACCGAGTGCCTCAAGCATTACTGTCCTCCTCATCCTCGTCTTCTAATAGATCCTACAGTGATGTGTCCAGCCCATTGAATTATCAGACACCTCTGAATTATCAGCTCGAGGATCAGCTCGACGAAACGCTGTCCGATTGGAACACCTACGACTCCTCGGGGACCATCGTCAACAGCAGCGATACCATCGAGTTGTTGCAGCTCGTTGAGCAGGTCATTGAGGAGGACAATCAACGCAAGGAGTCGCTGAAGGAGCCGCAGGTCGCCTCGAACGCCCCGTGTTTTTCGTTGGGCTACAACGATCGTATATGCGTTGTTCCTCCGGTGCGAGGGACATTGGAGAACAACTTGGAGCGCGGATGTCGCGACGTGCGAAAGAGTGAAAAGTCCATCTGTTTTAACGCAAGCCACTCCATCAACAACCCCATGTCGGTTTACACGAGCAAGCAAAACACCAGCGGAGGCACGCTCGTGAATTGCACGCCGGTCAACGGCCAAGCGACTTCCAGTCTGCAACAGAGATATTACGAGCCGAACGTAAAGAACGATCAGGTGAACGTGTCCACGTGTCACAATACCTTGCACAATATCGCTGCCTTAAATGACAACGAGAAGATGCCCGAACAAAACGCGTCTCGAGAGAAGTACGAAATGATCCGTGCCAACATATCCAACGGAGAGAAGAGATACAATCAGGCATCGTCGATATTTGTAACCAATGACTATCAGATACCAACGATGGTCTTTTCTTCGTTTATACCTAATCGTCCGCAGAGGTAAGCTTGACAAAATTTCCGACACGTAAAATGTAATTACGAAAATTGAATGAGTGACAGCAAAATAATTCGTGAAATAATGACATAAAAAAAAAAAAAAAAAATAGAAAATGTGCTTATCAAATATAATTAAATATAAATTTTAATTAAAAACTTTTCGCCGAGTTTGAACAAAATAATCTTATTAAAATATAGGTTTTTTTTTGGAGGGAAACTATGAAGATATGCTCTAAAATGTAACGCGTTTTTATTACGTATTTTTAGCTAGTGCGATGCAAAAAATATTGCATTCTATGTTTCCGCGAAGTTATAAAATAATAGACATTGCAATGAAATATACGATAACGAAAAAATGTTACGAAGGATACATTATTCAAGTTTTCTGTCAATGGCATGTTTTTTTGAAGACATTAAAGAATGCAGAGGCTAATTATAAATTGGAAGTAATAATCTCTGAATTCTCATATTGAGTACAAATAAATATGTTTTTTTCTTAATCTATTTTTCAACATAATTTGAATTTGCATGAAAGTTATATAGTTTTTATACCGCTTATATTAAAATATGCAATTATCATGGCTTTCGCATGAAATAGATATGATAAAAAGTGTGGTTAACGACTCGGTTCGTTGCGACAGAAACTCGAATCGAGGCATATTACCATGGCCTTCGTTAAACTTGCCGTCCGTAAGAGCGAGCGAGAGATTAAAGGAAGGATTGCATCCTAAGGAAGTGGAAAGAGCCATGAGTAATCTCCTGAAAGAGCCCGTAGAGAAACTAGCGGCTGCGGACGAGGACGGTGATACGTAAGTGATACTCATTTTATTTGATATGTAAATTTATGATTAAAGAGCATATGTGTTAAAAATATACATATCTTACATATATTTAATACATATTATTTGATATTCGAATATATACTATTTTTATGTAATCAGTAAAAAAAAGCCTGTGTCATTTAAATATAATACAATTTAATTAACAAATCAATTTTTTTCTTTTACTTTTAATCTTAATTTTGACCGATTTGCAATGGATTTTTTATTAAGTCTTTTGAGGCTTTTATTGTTAATAAGGAAAAAAATATTTATCACAATAAATTCTATAATTTTATTAGTACGTATGTAATATGTGTGTGATTAATTAACAATTTTATAAAGGCTTTTCCATTAATTTGAGGTTTAATTTTGAAAAGTTAATATTGTAATATTATAATACTAATATTATAAAATATTTTCCATTAATTTGCTCCTTAATATTGAAAATCTTAAACATTCTAAATAAAAACAATCACTCGTGAACGCGTCATGTTAACATTATTGTTATACGTGTTATTACATAAATAACAGGACATTGATGTGTCTGGTGGGCAATCCGGAACAATTGATGAAAAAGAAAGCATATCTGGCACCCTTGGTCGAGAGATTGGGCAACGTACCGAGCGCCCTGTCGATGGTGAACAATCGCGGCGAGGACGCTTTGTACTTGGCCGCTATGAATTGCCCGGAAATGCCGTATGTCAGCGGATATCTGGCCGCCGCGATGTTACAAAAAGGGCTCGAAATCAATCAAAGACTATATCACATGCGTGTGAGTTTTCTTACATATGTCTGATTCTTTATTGTAGGAGAGAGTCGTAGATTTTGCAGGGTTCGTTAATCGCATTCGTATAAAGTAATTGTCCGTTTTACTGTGTCTATTAATGTGTCTTTGTATATAAATAAATTAGAGAAAAAACTAGCACAAATAGAAATAACATTTTTTTTTATTTAAGTAAAATTATTAATGTGTGTAATATATGATACAAAAGAAAATATTTTATCCTACTTGCGCTAGTTTTTTATGGCTTATTTAAATACAAAGGCATAGACATAGTATAATAGGGACGATCATTCTACAATTATTCTCATTTAAATCGAGCGTGTATTAGATCGGATGAATCTTCAGCTTCGAAAAATATCTATTACATTTCTTATCGCTAAAATAATTGCATATATTTCATAATAAATACATTTTCAAGCAACTAATTATATATAAATAATTGTGATATTTTCTTGAAAAAGAGGAATAAACGTAATTAAAAGGAACTAGACGGATCAACTACGTCAAAAAAGTTAAGAAATATAATTTAAAAAAATATATATATAATATGTATAAAAAATATATAAAATATATATAATAAAAGTTAATAAATAACACATTTCGAGATTCATGAAAAATTAAATTCCTATTTATGAATTCCTTTTTATGAATTTTTACATACGATTATTATAAAAAAAAATTAGTTTAGTCTGAAATAATATTTATGATATAGAAATTAAATTATATTCTAAAGGATAACTCTTTACTTTAATTCACATAAATCAATTATAATTTTATATTAAAAAAAACTAAAAGTACTTTTTATGTCAAATTCAGAATTTTGAATTAGATTCATTAAAGTTTGACGTAACTGATCCGTCCAGTTTTTCCTCAAACGTGATTAATGAACAATTTTAATAATAACTTTATGCGTTTTATACAAACAATTTTTCCGATGCTATCATATTTTTCTCATTTCAGGGTGACACGCTGATACACTCTATCGCGGCGCAAGGCGATTCTCACGGGGAGGTCCTGGCGGAATTGTTAACGTTAAAGACGCTGCAAGGCAATTCCGTTTTCAATCTCTCCAACTGCAATTACGATGGTAAGTCAAGCATAGTAATGAGATTAAAAAGGGCCAATCGAGATTGGCCGATCTCTGAGATAAGTGAGAACATGAATATTTGTGCATCATTCCAGGTAAAACCGCTCTTCACATAGCTGTCGAATCGCACGATCCTACCGGACGAGGTGTCAAGTCCTTGGTGACGACGCGTCTGCTGTTGGAGAACGGCTCGGATCTCAAGGTCAAAGAGAGCAAGTGCGGTGACACCTCTTTACACATGGCGGCCTCGTTGAGTTGCGATCCCGCGCTCATAAAGGTAATTCACCCGAGAAGGGATTTCCCTCCTCTTCAGTGTGTCAGTTATTCCCGAATCGCCTATTGCATTTTGATAAAGCGATATTTATACGATCTGCGGAGACATTGAAGTTTCTGAACAATTTTGAAATTTTCAAAATTTCGAGAATTTGATTTGATTTTCTGACGAGCATAAACAAAATTGTCTAACAGCTGATTTCAAATGAACTTTACCTTAACATGAAACATAATTTGTACTTTAATTGCGATTTATTATATTCGCGAGTATCTATCAATTAAACATGATGTCTCTTTCTTTTCTGTAATTTTTATGTAAAAAGCTTGTTTCTCTCTTTCTTTCTCTCTCCTTTTTAATCCCGTGTAAATCAATAAATGAAAAATGGAATTATAGAGGGTTACAGAAAATTAAAGAAATAATCCTTTCACTCTTATTCATCTACAATTCCGCGCGATAGCCTCGTGACACGAACTGCATTGCATCGATAGTGGATTATCATATTCAACGATTACAAAACAGTACCATGTTATGTGTCGGGCGTTAATAAAAATTCAATGTGGTGGCCACTTGTCACGTTTTCTTCTGTCGCATTTACATAACACGTACGATAATTCCTTCTTATTTGGGAAAAAAATATACTTATTGATAATCATTCTTTATCTCTTTTATAGATAAAAAGCATTTGTTTAACAATAAATTTACATTGGAATTTACTTATATAATAATAATATAATAACATCTCTTAATTTATAAATAGCATTCAGAAAAATATAAAAAATCAGTGTATAAAAGATAAGGGGGTATTTTAGATATTCTTTAAAATGTTAATTTTTTAAAAGTAATTCCTTTTAAAAATTATCTTTAAAAATAATTTTTTTCTTTTAAGATAGCTTACAAAGAGATATAAGACGGAACATTTTTAACATGAATTATTTAACATACTCGAGAATCGTTCATTTTATTACGTTATATTTTCGATTTGAGGAAGGATCAAATTTTTGTATTTTATCATGAGTGATGAAAATATATCGTGACAGTTTTTGTTTTACACAAATTACACTCACAGGCTTTTCTCGCGTTCAACAGGTGTTACTGTGCAAGGCTAATTCGAGGATCGTAAACGAGACCAATTACATGTGCAACACGCCGTTGCACATGGTCGCGGCCGTTTCGAATGCCGTGAGTTTGGAGAAGCAGAAGGAAGTCTGCCGGCTTCTGGTACAAGCCGGTGGTCAGACCAACATACAGAATCGACAGGGAAAGACGCCTCTGGCTCTCGTGTCGCCTGAAAGGAAGGAGGCTATCAAGAAAATATTCTACAAGAAATTATGATGACGATTAATTAAGACATGGAAGAATAGAGTCCGACTGGTCGCGGACTCTACAGGACAAGACTGATCTCTAGAAGTGTTCGAAGGAACAAGCATTTAGACTTCATGAAGATTTTCCGCTTACATACGCAACACGTTATGGATTCGCGACACGTTCATTGCGAGAAAAGCCTTCAAGACTGTGACTCAAGCTGTGAGAGAAAAAGTACTGACGAGATGTAACATTGTTGATTGTGCGAAATTATTGTGACCGAAGTATTCGAGTTGCGAATCTGATAAGAAGCAATTTATAATACGAGTGACTTCATATTCACGATGTTGATCTAAACGCGGGCGTGTATTAATTTAAAATTAATTAAAGTTTCAAAAACTAATGATCAATATATTGTGTGATGATAGAAGTAAGAAAAAAATATTATATATATATATATATATATATATATATATATATATATAAAAAATATTTTTCTCTTACTTACATATATAATAAAAAGAGACTAAAATAATAAAATACAGACATTTACGCCAGACGAGATATCTTACTGTAGTGCTGTTTATGAACTTTTTACAGTTAAGATATAGCTAAATAAGATTATTGTCTTAAATCATTATATATAATTGCGTACTGCAATCATTACAATCCGATAATATTTAAACCTTCCATTAACTAGCAGAAGCATTTCTAATGATTAAATGCTTTTAAAAACGTAAAATATCTCATTTATCTAATCTAATGGTATCGATCGTTTTTCTTTTTTTTTTTTTTTTTTGATAACATGGACTTGTAATTTACAGTTTGAGTGTACAAAAAGTATACTACCTTTAATTGCTCAAAGTTGTTATACTCGATACAACAACAGATATATTGAACCGTGATGTTTGCAAAACGCAATAATCTATGCTAGCATTAACAATGTCTTTCTTTTTAATTAACATGTACATATTTTCTTATTATTATCGATATTTTATATATATATTTTGCAAGGTAATAACTTTTACATACATATTAATTTTAGCCAATCAAACGCTCGCATATGTAGATAATAAATGTATGACACACACACACACATACACACACACACATACAAATGTTCCACGAAAAGGCGATTTTACAATTTCCCCGACTATTCATCAACTTGTCATCTGTTAATAATAAGAAAGACATCAAGGTCTCGATTAAGAAATGTTTTTTCCAGTTGTCTCTCTGTCATATCGTATTACTCGTCATTTATTCCGAAATGTACATAGAAATGCTAATTTTATAAAATTATCACGTAAATCATTAATATTGTTACAACACAGGGAAAGGAAGAGGGAGAAGTAATAATCGCTGAGATGCTAGACGTGTTTGTTTTACAAATCAAAAGGTTGATGCCAACGTAATCACTATTACTGCGCTTAGACAATAAGTGATATATTGCGAAAGCGTTAACGTGTGTCGATTCTGACGAAACATGCGTGTGTGTATCGTGTATTACATTGGCATATATGTATATGCAAATCGCAAACACGTTTTTACATACATGATAATCGCGCCATTTGATATTCCCATCTCTCTCACACTGTGAACGAACGATGTAATTTACTGTAATTATTTGCACATCGAATTTAAAGATAGTTCTTTTTTATACGTGATAAAATACATCAAATCCTTATTCTCGTCAATTTAACGTAATTTCAATAATTTTGGCGACGCAAAATTTAACAAGTATTTGTAACTATTTCTTTTTGCAGTAAAAAGTCCTAGAAGGCGATAGCTTTTTATTTTCGAGTTATGAGCATTATTATTTATATATGTACATCATAGAAAATAAGAAATTTCCATATAATATTTATATATAATATAATTCTATATAAATATTATATAATATAAATAATAATGGAATATAGGTAATATTATATTTGTCACATAAGTTAAATTACGAAATAGTAAATAACTTGTGTATTATGAAAAATTAAATAAAATTTAATGTAAGTATTTTTATAATTGATAAACCTAAATTTAATTATAGTAAACTTATTAAATTAATGAGTCTACTAAACAAGATTGCAACACTTATGGTGATTTTAATCAAATGCATTTTCGATCAAAAATAAACGCGAGAGCAAAGAAGGAACTTTGTTTCTTTCCTTACAGTCTCATTTCTCAAAAAATCTAATCTAATTAAATTTATTTTTTATTAATTCTATTAAATAATTTTATTAATTACATATAATGTAGATAAAGTAAAAAATAATATTAAATTGGTAATGATAAAGTTTGGTTTTATTGCTTTATTTTTATTAATTATTTGAAAAGAAATAATAATAACGATTTTTTGTTTTTATCTCCGATCTCTCAGAATCAGTATTCAAAATACCTTCAGAAAATATTTTCATATTGTATCGTCAAACTTATCGGAATTTTGATTTTACAATAACAAATTGAAAGATTTTTTTGGAATAAATCAACGTCTAAAATATAAATCGAGCAAAATATTTATATATCTCTCTGCAAAAAGATAAATTTTAGATACTCTTAAAATTGAAAACATTAAAAGCGTACTTGACATCTTGCCTATAAAAATACCATTTAATTATTTTTATCAAAATCGGATGTTTCTCTTAAAAAACAAATTACGAAAGAAGATAACCTACGTGTTTCATAATAATCCATCTGCTGTCGCTTTTCTAATATAAATTAACATAATTATCAGTCTCAATACCTCAAGATAATGAATTATTAAATTTTTGTGCAGACAACGTTTACACAATCATCTCTCGATCATCCATTACAGATTCTTTTTTTCCTCACATCTATATATATATATATATATATATATATATATATATATATATATATATATATTATGCTTGTATAATTAGTCATTACGAAGAATCACAGCTATCGTAAATTAATACAAACTAATTTGTAATTTAATTAGCCGCAGTATTATTTCTCCTTCCATGCATGATTATTTACATTGCCAAGTATATAGTAGAAGAAAATGTTGTTTACAAACACATTTGGACATTTTAATATAATTTTATATATATAAAATTGCAATTTTTTGACATTTTAAGATGTATAATTTCTTTAACATTAAAAATGTATTTATTATTCTTTCTACGTCTAAATAGTAAATTTGTTTCTAAACAATTAAGATTTCTAAATAATTAATCGTAAAAATAATAATCACAGCAAAATAATAATTTCAAATTTTTAATCTTGTCACTTTTCGATTCCTACTTGAAATAATAAATAAATAAATAAGGAAAATACAAGCTTTAATAAAAATCTATTATTATGATATAATTAAGCGTTGTTTATCAAAACTGTATTAATCGTTATTTACAATTATTACAGCAAATTAACTAAATTAATTAAAAATGATTTCGGAAAAGAATTTAATAATATACCAATATATATGGTAATATACTATATTTTTATTCGCAAGTTCTACTGCTCGAATGAGAAAATGACTGGGCGTTAACAATAATGTACCGAGAATAAACGATAGCCAAACATCGTGTGACAATTAATTTAATTTTAACATTTTTTATTATGAATTTTCTAAATATTATCAGTGCTCCCTTTTATATTTTATATTAATTTATTTTAATTTCGATGATTGTTTTAACATTGTAATTTTTAATTTTGTGAATATTTTTATTTAAAAAAGAAATCGAAATCACAGAAAATCAACATTTAATTATTTATTAAGATAAAAAATAAATTTTTATCTTAATTTGATAAAAAACCTATCTATTAAATTAATAATTATATTATCACTTTTTATATGCTAAATTTTCATATCTGAGAAGATATTTTTTTATATAAAATTTGTATACTTTTTAAATAAAGTTTATTAAATAATATATGAAATAAAAGAAAATTAACATAACGCGTGTAACGCATATACAATACTTATATAAAAAATCAAGATAAATGTGAGTAGCGCACGCGATGCACTCGCTTATAATTAAATGTTCTAGTAATTTAAATAATATACAGGAAATGTGTAGAAGTGGTGCTCCAGTCAAAACTCAACTTTTTTTTATAGTAATCAGCAAAATTATAAAAATAAAACGTATGAAAGTTTTTAGGAAGGGACAAGACTTTATTTTGAAAAGTTATTGACTAAAACGTAATTTTCTTACATCGTGTACATTTAATAGAGCCTATTCTTAGCAGATTCATTTATGTGTTAATCGAACATGTGAGCGAATATCCCAATCTGTTTATAATTTTAATTTAAAATCAGAACTAAGTTGGGTTAGATAATCTTGGGGCGAGAATGCCTCTCCCCCGCGCATGCGTTTATTTTTTTGCCCTTAATATGCATAAATATCAGTTAGTATTTCATTAGTATGACAGATTTTCTGCGATTTCGATTTCTTTCATGACATTGTAAGAAATCGATAGCAGTTATATTATTCGAAAAAAATATCTAGTAAAAGTGTAACGCGATAATTTGCACAACTATCGATCGTATTCATTATTAACAGTCGACTGAACAAGACGTAAATATTGTGCAGTAGGTGCTCTGAATCACTGATATGTGTTTATAAACAAGAACGTTCTATTATTTGTACAATGTCAGAAAATTTTTCTATTCTGTATTTTTTTTTAAATAAAGACTTGTTTCCTCCTCAAAGTTTTCAAAACTTAATTGAAATTAGACGCTTCCTAAATTCTAAATCGATAGTAACAATTGGCGGTAAGAGTATTAAGTATATATACACAGGTATGTCAGATTTCGAATTAGTTAAAATTTAATATATACATTGTGTAAAATTACTATTTAATGCAAAAATATTACATTAAAACTAAATTAAATTAAATTAAATTAAATCAATCTAATAAAATTAATGAGTGCGCATACATTTCGAACTCTGTTAAGATTCTCTTTAGTGCAAAAATTAATTTTAATGTTATAAAACGCATCGTGCGACGAAAATGTGATGTAATATTAGATTCGAATCTCGTATAAACAATATTGTTTCAAACGTCAACATGAAGGATGGTGATAATCGGTCCACAATGATTTCAGATAGAATCCTGTGATTCGCCATCACCATAGACAGTGTTGATTGAGACTGTCTGTTATGAAAACAACGATTCAAATTGACCTGATGTGTCGGCAACGTGTCAATATGTAATATGATATAATGATCATTAATTTAGATTGATTTAATTTAATTTAATTTAATTTAATTTTAATGTAATATTTTTGCATTAAATAGTAATTTTACACAATGTATATATTAAATTTTAACTAATTCGAGATCTGACATACCTGTGTATATATACTTAATGCTCTTCATTTTTATAATACTTTTGTTGATTGCTATCAAGAAAAGTTTTCACTAGAGCATCACGTCTAAACATTTACTCATTGTTGGCTGTCTTACAACATCGACAATTCGATATCGCAGCTCGGCAATGAGCAAAAGAATCTAATAATGACGGAATCTGGGAAACGAATATTCTTTTCGGAAACGGTCCACCTTTACAGCCTTTGCCATCGCCGCAGACGCCATGGCAAAATTATCATGTGGTACACCACCCACCGACGATTCTGAGAGAAAATTTTAAGATGCCCTACTGATTGTCGTGGTGTAGGGGGTTAAATCTTAAAACTCACTGAAAGAAAGGAATCGTGCAGTCGGGACGACATAACATAAGCACATATTCCTCGGTAAATTGTATGGGACCAATCGGGATCGAACCCAAAATCTGTCGATTATTAATCGACAATTTTCACACGGAGCCATACATCATTCCGAAAGGCTAATATCTAAAATAGATTTTTCTTCGACAGAAATGTCAACAAGTGTCATATTATATCCACATTTTTAGAATTAAATTCTAAATTAAAATTTTGTTTAAGGAGGGAATTCGGTCTAGAGGATTGATTTTTTATGGCTTTTTTTGCAAATTTTTAATAAGGAACAGATAAGATCAATGAAAATAAAAGTTTTTCCTATTTGTTAATCAACTTTTTAAGTATCTTTTAAAATTTTTCTCTAGACCAAATTCCCCCTTTAAGTCAGATTTTTAATCGCAATTAAAATTAAAGAGAGAACAATTTTATCATCTATTTATTTCTTTATTCTTTTTGTGGAAGTTCTTAATTTTCTATTGCTAACCCCCCTCCCCCCCCCCTCCCCGAATCGTATATTTACGATAATAAAAAATTGATTCCAAAAATTTGTCAGAATATATATCGCTCGAAAATAGATTGTCAAAATTATTTTCGCGAATTATAAAACATACACAGAAAAAAAAGGTTGTGATTATTATTTTGAAAAGTCTTTATTTTCGACTTGTAAAGCTTGACATAACATTATATAGCATTAAATAAATACTTGTTCAAAGATATTTAACATAGTTCTATCAAGAAAAATATATTCTTATTATTCAAGAATAATTTTCATAACTAAAAAAAATGTTGAATGAATAAATAGTATATATTCAAACCAAAAATTGCTATAAGGTAGAATTAAGATAATATATTCATGATAACTATTATAATGTTAAAATAAAATTATAAAATTATATAAAATTGTTGAAATTTAAGATTATCAAATCTTCCTAAAAGATCATCTATACTGTTGCTTATATATGAAACAAAGATCGCATTAACTAAAGTATATAAGTTTTTATAATTTGATACTAATTTTTTTTTTCTCTTTATGAAGATTATTGTAATAGCATTAATTAATAATATTATAATATATCAGAACATTATTACTGAGAACAATGAAAATACGTCGCATCTTATCATACACGGAATTATCCGATAGTCTCTGCTAGTTTGACCGCGTTTTTCCGGTCTGTTCGTATCACAGCGTAAAAAACCGTACTGGTATTGTCAGAATATAATGCAGCGAACATACACGCACTAAATCCACCATATATATGATCTACCGGAATATATTTACTACACAGCACGTTGCGCTACACGCATGTCAGTCACCATAAAAGAGCGGCGCGAAAGAGCTGTCCATCTTAATCACGCGCTCAACCGTGGATCCATCCGTCGAATGGTCGAATGGTGTGCGACCCTTCGAAAAAGCTATTGCTCGCTTTCGTACACGATTTTCAGCATCGACGAGAACGTTGTTGGAGAGATTCACTATATTTCGTTCGCTTCCCGAAGCGCGAGAGATTCGCCGACAGGATCGAAAGCTGCTCCGAAATCCCTCTGTTCGAGTGGTGTCAAGTTTTTACGACGGGAATTTTGCGAAAAAATAAAAGTCCTTTTAACAAAGGTGTTAAATAGAAGAAGTTTCGACGAAAAGTTTTAACTTCGTATCGCGAGGAACCGCAAAAAGTTTTCAAGTATGGTGAGAGAGGTTTTTTTTTATCTTTATTTCAAAGAATATACGTCATATACTAAAATTTTTATTTTGTCCGCACAATTCACCATATATTTTACTTCTTTTCTTAAAAGAAAATATTAATTTAGAAACGTTATTTGACATTATTCGGATCCAATAAACCAATCGTCGAAATTCTCACAAATCAGATTTTTCAACAAAATACTAAAAGAAAGAATATATTCAAATTGTCCTGCGTGATATGACTAGATTAAAGAAAAAGAAAGAGGCAACACTGTGATTTTATAATTGTACGAAATATTTATAATAATTTGAGTATTTTAAAAATATTTATCAAAATATTTCATAAATATTTACAAAACATTACTTTATATATTTATTCTTTTTACGTAAAATTATATAAAATAATATTTAATCTACATTTTAATAATATGTCAAGTACAGTTATTATTTTTCTCTTAACGTATATAAAAAATATGTATAAAATATTTATATAATATTTTTAAAAAATAAATACGAAAAATATTTGTAAATATTTTCATTAATATCGTGTACTGGGTAGTTTATTGCTTGCTCGAAGGAAAAACCTATCCTACTCATGGGGTTTGCCTAAAGTACGTCGCGCGCACTCCCTTGTCAGTCAGACAACGATGTATAGAGCATTTCCCTTTCTAATTTCAGTGCAAACGTGGACGGTGAGATCTTATATGCGCAAGTGATATAGGTACGGTGAATATGGAAGCGATTCAGCTCGCTGCAATACTCATCGCGGCAATATTGTTCGCTGCGGCTGCGAATAATATCAGCGAACAATGCCAGGTTTACAATGAGAGGTGGATTACGTGTAGCTGCATCGGAAACGAGGTACCTATTTAATACCCTCCGCACAAAATTACACCACAAATGCTATGACCAACATAAATTATATTTTTCTATTTATACACAACATCTATTGAAAACATATATTCGCTTCTATCAGATCAATTTATAATATTTATTGATTGCATGTCAGTTTATAATTTGCATTCACAATAAATCGTATAGTTTTTTAACTCTTCATAGCTTCGGCAGAGATTTAGGATGCTTTTAAACAAACTATGAGAAATTTTTTTAAAAGAACTGTGAAAAGAATCAACAATTCACGCACTCAAAAATTAATTAATTATTAATATTTTTCTTTGTTTAGATTGATCTTTAATAAAATAAATTACAACAGATTTAATAATTAGAATTTTCTGTCGGATGTATTCTTGAATTAATTTAGTCAATCAATTTTTATTTTTCAATATTCGATGGTTTTCGAGCTGTGCGATGGTAATGAGAGAATAATCAAATTCTCAATTTTTTTCAGGAATTTCTACTACCGGAAGAATATAATTACAAGAATGTTACCAGCATGTCGATCACTGGGTGCGTTTCTGCGAATCTTCATTACTCGAGTCTGCCGGAAGCGAGTAATCTCGAGGAGATG
The DNA here is from genome assembly GCF_047496725.1 of Anoplolepis gracilipes. Lineage (NCBI taxonomy): Eukaryota > Metazoa > Arthropoda > Insecta > Hymenoptera > Formicidae > Anoplolepis > Anoplolepis gracilipes. Next base: position 4,123,167 of record NC_132976.1, on the reverse strand, counting down.
ATAGTCCAAAATATCAGCGGTCGCCTGGACTTCGATGTCTTCATCACGTCAAACCGGATGAAGCTGCTGAGATTGTCAAACATTGGTCGAATACCGATGATCGCGAGCCACACGTTCGTAAATCTCAAAGCGATCGAAACGTTCGAGATCACGGACGCGCTCATCGAGAACTTTGAGGAAGATTTCAGCTTCATCAACGTGTCGCAATTTATCGTGACGAACGTCACGATCGAGCGCGTCGACAGGCTAAACGTCTCTGAGAAGGGCATGACGTTGAGTATCATCAACAGCGAGTTACGAAACGTCGCGACGTCCTTGAACTTTGCCAGCTTCCTATTCATCAAGATCATCGGTTCTAAGTTCGAGCTGCAAAAACCGGGTGTGGTATCCATCCAAGGCAACGTGGCAGTCGTGAAGGATAGCGTCTTCACGAACGTGAGCATGAATCTGGTGGCAATGGACGCCGTCACGATAAACGGCATCTGCGCAGTCGGCAAGAGTACCCTGAGACTCGAGTCCAAATACATCAATAGCACGAACAATCGGTTGCCGAACGAGATCGCCTATCTTAGGACCAATAATCAGAAACCAGAGTCCTTCACGAATCGCAACAACACGGTCTGCAAGGCGGGTAATTGCAAGTGCCCGAAGAGCAACGGACAAACTTCGTGTCAGCTGATAGTTCCGACGTTCATTCTCGGCTGCTCGTTAATGTCATTGCTATCGAGAAGCTTTCAGTAATTATAATTCACAGTTGTTTGCAAAAAAAGATTTTTTTATTGCCTTTTTCCATGCGAATAAAAACAATTGAAATAAGAAAAAGATCAAGAACGTACGTTAAGGAATCGTAAAGCATTTTTATATAAAATATCGAACAAGAAAATTCTAAACAAAATATTTAAACAGTTTTTCACACGAAACGCATAAAGCTTTCAGATCTATCTACGACAAACAATAGTACGAAATTCTATTTCTAACTAATGCACAGACAAATGCTGGAAAAGATCAATAATTTGAAACAAGCCATCGACTTACAGAATGAAGCATCTGGATAAACCAATACAGATATTTGAACACAACGTAATCAACATTGTAATTTATTTATAATTTATATATAGGAAAAAAGGCACACACCCTCGCTTGAAAAATGTCTATTTAATGTCTATATAATAGACATATCTCAAGCAAGTGTGTGTGCCTTTTTTCCTGTATATAAATTATAAATAAATTACAATGTTGGTTACGTTGTGTTCACATATCTGTATTGGTTTATCCAGACGCTTTATTCTGATATAACTCGACGGTTTGTTTTAAATTATTGATCTCTTCCAGCATTTGTCTATTTGTCTCTTCCAAGCGATAAATAGTTTGCTTATACGAAATCAATTCCTTCTCATAATTCATCTGCATCGATTGTAGGCCTGTCTTTTGATACAAAGTTTCCTGTATATAAGTTACAAATAAATTACAATGTTGGTTACGTTGTGTTCAAATATCTGTATTGGTCCATCCAGACGCTTCATTCTGTAAGTCGATGGCATTCTGATATAACTCGACGGCTTGTTTCAAATTATTGATCTCTTCCAGCATTTGTCTATTGTTCTCTTCCAAGCGACAAATAGTTTGCTTATACGAAATCAATTCCTTCTCATAATTCATCTGCATCGATTGTAGGCCTTTGTCTTTTGATACAAAGGTTCCTGCATGAATAAAAGAAATGCAACACATTTGCACAGTTTCTCAAATCATATAACATATTTATAACACTCATAAAGTGATATATTTATAGAAAAAATGGTATATAATATTAATATATTCTACTGAAAATAAATAAACTAAAAATCAAAGAGAGGGCCAAATATTCAAGAATAAAATACTAGTATAAAAACGTGAAGTACTAACCAATAGACTTTTGTAACTGTTCCTGCAGTTTTTCATTGTTCCGCATAATCCTTCTTATTTCATGCTCATGTTGAATATCTTTGGATTGAGCTTGCTTCTTTAATTTCTGTGTCTATAAAATCACGCGTTTAATTTCAGTTCTTGTCGATCATTCAAATTATCAGTTTGTATTCTACGTAAAGTCTAAGCTTGTGCCATCCTATACTACGTATGTTCCTGTTTACTACCTCCTCTTTTTTGTGCTTTAAATCACGTGACACAGTCTCATATTGAACCTTAAGTCTTCTTTCTCTCTCCTGTGTTTCGCGCAACATTTGCTCCTTCTTTTCCACATCTTCCTTCAACCTCTTTATACGATTCTGTTTTAATACATTTATAATTAGATATTAAAACTTTTTAAGAATACATTATTTTTGTATGCTTACCAATCATTTTGCTATGCAGCATGAAATAATACACAATGTATTTTCATATATATTTATGCTTTAAAAGCATAAAGCAAACTCACCTTTAGATTAATGTTATCGTTAACAGTCCTGTGATTTGAATCAGTCACATTGTCATTTAATCGCATTAGAGCTCTATATTTATGTATCAACATCCAAGCGGCATTCACTATTTTTATTGATAACCTCTTGAATGAGTCTAAAGCTTGCAGGTCATTGCGTTTGGTGTTTAATGATGCAATACCAAATGATTCAAATTCCTATAAAGTTAGATACTAACATGTAATTAACATTCATATATATATATATATATATATATATATATATTTATTATACATGTTTCAATAAAATTACCAATCATGCTTTATTACCTCATTTATTATATACAAAGACTGCTCTAAATTGTCTTCTGTACAAAATACTACATCTTCGCTATTATAATTCCTTGGTTTGGCAAAAATACTTCTCTGATCTCTTTTCGAACAACTGCCATTGAAGATTGTACTCATATTTACCTGTAAAGTCTGTTAAAAATAAAGGTACAATTTTTATTAAACATATGTTATTAAGATTGATATATCAATTTATATTTTCATATTCTTTAAATCTTATTTAAATCTAAAATTTTATGTAAAACCTTTCACTTTCAAAGATTGCACCTTATGACATGCATATTACATCTACATCCATGGTTTTTGAAATAAATTATAAAGAAAATAAACTGTATAAAAAATAAATTGCTACTTCAAATATAATGATTTGCAACACACAATCTTGACACTATACCTTGTCCTTGTTGTCTTTATTATGATAGGATTTTATCACAAATACTGTAATATACTTGTCATGAAATATTAGCCATTCCGTTTATAGCTCGTTTTAATTCTGCCTAAAAATTACACAATAAAAAACTTAAGGACGACCTAAGACGCCTATACCGGCATTTTTCAAGGTCATAAAATCCCCTGTATAGTAGCGCCATTAGGTACATATTTAGAATTGGAATTATTTAGGCACAATTACTTTGACATACTGCTGGTAAAATCACGTCCGTCTATCTATTATTATTATAAATCAGTAGCATATCCTGGATTTATTGTATATTTTATTACCTGCACGCATGATCCTTTTTTATAACATATATATATACTATACAGACATCAATATACTATTTTTTTATATATGTATGTATATAATTATTCTTGACAGAAAGAGAAAAAAAAAGAGAAAATGAGATAATAGTCTTTAATAAAATTATTTTTTTTTCTTAGTCAAATAATTTTAAAGATAAAATAATTCTTTTAAATAAAATAATAGAAATTATTTTGTGTATAATATTTTCATTTTTTATATAATTTTTGTTAGAATGAACAGTATCAAGTATATAGTACATTATTTTTTTTTAAATATGTAACACATGTACAATAGAATTTATTTTTTATTATATTTAACAATACTTAATAAATATCAATTATTATTAAATATACAATTGTTACTATATATAAAGAATTTAATTTTTACATCAAACATAACATATAGCGTGTAGTCACTATATATCAGGTTCTTTCTGTGTGATTGTTTTATTATTTTATTGTAATCTTATTAAAGAAAAAATATATTAACATGTAGTATTTGTAATCATTGAAAAAAAGGATAAGTAGAAGCTAGTTTCTACAATAAATTGTCGATATCAAATTTAAAAGATTATTTTTATCTCCGAATTTTAAAGTCTCATAAGAAAATTTAACTTTTCTTACTGTTTATACATATATGTTATACATATATATATATATCTATTTTAATAATTTAATTTTTATAATTGCTCTTTTTAAGTAAAATATAGGAAAATTAATTTCAAATATTTAGATTGTGCACATATTATATGAGAAATATATAATATTTAGTAAGAATTTTGAGAAAAATAAAATAAATTTCAATACAAGTGTGTATGTATATGTGTGTGACAAATTTTATTAATTTTATCATTTTTTGCATATTAAATAATATACAAAGAATAGAAGTTGAAAAAGAAAAGTTCAAGTATATAATTAAAAAAGTAAATATTAAAGCAAAGTATATATATTAAAAAAAGAAATCTATTACATATATAAATATCTATTTTTTGCAATTATATATATAATATTACAACTTATTTTGATTTTAGGAAAGAAAGTCAATAAAATATATGTATTGATGATTTATTGATCACAATACTCGCACAAATATTTTACAATTATTTCAATTCATTTCGTGTCTATATTTATAGGTCTATGTCTATTTATATTATATCGATTTATTTTAATTATTTAAATTTTACATTGCTGGTCATTAAAATTGCAACATTTTACATATATATGTAAATGTTAATGTATACTATTGCAATTTTAATACCCAATATGTTATGTGTTATTATTATTATTAATATATGAAAGAGAATGTATGTATGCACACACATATATGTATATCTCTATCTTCCTATCTATTATTATAATTTATAACATTTTTCACAATTATTATCGTAATTGTACTAATTGCACGTCTTAATATAATTAATAAATCCTCCACATTGTTTCCGCTAAAAAAGATAACTTCTCTCGCATTCTTCATCCTAAACTTTACATTTATTCTTAAGGCTCAAGATTAATTTTGAAAACGCAACATTTCCGTTTTCTGAACCACAAACTCTGAGTTTAGATTTTTGCTTTCTAAATTACAGAGACTATTCTTAAGTTTTAATAAAAAAAGATTGATTTTAAAAATCAATTATTTCGCTTATTTTATCAAGCTTCTTCGGCAATTAAATTTGCAAAAACTCTAATAACAATTACACAACATTAAACAATTTAATTTAATTGTTCACGTAAAAACCAGTTAATTTAAATATTATAATAATTAAATAATTTGTATGTACATACATACTACGAAACACAAAATTTTTTATAACACCTATAAATATTTGTTTTTTTTATAACTTAATCTCTCTGAAAAAATTTCTATCATGCACAATTGCAATTATTAAATTTCGTTTGATCGTATTTCACGAAATACGGTTGTTAATTTACTTATATTGAAAGCGGCTGAATTTTCTCAAATTTATGATAATTTTTTTAAGTACAATTACAGAAATACTACGCAACTATTTTTATCTATATAAGTTTATATAACTATATTTTATGTTATAAATTATATAAATTTTTATATCAATTAATTGAAATATTCAAAAAGTAAGTTTGTACTCGTAGGAAGAGCTTTTAATCATTATTATCAAATATATTAAGACTAAATTTAATGAATGTACATATAAGAAATTATATTGAAAGGCAAATTAGTTTTAAATACACGATATGGAAAGTAGTTAAAGTTCGCTCGTACAATTTCCAAAAAAGTATGCGTGTCATTTTTAAATTACCCGCACTTAATTAAAAAATGCACTATACTTTTTCCGATTACTTTTAAATACGAGCTTATTGTGTTTCCCGTTTAAACTTTCCGGATACCGTGAAGCAGGTGCTTAAAATTCAAAGTAATTTAATCCTTCGATTAAACAATAAAAGATTTACATCCGCATTTGTGTTTCCTTGAAACGCGAACAAACGAAATAATATAATACCCGATAAAATCAGCATGCATTGCAAACAAGATAAAGCCTTTTAAATTGTACATTCCAGAAAAACTCAGGTGTAGAACCTGTGAAACTGCTTTGCTCTGCTTTTTCACCCTAATCCTTCAAGTAAAGTAAAGCCCTGTTTTCTTTTTCTTTTTTAAATTAATATCTTGCACTGCAGTCGTTCGACTAAGCACAATAAAGCGATTTATCCTGTATACGTGTGTGATGACATTGTACAAATTTTCCGTTCTATTCAATATTAATATATTAATACATAACGCAAATTAAAAAAAAAACAGGAGGATACATCTCGGAGAGGATCCTCGAAACAGCTGTCGTCGCGAAGGACGAATAAGGTCTTCCGCGGTGTACCTTCCTGTTTTTTTTATACGTGCGATCCATAAGACAGTGGAAGATCCCTATTAATTCTTATTGCATTCGCAATGAGCTGGGACTTCTGGAGCGTTCTGTGCCTTCCTTTTCGCAGATGAGGCTCATCGCTCGCTTTCGTCCTTTATTATTCCACAGCACATAAGAATGTTTAGTTCCAGACACTCTGCGTGCTTGTCTAAAAATCATTCATAATATTAAACATACTATATATATATATATATATATATATATATATATACGTGAAATATTGCATAAAAAAAATTGATTATTATATGTTGCAGATACGAGATTTTATACATTTAGAATTTGTCTTTCAACAATCATATTAATAATTTGATATTATAGACACCATTTTTTTCAATGTAAAAAATTTCCGTTTCTTAATTTTTGACGTTAAAAATCTCGGTAATCAAGTCTTAAATTATACAATAAATATAATAAAATGTTTATACAAAATATATAATATACATTTAATAATAAAATATATTTAAAATTGAGTGAGTTTCAAAAATGTATTATTTATTTTTAATTTCAAAATATATATTTTAAATTTAAATAAAGAGTGACAAATTTTTATAAATATTTATAATTCAAAACCCATTGATGCACATCGAGAGAAGCATTCTTGTTGAAGAAGGATTCATTTTAGATCGACGAAAGAATTTGTGTATAGAAATTGTGGCAAATTCAGAATTCTCCATAATTTTACTTACGTTTGAAACCAATCGTACTGTGTGACGTAAGTTTCACTGCAGAAACTTTCGAATAGATCTATTATCGGATAGTTTTCGAAAAAGGTGTCTTTTCCAGATGTAGCCAGATCAGCCAGAGATCTGATCCAATTATTAAAACAAAATAACGCCAAGCTTTGATACTTATAGGCGTAAATGCCGAGATTAGCCAAGGGTGGAATTGTACAGATAGTGATGGCCGTGTTTGAGAGATGAAATTTGGACCGGAGAACTTGCAAGAGTTCCGTCATATCGTATATCATTTCCTCACAAGTGGCGCTCTGAAAGTAATTGTGTTATTTAAATATTATTTTAAGAAAACTTTGATTTTATTATAAAATTGAATTATTAATAACACTACAATTATAAAAAGAAAGAATTTGCTCATTATTTATCGGGTTCTCAGTTAGCTCGATTCCCTCTATTGCTGACATTTATATTATGTGTGTATATTTCGTATGCAAATAAATACACGTAAGTTTCTCCAAGATTGTGTTCACACAGTATTATTCTTGTTTGAAAATAAAGTAAGGTGGGTAGAGGCAAATTAACTTACGTTGTAAACATCAACTGAACCAAGCAAGATTACTACACGATTGGAGATGGTGTTAATATTCCGCAAAGCTCGAGTACAATCGTTTATGGTTTGGCCAGAGATGCACAAACCACAGTTTAATGCTAAATTATCTGTAGAATAAAATAATGAAATTAATATAAATTAATATAAAAAATTAATATAAAATGATATAAAAACTGTAAATCACTTTATATTTTAATATTTTAAATATTTTAAACAAATAATATAATTATAAAAACAAGTTTTCGCATATTTAATTTCATGTACGCGTATGATTTTAAAATAAAAAAATATAATTACAAGAATAACGTGGACTTTTACAAAAGTAGAATTTGTTGGAAATTTCAGAGAAAAAAAGCTTTATACCTTTGTATCTCCAGATGGGAAGATGAAGATTTCGTATTGCGAGTTGCAGGAAAAAATCATCGCCAATTAATTGCTGGCCGTTTGCAGTAGGTTCGTGTATGCTGCTCTGAAATATTATATAATATTTCGTAATACTTTCGAGAAATACCATCGAGTTTTGCTTGACGCGTCTCAAATGTAAATTCTATTATATACTCACAGTTTGTTTCGGTTCATTCATTTCTATTACCACCGGCTGATGATTTTCTTCTTCGTACGAGAAATTGTTGTTTTCATAAAAGCTATCTAAAATACAAACGAGTATTACAACTTGTCTCGAAAATCTTTCCTCTTATAAGATGAGATTCTTTGACTAAATTTATTCAAGTGATTCGTGTTACACGATTGAAATAGCAAGGTAAAGTAAGACTCGCGGAAAATACAGTTAACAAAAATAAATGTAAGAAACGTAAATACCGAGAAAAATTAAAAATAGATGAAGCTGTAAAAATTAAAATGTAGATACACGCTTTTGAAAGATCCAAAAATAATAAGAAAATTAAAGTAAAATTAAGATTATATAGTACATACATGGTAAAAAAACATTTTGTATTTTTGTTGAAATTTTCTTGTGTAGAAATTTTTGTGTTAAATTTTTAACACACTCTTATGTTAATATAACATACTGTCGTTATGTTATTTTAATTTTTCTGCATTGAGTTAATATTCACCGTTTCTAAGAGTTAAAACAACACAATAACAAGTAAATCTTACACTAATTCACATTTCTGTGTTAATTTTTTACATATTATTTGTTTAGATTTATTATATTTGCCTTCTGTTAAATTAACATTAAAATTAGAGTGGATAAATTGAGACACGAAAAATGTGTTAAATTTAACACAAAGTTTTTTACCGTGTAATATTGTATAACACGTAATTATATATGTAATTAAATATTTATTAAAACATTATTTCTTGAACGATAATAATTCCAAATGTGCCGAATAAGAGTAATATCTTACTTGGTTTGAACAAGTACGGATCACGATGATAACCGAGATCTCGAGTTCGTCTATTAGTGCGATTGGTATTATGTGCTGCTCTGTTTCTTTGCCTTCGCTCATCATTATATTCAGAATTGTTCTTACGATGTACAAATTGTTTATAATATTTGTTCTGTAAAAGAAAATTTATAATTTTTTAATTTTATGAATCTGTCTAATTAATACGTGCTATAATATTGCTGAGAATCACATCAAACGTACTCTTGTTTTCGAATAGTCGACCTTTTGATAGCGTATAAGTCTATCGATATGAGCGATCTTAGGATCGTTTATCTTTAATGTCTGTTCGCCAAATTCGTTCCAAACTGTCTGCAGACCATCTATGCTTCGTAAAAATGCTCGGAGACTCGAAAATCCCAATCTTTGATAAGGAATGGATTCTCCGACGAGATTTTGAAAATCACCTACAAAAACAACATTTTTCTTCTATTAAATTTATAATGCTAAACAAAAAGTCTCTTTAATTTGAATAATATACAAAAAGTCTGTTTGATTTAAATAATATTTTTAAACAGTTTTTTAAAAAATATCATAAAAGCTGTTTTGTTTAAATAATATAAATGTAAATATATGTATATAATTTTAATCTGAAAGAAATAAGTTTTGCTAATTTAAATAAGTTTAAAAAATTTTTAAATTTTATTTAAACTAATTTATTTAAACATTTAGTCCGTATTAAACGCATAAGACATTAACTTCTAAATTTTTAGTCTCTAATTTAATATCTCTCTAATGTGTTAACATTTCTCAAAATATAAACATCTAAAAGAAAATTCGATAAATCTGTTTAATCATTTTCACAATATTAATGCACAGATATAAATAGTAAATTTACAATAATATACATAAGAATATTAATTAAGTTTCTCCAAAAATAATGAAACTCACCGTTTAGATCTTCAATGGACACACCTCCTTTCTTCGAAATTATACAGGATTTGATCAATGCTACTGTTTCTTCCATTATTACATCTGAGAAATAAATTGAAGATATATTCTTCACTTATTTATATAAAATTCGTAAGTTTCTATATTTCTTTATCTGGGTTTTATTATTAATCTTAGAAAAATAAGATTATAATTTAAAGATTATTTCTCCAAATTACAACGCTCTTTAATATAATAAAATAATTCGAGATTAAACAGGCGTAAAGAGCATATATATATATATATATATATATATATATACTGTTATTAATAATGTGATATTTGACTATAACTTATATTTATACATCAAGACTAATAAAAACAAAAATTATAAGCTTAAATTACATGGTTTCTTAAAAATGCGAACGTTTCGGTCTTCTGTTTTTATTAGTTTAATGTATAAATATAAGTCATAGTCAAATATCACATTATTAAAAACAGTATATATATATATATATAAGAGTTATATAAGTTGGATATATATATATATATATATATATATATATATATATATATATATCTTCAACTTATATAATAAAATATTATTTGCGCGCACGCGAAAGAATGAAATAAATTTATAAATTTAATAAGCCAGTGAGCACATATACTTACATTATTACAAATTATCACTTATATATAATTTCACCAAAGAGTTTGATATTTATAAAAGTCCTGCAGGCCTGCTGCTGTGATTAACTGTGAGTTTATGATAACGGACGTCCGTACTCACGACAGGTGCGTGGAAGAATGAGCCGATTCATCACGACGATATGACCTATCCTATCTCCCATTCGTACAACTTAGCAATGTTCTGGAATATTTCATGAGATCGTAAACTCAATTCGACCCGAAGTATATGTTTATATAGAAAAAGTACTAATATGAGAGAGAAGAATGTGTATACATACACAAGAACGAAGGACGTAAAGTTTAATTTCTCGCTTCGAAAATTTCAAATATCCTTCAGATAAACCCAATTATAACTAAACTCGTACATTTTATTTCTTTTAAATTATTAATATATTGCTTTATATGTATATATAATTTTATATTTAAACAAATCTATATTATATTTGTGAATTAATAGAATAATAATAAAAATAGAGTATTAAGAAATAGATTATTAATAAAGATTAAGAATATATATTGGAAATATAAATTATGTATATTAGATTAGATTTATATTTAATAGAGAGTAATATGACATGTGAAATCAATTAATCAATTTTATAAATAATATTTGCAGAAAAAGATATTAATATTGGAACTGAAAAATTTATTTTAATAATTTATATACATATATATGCTACTAATATGTTATATATAAAAATAAAAATGATATGCTGTCAAAATACAAAGTAGTTATAAATTATAAGTGATCAAAGCGTCATTCATAAATTTCTAGAATAAATAAGCAGAATTCATTAATAAAGAATTTTAATAATTACACACAAGTCTTTTATGTTATATTGTCTTATAGTATATTCTTTTAAAATTCTTTTTTCTAAATTATAATAGCATGTCTCATGTATGGCACATAAAAAAACAGCGCGCATAACACTTGTACACAAATATTTTCATTCACTCCAAAAAAAAGAAATAAAAGATTATTTACATTGTGGGGCTATTGTATTAAAATAAATACTGAAATTGTGCGCACATATGTATGTCGTAATAAACTCGAGGCTGGAGTATATTTTTCGCTAAGTTGCGTGAGAGATACCGATACTTCGGCCCGCGCGACAAAGTTGTAGTGAGTTTTGACGGGTCAGTAACTCCGAAAATATTTATGTCGTCCCAAACTATTCTTACACCCGCGACATGGATATTTTCGTCTAATGTTGGGTAACTCCCGTATACGTTTTATTGCTTTTCCCCTAATTACGACTATTCGCTGGTCTCTAAAAATATCGTTTTGAAAATCGCAAGAATATTTACCCGACTTGTGTCATCGTCGGTGACGTTTCCGTAAAAAATCACAGCATATAGTTTTGCATTTCTCATCTTTACGAACTTATCGTTTTATTGGTTAAATGTCGATTAGATTCTCACTTGCGTGCATTTCGTTTCTCGTTGAAAAAACGTTATATTTTTTTTCTGGAAATTGTAAATACTTATTTGCACTCGATGAACTCATCGCGAAAAATCTTTACTATCGAGAAAAAGTATCCGCGATACTTGAAAACAGCACAGTCAACATGGAGAAAGAATTTAATTTACCTTTCTTTATGTCTTCAAAAATTCTTTAACTTTTATGTACAAGAAACTAATTTATGTACAAGAAAATAATAAAAAGATTGTGAAAAAAAAAAAAAAAAAAAAAAAAAACAACTAAAGGAGTACTTAAAAGAAAGCACGAGTTTTAATTAACTAATTTTAGTTTTAATAAGTAATTGCATCGATTTGTTAGATACATATACAAGTAGGAATTTTTTTATTTTTATGTATTTGAGGGAGGGAGGGTATTTCTCTTTTTATAAAAGGGATCTTACTTAAAGTTCTCCTTTTACTATACATAGTAAGAACAGAAACTTTATGACGTTATGTCGAGAGTTTATATTTTGCTGGATAATCCTCCGCAAGCGCCAACAATTCTCCTCCATTCTTCTTGCATTGAGGCTTCCGATACGTGGTGTAACACCGGTTCATCTTCAAGACGGGTGGTGGTGGCGGTGGTGAAGTGGGCACTTGTTACCGAGGACGGCAAACGAAGGGACTCTCGAGGCATCGAAGTTCCTGATGAGTCTAAAGGGTCGCGCGGGGAGGTCAACAGATGTTGCAACAGAGGCCAAAGTTGAACGAGAGAATCCGGCGTATCGTTGCTGTGTGTGGTTGTGCGCATGTATGCGTGTATGTGTGTTCACGGTAAAGTGACTTCACTATCTGCATATTCTGTACAGCATTAGAACATTCGCTACGCGATGCTGGAAAACTTTGCCTCTCAGGAAGTTCGAACAGATCGTATCACGTGAAAACGATGACACGTTATGTAACACCTCCAGCTGTCATCTGCTGACGAGTCGCAGATCCTTAATTTTAAGGCTATTTTTGTTTTTTTTTTTTGGTTCGTTCATCAGATAATCTAAAGAGGATTTTTTTATTTTCCTTCTGTTTTTGATTTAATAAGTTACTAACTTTATTAGTTTGATCGATCGATTAAACACCTGTTTCCAAAGAAAGCTTTTGATACTAAAATTTTTCTTGTTTCTATAAAAATTGGCAATAACAATCTCGCAAATTCTGAAATTCATATTATATATTTAATATAATATAATATAAATATATTTTCATCAATTCTGTTCAATTTAGCTAATATTTGCGGATCAGCTTCAAGAGTATCGGCGGAGATGCAGCGGATATGAATTCCCCGAGAAGGGACTACGATCTCGCGGAGAGAGATATGCACACAGGCAGGGAATTCCCTCAAGCCAGATATATTTCGTCAACGTAAACGTAGCAGAGGAACTTCCATTCAAAGGATTAAATAAGTAATTACACGCTCGCTCTACCGTGCCTTACGGGAACGGAACGTTTATCGCAAGCGAAGAGACACGTCGTCGCGCGAACAAACAACGCGTCAATCGTATTTCGATGCTTTACGAGGGAGAGAGCATCTGGAAAACGCTCTTCCCGACATATTAAACGCATGGCAAAAGCTTCCGAAAGCGCGCTCGATTACTTGACATGAAGGGCAGACAGGGAGAGGAAGCGCTTTGAAATTCGACGCGGATCTGCTTTGGGAAATGTATACGCGCGTTAAAGAAACAGCCGTACGAACAAACAGTCACAGGACGGGTCGGCCCCTGTGACTGATTTGGAGGAGGATAATTTGTCACAGATTCCGTTCACGAGTGCACAAGCACGTGCAATAATCATATGCAAAATGCGATATACATATGTAATCACGAAACATCATCTTCAAATTAATTAGAGAATCTTATCAAAAAAACATTCAGTGATGAAGATGGATATAATTTTTTTTTTAATTTTATAGAATATAAAGGGCCCTTTTTCATATTATGTAGCAAACACAATTTTAAGCTCATTGTAAAAGGGGCAATTATGAAACTTTGAATAATAGAGTGATTAAATTTCTATACATTTTTAAAATTCTTATTGACCTAATTATCTTTTACTGAAAGCATTTTTAATAATAACGCATACATCGATAGTTACAGAGACTTGAAATGCTGTAACACATTGCATCTTTTGCAAACCTGAGTGACATCGAATAACGATCTAACACACCAACGAAACACCCGCGATATCAAACTTTTGAGACACGCTTTATTGGTGTTTCGCTAATTCCATCACACGCCAGTTTCTAAAAAAATCGATATAAACTTTTTTTTTTTTTTTAATTTTATCGAATATAAAAAGCCCTTTCATATCATGTAGCAAATAAAATTTTATTGTAAGAGGGGCAGTTATAAAATTTTGAATAAAGCAGTAATTAAATTCCTATACATTAAAAAATTTTTTAAATTATTCTATTGACGTAAATACCTTTTACTGAAATTTTTTTTATAATAACGCATACTTCGACTAGTTACAGAGACTCGAAATATTGTCAAACACATTACACAGGATCTTTTGGAAGTTCTGAGTGACATCGAGTAACGATCTATCGTGGCAAAACACCGGCGATATATCAGGCTACTTACACAGGATGCGGGAAAAGCAGGGAGAGAGAGAGAGAGAGGCATCCCCATAAGAATCCCCGATTCTAAATTTGCCGTTAATAGCGCGACGTGACGAATGGGCACAGATGCATTCGACGTGCCTCCGGGGACGTGCCCTGTTTTGAAAACGTGCCGATATGCCGTGCGACGATTCCAGACAAGCTTTCGAATTCACTATATACATAGCTCATAGGTATGTCCGGTGTCCGATCCCTTCGCTCCGATTTCCGTGTCGCTTGTACGAGGTCTTCTCTTTGAGAGAGAGAGAGAGAGTGTGTGTGTGTGTGTGTACGTTTCTCTCTCTCTCTCTCTCTCCCTCTCTCTCTCATAAATCGGTGGCAATCTCAGCTGTCTTTGACGACTCGGTCAAACGGCCAACGATGTTAAGCGATAACGGATCGTAGAGGAATAAGAATAATGCACAAACATGGAAAATAGTAGCGTCTGTTTTTTTTTTTTTTTCAAGAGCGAAATATATATTCACATGATGAATTTCTTCTTTTTCTTTAATAAAACGAATTATATTTGTCTCGTGATGTAAATACTACTGTTGAAACTACTGTCTTACCTAGACAGCGCACGATATTAAAATATATTACAAAATATTTATAATAATTAATTAAATATTTAAAATGTTTATTAAAATATTTAATAAGTATTTTTGTAATATTATGATAATTCTTAGAGTTATCATAAATATCCCAGCAATTATTTGAAAAATATTTATAAAATGTTATTACAAATATTTATTTTTTTAGTTACTATAAATATTATATAAAATATTTATATATAATATTTTAAAGAAATAAATTATATTTATATATATATATATATAAAATAGAAATATTTAAAAATATTTATCACAAATATCGTGTGCTATCTCGGTATGAACTGTCTTGTCTATGTATACTGTCATCATCGAAAATGATGTAGGATGTAAGGGATCGTTGCATCTTCTCTCGCATAAGTTTCACGCGACCACAAGATCGCAACGATCGAATATACGATCGACAATTCATCGTTATTTACAGAAGATTGGAGGTTTATTCGCGTCGCAAGTTTACGATGTTCAACGTAAACATTTATCGATTTAGCTCCTCAAAGTGCTAGTATGCACTAGATGGAGAGCCAGTTTTTACGACACTCGAGGCACTCGAGATTTCCGTTTTAAGTAAGAATGCGGAGGAAGCGACACACTCTTCGAGTGGAAACGACAGCTGACATTTTATTTCGCTTTCCTCAGGCGGTATAGAGTCTAAAGTGGCGATGTATCATGAAAATGTAGGCGCGTCAGTTCCAACAACAACAAGTCTTCGAAACTTTTCGAGGATATTTGAAACGAGCATCTCTAGAATTCCCCATCTTTTAGGATCATTCACATAAAAATCGTGAAAATCTTGTTAAATAAGCTCAACGTTCTTAGACATTTAAACGCGCGTTAAACGTTCGCGAACGTGTCGATACGTCATTAATCACGTATGACGAGTCTGTAATATGGTACAAGACATGGCGTTAAAATATGCGACCCCTGGTTAGCCGACTGATTAATCATCCGACGTCTGATGAATGACTCTCGGCTCCGAGGAAAGCTCGTTAGGGGGAATGTGAACGGACGATTAAAAAATCCGGTGTAACAACAGCAGGAAGAAAATGTCTCTCCGTCTTTCGTTCCTCTTTATTGTTTTGTCATTCCGTATATTTACATCATCGATGAAAAGCTCGGTTACACAGATACGATCCACGCGATCGATACGATATATCTCGCAGGCACATGAGAAGTTCGACGACTTGTTCCGACGATTTTATTGAGCATGTCAAGACAAACGTCTAAAATTTTCTACTAATTGTAAGACATAGATTTTTCACCAAAATATCACGATTTAAATCCATAATTTTCGAATTAAAATGCAAAGCAATGCATTTATGCAAGAAAAAAAAAACGATTTTGTACGTTTAATGAGACAGAACAGCTTTATCTCCAGAGAAGAATGAGTTACAATTACGAGGATAAAGACTAATTTTGAAAATAATGATGATAGCTAACTTTATCTATACAGATGTTATAGAGATAGAAAGGAAAGTACGAAAAGTACGAAAGCGCAAAAAATATTTTTGGCAATTACATCGCTCTCTGCATTTCTCGCGCTTGTTCTAAATTAATATCATCAAAAATCAGAGACGAGTAAAGAAAAAAAGAAATTAATTTTTTAAAAAGACTAATAACCACGTATTCGTTTTCATTCCAAATATTTAAATAATGGCCTCATGAGACGAACTCTTTATTCCACTATAAACTTTCATCATCCGCTCTTTATAGTAACTATAATTAATATTAAGCTAAGTTCTCTCAAAGGGGGAAGAGAAAATCTAGAATTTATCTTTTAAAATATTTCTCTCTTTGGTATACATATAGATAAAATATTTTTTACTATAGTTCTCACAACGCTTTCAATATCTCGCATAGATTTGACGATGGATGATCGGAAATCTATACTACTTTGTCCGGATCTGCTTCCATCGAACATCAATTTAATCGCTCGCGATATCCGCGATTCTCGCTTCGATAAAAATCCGTCGCGACCGATTAAAATGTACACGATGTTTCAGAAATCATGTGCTTTATCTCGATTAGGAGTATCTTAAGTTTAGAAACGACGCCTTCTCTTTTATTAACTTTTTTTTTTTTTTAATTAGATAAACAGTTATCCAATTTATTATTGAAGAGTCAGCATCTTCGTCATTCAATTTTATTCCACAAGTCGCTAAAATAGACTTTCAATGATTTTCGAAACATCCTGTACAATACGATAGATTTATTTCAAAAAAGATAGGCGGATTTCTGGCCGCGTTTATTGTATATGCATATTCAATTGAAAGCTCGAGTGACATGCATTTCGCCGCCGTAAAAGCTAAAAAGGAAGGCTTGATCCAAAGAGGGATCAACAAGTCTCGATATTGTACTTTAGTGATGCGGTGAATAATGATTTTCAGATGACGATTGTAACGGTCCATTAATGCTTTGCACGATCATACTGAGACAATCCAAGCTGCTGCCGTTATTTTGCGAGGATAACGCTTGCTCGTTTTGCTCGAAACCTGAAACACAAGAATACGAGTGACATTAGAATGGATAACGTCGGAACAATTATATGTTATATCTACAGAGTGTCTACTCAAATCTTGCAAAAAAAATTCCTGATTATCTTTCAGGTATTTTTATTCAAAATTTTAGATAAAGAGACTATGTTAAAAATTTTTTATGCAATATATATATATATATATATATATAAGAAGGAAACAGCCACTTAAGTTTCAAGTGCTAGATTTATGAAAAAAAACTGAGCAGCTTCCGTTAAGATAAAAATTTTTAACTTTTAAAAGATTTGTGTTTTTTATCACTAAAAATTAAAATAAAAAATATGTATTGCATACAATCAATATTTCATTAAAACACTGAATATATAAACAAAAAATATATATATTTATAATTTACATTACAGGAGCAAAATTAAAAAAAAAAAAAAGATGTTTCTTTTTAATTTCTCGAGTTCCAATAAAATTTCATAAGAATTCCCTGATTTCTCTTAGGTACAGGAAATTACCTGAGAATTCCACGTTTTTCCAGGGAGTGTTCACCCTGATCTGTTATTTGAGCAACCTAGGCTCTATTTACTGATGTTTGTTGAACTAGATTAGTATTAGAGTTCCTGAAATCCTAAACAAATCGCAACTACAGGCTCAAAAATTAAAGCCCGTTTTCACGCCGCGTTTAACGCAAAAGAACCGCCGCGATCGCGAGTCATACGCAAGTGCAACGCGCTGCGTGTGCAAAGCGCAAACTGCATTTAAGCGAAACCTCAGATGCTCTTTAACCGCGGTGTATATCCAGATACGGATGAATTACGGGCGAATTGGGAGCGACGGGGTCGGCTCCTTTTTCCTCCACTTTTCGTTGTCCTTCGCCGGCGAAAGCACTTGCATAAGTTATGCACTCCGCTGTGTAAGAGCTTTGAGACACCGTTATTCTTGGCACTGGTCTTTCCGTTTTAAATTTGACTCGTATTTTTCAACCGCAAGGTATCTCCATGTGCATATTAACATGCATGTCCTAAAGGAGTCACGTTTGTTTATTATCATTAGGTAATTTATCGAATAATTTTGCTTACTTGCTTAGCAAAATAATATTATTACAAAGCAAAAGTTTATGACGTACAAATAGATGCGGAATTAAATTTATTTATTTTTATTTTATTTTCATTAATACATAACAAACAAGTGTTTGTTTTTAGATGAAAATGAATTGTGGAAAGAGTGCTTTAATTGGATATTCGTACAATATTTTTATAACAACTGTCACTAACAATAAATAAAATGGTGATTGACGTTGAAATTATTTAAATTCAAATTTTTAAATTGTATTATCTAAAAAAAGAAAAAATGTTATATAAAAAGTATTCTTTAAATCATTTTAATGATAAAATAAATTTTTTAATGAATTTAATGATTAAAACAGCAAACGTAGACACGAACTGTCGCGACAAATCATCAAATGCGTCGATGATCTAATTAACCACCCACATTCGTCAGCATCTTGGATATATTGCTGGCACGAAAGTTCGGATAAAGATACTGCAAAACGTAAGTGAGAGAGAACGGGGGAAACGCGCGAAACTAATAATATTAGTTGGAACGCGGACGAATAGGTCGACATGCGCCGATAAATACAAGATGACAGCTAGATTCTCAATCTTCTCTTTTTTCACTCTCCGTTCGTTTTATATATGATGGCAATAGCTTTAATTTTCGACATTTTACAAATTACGTGGACTTTTCATTTGTAATCGACTTGTTTGTTTAAAATGTTGTAATAACAATTGCGTCAAACAATAGATAATGAGAATTTAAGAGCGAGTAATTTTTGCGCGAAGCAAACTCTCTGTGAAAATCGATATAGACTTTCATCTTCGTTTAATTCCGAGTGGATATCATTTAATAGAATTTTAATTGGAAGCTCTTAATTACCAAGACATTCGGAAATAAGGGACTTACAAAGAGAGATAGGATTTAATCAAACTTTTGTTAAGAAAAAATTTGATTGCACATCGAAAAGGATAAGTAAGGTGAGAAGATTTTATAAAAGATATTTATTTTTTTTTCTTCAAGTCCGTATAAATTGTGGAAGCAAAAATATACTTGCGTCGACGGTTAAAATTCTTCGTAAATATTGGGTAAAAATTCTGTGACTCAACAACTGTAATTTCCATAAAATTAAGAACAATGTAGGAACGGAGAAGTCATAAATATTCATGGAATAAGATGGTAAGATAATGAGGAAATGCTGGATTTTTATATAACTCACTTAGTACTTGATGATATAAAAACGGTGATGAGCAAAATAAAAATGATGCTAACAATTACAATAAGATTCGACGTATTTTAATAAAACATTACATTATGCTTATAAAATATTAATTTGAGTAAATACATTCCTTATATTTTTCAATGTTTTTTTATTTAATAATAAACAGGATAAATCGCTTTATATTGATGTAAACATAAATGTGTAAATGAGAGACATTAATAATAGATTAATATTTTAATATTAATGCTATTAATTAATGTTTACATTGTCATACAAATTATATTTTATCAAGATATATTACTCTCATATGAAATGCGTATTCCCTGATTTGTTAGCTCGCAACCCAAAAGTACCTCCTGTATTTTTTCACTTTTAGAATCAAAACAAAACAATATTGTTTTATGATTATAAATTATAAGTTTTAATAAATTTTTATCTTAATAATGATAAAGGTATTAATTTTGATATTTATTGTATTAATTATTGTAATAATGTTTTTGTCAATAAAAATGTAATTTTAATATTATTTTATTTTTTATTTAAATTAAAATAAAGTTTCCAATATTTATTATTTATTAAGAAGTAAATTTTTAATGTTTAATTTTTTTTCTCTTTCTCTGTCACACATAT
Organism: Anoplolepis gracilipes; assembly: GCF_047496725.1. Taxonomy (NCBI): domain Eukaryota; kingdom Metazoa; phylum Arthropoda; class Insecta; order Hymenoptera; family Formicidae; genus Anoplolepis; species Anoplolepis gracilipes. Next base: position 4,102,498 of record NC_132976.1, on the reverse strand, counting down.
TTTATTTGTGAATAAATTATTTATTTATTATTATTGATTTTTATATTTTTTAATGATTTAAACTTAATAATTCATATTTGATATAAATTAGATATATGAAGAAATATTAAATAAAAATGTATTTTTGAAATTTTATAAATATATTTATAGAATTTTTAATTAAAACACTGATTCATACTTTTTATATTTCAATGCTAAAGGTTCAAAGGTATTAAAATTCTTTGGATCGATAATTTTAGCAGTAATTTTATTAAAATTGGAGCGATATAATTTATATAGAAGTATTTATATATAGATATATAATTTATATAGATGTAGATATATAACTTATATAGATATATATAGTGTTTTTAGCGCGCATAGAACTTTTTGAAGGTAGCAATTGAAATAGAATAAAGAAATAATTGAGATAGAATTTGTTTAATTCCAGATTTCCCGGAAGTACCTGCACTGAACAATTAATCCCGATCAAATCGATTGTTTGGCGAAGCACGAGTATTTATTTATAGATCACTGGCTACGATACCGGCTGTCATACTGCTGCAGATGATGTATTATCTAGTTTGCTCGCCAGATTTGTTTGATATACCGCGCGACACCGAGCAGTTTTCGCGATGGTGACGTGAATTATTTATCACAGAACTGCTGGCCGTAATTTTCGACGTAATTCTCGATACATATATACATAGATAGACAAACGAGAGAACATTTCCGCACCTGTAATGAAAGATGGAACGCGCCGCGATAAAGTGTAAAAAAATTAATATTTAATTAATTTAACAAAATTAATTACTTTAAATATTCCATCTCAATCATCTTTGCATCCAGCTGGTACCGATATCCAGAATAGCCTGATGATAAAACGCAAAATTTTTTTGAACAAACTGACGTATTTTAATCTATTTACACAAAAACTTATCACATAAGTTTATAAGTAGAATTGTTGATATCCAATTCTCTCTTTTTGATAATTCTTTTTTTGATTGACACATATTCGTGCGAATTACTTGAAAGAGATTTGAAAAAAGCATTAATTTTGGACAATCAATTCCGCAATGAAATAAACGAAATTGCATCGATAGAAATCCAATATTTTTCAATTACTTCGATATATCCGAGATATCTGTTCTCTACATCGCACTTCGTCACTCTAATCGATTCGATAAATCAATAGATTAATTCACAAATGTCTCGACGTTAGGCAAGAGCGGCAAAAATAACCGGTCAACTTACGGAAGACGCAGAAACGTACAAGAGATATGTTTAAAAACGGAACTGCGTCTATAAATATATAATAGATAGGCATAGAAAGCAACGTCGAATCGACGAAGAACACTCACCAAAATGACACCGTATATACTCGGCACGTAGGTACAATTCTTGAGTACCAGTCAACGTGATTTATCACAATATACGTGACAAGAGTTTTAAAAAATGCAGCATTGCATAAAATACAGGGTTAGGTATTTAAAAAATGGGAGCACCTTTATCATCAATCTTGAACACCAGGAAAAAAGAAAGACTCTTTCTCTCAGAGAGGAAGAGCAGGAGAAAAACTTATTTGAAAAAAATTATAATATTTAAATTAAATATCTAAAATTATAAATATTTAAATAACATATTTTATAAATATTGTATTATATTGAAATATTTCGTAAAGAATTATTGTGATTTATATGTATGTAATAAACGGACTTTTTTCTAAATCGTACGAGATGCCAATTATGCCGTTTCGATCAACGTACGTATCATTAAAATAGGTCGCGCTTCGTGCTTGGCGCGAAATAATTTCGGGTGCGAAGGCTCAATATGTTCTCGACTTTCCGTCGCGGAAAAAAAATCCAAGGAGAGTAATGTCGACGAGAATGCACAGTTAGAGTGTCTCTTGTCCCGAGAAGTTCGGAGCCACCGATGCGTTTCGCGCTAATGAGAAGGAATCAAAGGTCCGTTGTGCGAAGGTCCAGACGGATTCAGCAAATTGTCTAGGACACGTCTTTGAAGATGGAAACGCAATTAAGTCGTTTCAATTCGCTCGCTGTCCTAATCGCATCCGGTGCTCCAAATGAATCGCGACTTCTTTAAGGGAAAGTCCACGTGCGCAGGACTCAGTTTGCGACTCGACGATTGCACCGACTCTGTTGAAGACATTGACATACTTACGATTCTTGCTTAGATTAAATTTTGCAATCGCGTCGAGATAATTAATTTACAAATCGCTCTGTGCGACCTTATTGCATGGAATTTATTTTTATTATCTAGTTGACAATTTTAATGTTGCAAAATATTATGACATTTATGATCGATTTATGAGAATAATTATGCATATTTTCTTGCATTAATTCATAACCATCATTTCCAAAATTATTAGGTATCCTATTTTTTATCCATATTTTTATGAAAAGTTTAACAAATTAATTTTTATTTCAATGATTTCTTGAAACAATCAAGACTAGAATGTGTATACATTTTCTCGAAATTTGTGTAATTGTGTTTATAAAACGTGTTATTTTTAAATTATTGATTAGAGTCCGTTTTAAATTAGCAAAGCATGTGTGTTAAATTGTGTCTTACTTTATAGAAACTTTATACTCTCTATTTTTTATTTCATTGTTTTCTTTATTTAATTCCATTTCAAACGTTGTTCAAATAAATTAGCATTCCAAAATATTAAAATGCCCTAAACTTAGGGAAAGATAAACAAAAGTCAAATTATTTTTTATTATTGAAATTTTTATTATTATTTGAAAGAATATCTCAAGTTAAAATTGTCCAGATAAAATGTGGATCAAATAACTATTACATAAGTAGTGAAATCTGTGATGTATTTATTTTGACATACATACTAAAAATAAGAAAAATTTAAAGATGCCTAATAATTTTGGACATGGCAGTTCGTAACTTCAAGTTTGTGATGGCAACAATTTCGAATTTATTCGTGCAGGAGAATCTGTCTCTGACAGATGTTACACAAGTGCAAAATCACGACTAATTCTCTCGTACGAGTTAATTAGATGTGTTTGTAAATATGAAATGGCACCGCTTCAGGAATCGAAGTATAATAACGAATTTATCGCAAAATTGAATTTAAGATTTAATAGCATCCGATTTAGGAATTATTCAAAATTCGCTTACGTCGAATAAATAAATCAATAACAATTATTGAACGGAGATAGCTATAATTAATATTCCAAATCCGACAAGTTCTGTCGATATATTTAATCCACGAATTAATGACCATTCGTTTAATCTCTCGCAATTCATATTACATCTGTCAAATTATTCAACCCTTATTATCGCTAAAAAATTGTACAACACCTTTCCTAAATTTAATTACCCCACATATAAGTGTCATAAAATATCATTAAGTAATCAAATTGTGAAATTGTGTAGTCAGAAGATGAAAAAAAATTCCATCTCAATCAGCGGTGGCCATCTATTCTATAGAATTGCCGGAATATCACCGAAAAAAATCATCCGGATTACGTTATAAAAATTGTATATCAGAGGAGCGTACGTTAAATGTCAGTCGTAGTCGCAAAACGAGATACGATATTATATCGTACGTTCGATCTGTCTTTTCTCCTTCTGTCGTGTCGTAGGAAAGGAGAAATATGACGTTTTTCCGGACAACATTAGCGGACTCCCGCGTGCAACTTAGTATGTACCTTGGCTGCGGTTTCGTCCGCGCTTAAATTCGCGTTCCGCCGGCCTGAGGAGGACTCCGGACAACGATGCGTCATACTAATGTACCGTGGCAATATATGGCACTCCGGTGTGTGCCGGTGGCTTGAATTTTCTTATCCTCCTGACGAAAGTCCGGATATTTTTCGAGATAACTTCTCGCACGTGTACTCATCGCCGCTGGAATTTAAGAGCGAATCTCGAATAAACTCATACGCAAGCGTATTAATAACACGAATTAACAAAAAAAAAATTATGAAAGGAAGAGAATAATCGCTTCCCGTAGGTCTTCTGACGCTAAATACAATTTTGAAAGTTTATAATAATAATAATAAACTTTTTAAATCTTTCAATTACATGACGCGTGAGAGAAGTTTTATTTCGATCAAACTTAAAAAACTTTCAACCTTTAAATAAAAAGAATTTGTTGTTGATTACGGTTAATAAAATATTCATCTTTAAATGTGGGGTTCATTCGAGAGCAGGAAAAGTTGCGAATTAAATTATTGAGGATCCGTCAAAGAGTTTTTAGAAGTACGAACGATTTTTTCTTTTTTTAGTAAAAAAAAAAAAAAAATTCTCATCTCTCTATCAATATAATGGAGATCAATAGTAAACAGAGGTAAAGTTTCGAGAAATTATATATATATTTTTGACTTACTTTTCTCGAAAAGAGAAGAAGGAAAGAAATGTTTGAATGCTCGTGTTATCCCTCGACGTATATATTGACTGTTTACCGATAAACAGCGATCGCTAATTACTTTTAGAGCGACGTTTAATTTATGTACGCGGTCGCGTACGTTCCTTTGAATGCCTCGACGAGTCGTTTGATCATCTCCGAGCGCAGAGAGAAAGAGAGAGGGAGAGGGAGAGAGAGAGAGAGAGAGACAGAAAGACAGAGAGAGAGAGAGAGAGAGTAGACTCTTACACTTCGCATACCGCGCGTCCAAATCAAACGACACGTACACGTTGTAAGGGAAACACATTAAAGACGCGTCAGCTACCACTATCGCGGTTCGCGTCGCAGCTTTACGAGCGCCCATGATCGCGATGATCAAAAGAGCGATAATTTGCGGTGGTTTAACTACTTATACATTGTATGCATTAAATAGGGCGATGTTAGTCTGCATGTGGCGTCAACGTCATATTACGATTTAGATGTAAAATGAAGCGAACATGAATGTTTTATGTTAATATCGTATTTTTGTACGCACATGTTTTCTCTCTCTCTCTCTCTCTCTCTCTCTCTCTCTCTCTTTCTTTCTTTCTACCCATCTTAAATATATTTGAATATATTTGTCAGCAAAAGCTTGTAATGCTTAATATAAATTTATGTTTTATAAGAAATTGGATGGATTAGTTAAAAATTAATATAGATAAATTTAACACATTTCAAGATTCATGAATTTGACAGCAAGAAAGCAGCCCTTTAGTCTTTTAAAATTAATAATTTGTGAGTTAAAGTATAGATTTATCTTGTAGAATAATTTACTCAAAAAACGCGTAAATATATTATTATTAAACTAACTTTTTTATACCGATAAAAATTTGTGATAATGAAAATTTTACAGGACACAAATCTTTATTTTAACCCACAATTAATTATATACTTTAGAAGACTAAAAGTACTTTGGACAATGTTGTAAATTCATGAATTTCGAAATGTATTAGATTTTTGAATTTTTAACATAGATCATCCGTTTAATTCCTCTTTAAGCTGTAATCTCCATTGTCGCAAAATGATATTAGCGATATCATCATTGAATTGCGATACATAATGTAGAAGAACAGACCTGTAATTGTTCGTTTTGATTTAATGATTAATAACGTAATCCTCGGAGCAAATGATATTATAATAATATGCTTAAAAAAGCTAGAAAGAAAGGAAATATATTTTTAAAGTATATAATTATAGACAAATATTACATAATTATATAACAGCAATATATATAACTGAAAAGAACTGTGAATCTAAAGTTTAAGACATGTAACGGTCGAAAAACTCTCAGTAAACCTATCCCTTTTACCATCTCGTTCTCTGTATTCATTTTTTCTATATTCCCCTCGCGATCGCAAAGTTTTTTTCTCCACCAACAGCTATTTACGAATAACGGCCATTAAATGGGACGTAACGGCGGCGCATCAGTTAAAATAATCAGGCGCACGCTAGAGCTCTAGGACACGCTTCGGTAAAGTTGCCTGGCAGTTCTCGCGTATAGATTGGGATATTCGCGCGGGAATCTTTGCGTGACACGTGCTAGCGCGATCGTGAATTATGGCTCGCGCCGCGTTCGCGGTAACGAGGGAGAATATCCTCTCCGTCTCTTGGACCGTATAATCCAACCAATTTCGACGATCCCGCATCCGGGAAGCCGGGAAGGGAGAAGAAGCCGAGAAGAGACTTTTGCGCCCACGCGATTTATCGGCGGGTATCTCATATCGGGCTCCGCAGATGACGTTCGCGAAGACGACGACCACGACGACCACGACGACCACGACGACGAGGATGAGGAGGAGGAAGAAGAGGAGGAGAAGAAGAAGCGCATTTGTCTTGATCAGCGTGGATTAGCGGACCTCGCTGTTTACGTAATCGAGCGTTCGCACTTTACGCTCGCTCGCCCCGAGGCGTGACGTTCGCGATCCTCTCTCTAATTGACGACTTTGTCTCCCTCTCCCTCTCTCCGTCTCTCTTCGATAGATTTAATAAAGTCGACGGAAATAGCCCGAGGACAGTCGCAGGCTCCTTCTGTCCTTCGATACTATCGTTTATCGGAGAAGAATGTAAAATATGTATCTGGATGTTTAGAATCGTTCAAACTCACCATTGTACGTAATTTTAATTCACAATTTAATCTGAGTCTTTAATCAAAATACGTCACTTGAATTTTCCTTATCTAGAATAGATGATGATCAATGAAAGAGGGTTAGCAATATATTAGGGGGAAATATATATATATGCAGAAAATGAATAATAAAGATATTGAAAAATAATAAAAATATAATAAATAATAATATTAAAAAAATAATAAAGATATTTAACGTATAAAAAAAGATTCTTTGTTATAAAAGCATTGTCTTACCTAAGAAAAAAAAAGTCTCCTTTACCGAGGGGTGACTCGAGAATATTATACGAAAGTCTAGATACGAAAGGAATCATGTTAAATGTGAGTGAAGGAACGCGCGAGACGTATTTCCGAAATATCCTCCACGCTCGCCGATAGCCAGGTATTCATTAACGCTAATTAATCCCGAGTTATTTTAACAGCCAAGCCCGCGTCGCGACGGTTTTAACATGGCATTGTTATCGGGCTCGTTTTGCCGACGTCTACCAATGTCTATGAGCGCACCGATATTTCGTCTCTCGCGATTCATCAAGCGAGACGAAATCGCTCGCGTGTCTCTCTTCTCCTCTTGCGAAAGTTTCAGTAACCGATACTAATTATTTCGCCGACAGTTCCAGGCGCTTTATGTTTTATGAGTGCTGAAAAGATTTCAGTCGCGCGTCATATAATTAAAATAGTGTATATATATATATATATATATATATATATGTGCGTTAGTGCGTGTGTGTCCAAAATATCTCTATTATTTTAAATAGTAGAAAAACAAAGTGTCTATATTCTCTGGAAAATGGATATCTCAGGAATTTTATTTTGTAATAATCAATTTTATAGGAATTCAGAGAATTAAAAAAAAATTGTTCTCAGATTGGAAATGGTCAGCGAGCAATTTATTTATTTAGCGTTTAAAATATATTATAAATATATATTTTTGTTTATATATAAAATGTCTAACAAAATAATTGAATATGTGCAATATATATTCTTTGTAATTTTTAATTATAAAAAAATAAAAATTTTATGCAAATAAAAAATACTTATAAAGATATTCAGTTTTTTTCAATATATTTTCAATATACAATCTAACACTTGAAGAGGCTCTGTGTTTTTTTCCATGAATGAAAAATATTAGAAAACGCATACAATAAAAAAAAATTATTTTGCGTTTACTTGGAATTTTGAACGAAAATACTTGGAAGATCGGGAAATTACTTTTACACATTTGAGTAGGCACCCTGGAAAAAAATTTAAACGGAGGAATTTCAATTTTTTCACAAGTTCTGATTTTATAGAATTCTACAAATCGATAACTCCCAGATGTTCTCTCTGCTTCTCTCCTGTCTTCTCTTTTTCATTCCGTGCGATCGCACTCTCTTATCGAGCATTAGGCGGACGTTGAATCCCGAACTTGGCCGGCATCCACGAGCTATATTATTGGTGTGTATATACGTTTGTGTGGTAGAGAGAGAAACTTGCGTATTCCTCCCTACATATCCGCCCTTCCGTGTATCGTGAACGAGATACACCTACTTATCTAGCTGCTACTTCGTCGTGACATCGCAGCGCACTGCAAATGAAGCTTGTTTTGGAACCGATCCACGATACTTGCGTGCCCGTGTATAGCTTCGTCGCGTTCTTGGCAGCGCAAAACGCTTTTGCAAGGATTCGTAAGTCGCGTGCGCATCGTTCAACGATAAGCGACAAAGTTACGAACCGAAGACAGTGAACCGCGAAATCAAATATATGGATCGTTAACTCTCAATGGGGGATGTCAATTTCTTTTTAAGCGCAATAAAACTTTTGGAGAAAATTGAAAAAGACAATAGCTAAAAGTTCTCATTGAACTTCTGTAAATATGCGTAGTAAGCAGTGCTTTCTGTTATCTGGATAAAAAGTAATAAATAATTATTATAATCATATATTTTAATGATATTTTATCATTTTATCTATCTTTAGATTATCAAAATATATTTCCATCTTTATCTTAGAAAAGAAGTGTTGTTTTTTTTTTTTCAAATTATTTCAGATAAGTTTAATTCATATCCATATAAATTTTAAATACCGAATAATAAATAATTAAAACTGTGAGGATCGCAAAAATGAGAGAAAGAGAGAGAATAATGTAACACATATACAATTGATTTTTTTATACAAGTTTTACCTTTGTCATGAATTACATGCACATGTCAACGTTCAGAATGTATCTTCTCGCAACTATTACGAACCTGACATGATACGCAACGCATGTGACAGTTGGCGTGTCCGATGCTCTCGCACGCTCGAAGTAACCATATCGTGACAACATGTCGACAATGATAAAATTCTGATGCTGCGCAGAGGGAAACTAAGCAGTAGAATCACGAGAAATTGTCTTACTTAATTAGTAATAATCAATTCAAGTACGTAATTATTTGAGCATCATGCGTACTTTTGCATACAACAACTATAAAACTTGCAACTTTATTATTAAACTCTTTATCGACATTGCAAAAAGACAATCTCTTTATCGACATTAAAAAAAAACAAAGACAATTATGTTTCCTTTAGAAAGTAACAAAAAAATCGATTTTTTTTACATTTTTTGAAAATATGATGTATAAAGAATATGTTCAAATTTTATTGAAAAATTCGCAAAATTGATGAAGTTAGAGACTTGAAATAAGATGACGTGATTCTTGAAATGAGCTTTCAAAACTTTAAACGCGTTTTTCTTAATACACTCTTTAAAGTTGGTGTGACAAATATTTGGAAAACTAATGGAATGAATAACTTCAATTTCTTTAAATAAAGAAGAATATTCTTTTAGATTAAAAAAATAGAATTTAAAAAATTAATAATTAATATTCTTCTGACCTTTAAAAAATAAATAAATTGCAGCAAGATTAAAAAATCTAATTTAAAAATGACACTACTGTTCAATGTTTCTAATAAAATTAGATTTAAAATCCCATAAATATTCTACAAAATAAAACTAGATCGAGTTTATTAATTTATAACATTCTTCACAGAAAATTCCTAAAAATTGTCATTTCTCATCGCTAGAGTAGAGCGGGCTCTTAATTGCAGTCTTCGCACCAAAACAAATGAGACGCTTTAGGGACGGGCTGGTAAGGGGATGCGGAAAGTGTAGTTTCTCTCGCAACATTATTAAACGCCAGAAGACCGAGCGCCGAGAGAAGAGAAGCGATCGGCGATCGCGATCTTTTGACGAATGTTGCTGCAACGTTGCTTGCGCGTTGACTCGCGCGCGTCCGCGGTGCTCGTCTATTTTCAGAATGTAGGCCAATTAATCCCGTCGCATTTTCGGCACGGGGGAAAAACGAAAACATTGCAAGTGTCTCACGGAAATAGCCCCGTGGGGATAAATGTCCAAGTACCCGGTCGCGCGGGCTATCTCCCTCTCTCTCTTTCTCCCTCTTTCCGTTCTTCCCTAGTGCGAGGGTAGTCGCGCGCGAATAAACGCAATAATTTAATAGAGAACATATGTAAGCCCGCTAGAGCTACTTCGATGCACTGCCACCCTGATAGTCGGCCACACGCATGCAGATGGATGTTTACGTCTCTGTGACGTGGTATATCTCATTACTCGCTACTATCGTGTATCATATTTTCATTACATCTCCCCCTGATCAGATCCGGATCAACTTTCCTGATCCAACAAGCATTGTGTTCGATGACATAATTTTTCTTAATTTATAATATTAAAAATAGAGGACTTTAATTTAGCGGACGTTAAAAAAAAAAAAAGAAAGAAAATTCGATCATAAAAGTTAATGACCGACGAAACACGTAACAATACTTTCGAGTTAAATGTAGGCGGGATACATCAACAGGCTCTTGATCTCAATGGCTCTAATGGCGTTTACACGAGCAATTTTAAGCGTTTACGAGCGGGCAGACGATACGCGTAGAAGCGAGGATCTTTTGGGGACAAGCGTTGAGAAACACGATGAGAAATAAATTTATTACATTTGCGTTGACGGCACATAAATAACGAATATCATTATTGTGACACTTTATAACCGAGATTAGAAGTAAACTGAATTCAATGTGCAATCTTGACGTTAAATGAACAAAACTTAGTATCAAGCGTATTCAAAGATAAATTAAAAACATTTTTTTATATATAATTCAGTAATTTAAAATACTTTTCTCGCGCTCTTTTCTTGTTTCGCGCGAATGAAGGAAATACATTGGACACTTGATATTTCGCGTTGAACATTTATTATTTTATTAAAACTTGACGAGTTTCCACCCCGACACGCGATCAACAGCGTGATTGTTTGTGACGCGCGCAAACTTACTTACGAGTTAACGAAGTGTCGGAGGAAGAAAATCGATCGCTCGAGAATCGAGCCTTCATCGCGGTTGCTTGCATCGAGTGACGAGCTCTCTTGGCGTGCACGAGCGATCGAAATTGTGCAGGCGGTCGACCGGAAAATAGGACCGCGCCCTCCCGAATAATTTATCCCGAAACGCGTCGCGTCACATCGTCTTCGAGACATCGTCGTTAGAGAGGAGCTGACGGAAAAACATAGTTTCACTTCTCATTTGTACACCAAAAACTTGATCTTTTGAAAAATCGATCGCCGGAAAATGAGTTTTTGATGAAAGGATCAATCCTCGGATCACGTGGTTGACAAATGTCAAAAGTAACATCAAATATAAATATCATCAATCTTTCCTATTATCTCAGTGAATAGGGGAGAGTTGTCTATGTCGTATCACTTGAGATATTTTTATGTTATATTTGACACTGATTTGTACGCAAATTAATATTACGTATTTTAGCTTGACGTTTACGACACCTATTATTATATATGTTTTTGTTAAGAACAAATTAATTTGTTATAAGTTTTTTTATGAGGTAGTGTTAAAGAAAAATACCTCGTTTCAAAGTAACAAATTTGCAAATGGAAATTGCAAATGGAATTATACTAATTCATATCCTATATTAAATCATATTTTATCAATAATAAATAAGGAGAAATATATTTAACATAAAGTAATAATTATTAAATAAAATATTTATAAGTAACAGTCGGGACAATAATAAATTTTTGTTTTTCTTGATTCAACATTTTTTCAAATCATACTAGTACGATTTATATCGACCTAACCTTTATAATAAATGTATACATAAAATAAATGTAAAATATTCTACAATAAAAAAATACAAAATAAAATTACATTGTTAGATTATTAAACGTTGATCACATATTACATCAATTGTATCTGATTTTTTTTATGTTCGTAGCATACATAAAATGGGATGTAATCTAAGAAATTTTTTGTTTAGATTTCTCATTGCTCATTTATTATATATTTTTACCATTAGATACCGTTTATATTCATTAATTATAAAGAAATTAATAAGGTACAATTTAAGAGATCAGTAGATATAAACAATCTGTACATTAGTGTACAGATTGTTTATATCTACTGATCTCTTAAATTGTACCTTATTAATTTCTTTATAATTAACTTCTTTATAATTAAATAAACTCGCATAAATTTAAGAGAGAGAGAGAGAGAGAGAGAGAAAGAGATCGGACTCTTCAAAGATTTTTCTTTCACCGCGAAAAATATGGGTGAGTTGAGAGAGTGAATATTCAATATATATCGGAACAAGTGCGAGTTTGCGTATATCTGAAAAGCCGTATCAAACACGACCGGATATAATCGAACATATTGGATTTATTACCTCTTTTATCCCCGCGTACCAGATATCAAGTATCTGCCCGAATCCATTAATCGAGTGCTCGTTGAATCCTCAAATGCCTTTATATTCCGGTCATCTAAAAGCTCTTCGTAATCCGTTCTCCAAAATAAAAGCGTATATCGACATATTATCTGCGTTAAACACAACAAGAAATAAAAAGCAAAAAGAAGTGCAAGTTTCTATTTTTCTCATAAAGCGTCTCTGTGAATAAAGATTCGGCTATATCGGCTTGATGGCAGGTTATTGTTGCCTTCATAGTCAAGGCTTGTATACTCTCATACGTTTTACTATCCGACACGAAAAGGGCGGGCAAAGCGGACCCGACAAAGCGATTTTTAACCCTTTCGTATTTAAAGGAGGTTGAGCAAACTTTTAATAGAGAGTTTGAAGCGCGCGAATAGTTAAAGCCAGGATAAAGTTTTTCGAAAGCCAAAAAATAGAAAAAATACTAACCTTTTGACTTACAAAAATGATCGAGATGCAAATTATCCAATATAATATATATGTAAGGAGGATTAAATTATTATACTAAAATATTAATTAAAACAAAAAGAGAGAAACTCTTTGAAGCTATCAAGAAGTTAATTCAACGAGCATTAAAGATTTCTGAAATCTCTGACTATCAAAAGCGGAAATCGCAAATTATTTTTTCTATTACGTTTTAAATTTTACTACAATTCTACCAAAGTGGTCCAATCTCGTTTTAAACGATGGTGAAAATTGAAAAATAATTAAGTAAGTTTGTCAATCATTTTTAATATTGTCAATTATGTCTTTCATTAAGAATTGTATTGGATATATGTTAAAACATTGACAAAAGCCATGAAAATTTCGTAGACTATTATTTCTTTTGGCAATGAGTATCTATGCAAAATTTGAATACAATTTTCTTAATGATTTGGAAATTATTCAAGTTTAAAGTTAGTCTTGATTCTTATACAAAATAATATTTCTTAGTGCTTATTAACAAATGTGACAAGAAAAAAAACATTGCCAGTGAAATAAAAATTGTCACATATGTTAACAAAACTCTAATAAATATTTATGCAAAACTTAATTTAGATTCACTTGTTCGTTTAAAGGTTATTTAAAATTGTAGCAAAATATAATTATTGCTACTTATTATCTTATATTGTGTATATGTATGCGTAATTATTTCACTGGTTTTTGATGCTAAATATGATTCCGACAAATCGCTCAAAATCACGTCACAATTTTGAGAAATTTACAATTAAAGTTGCAAAAATAAACTATTTTAAATAAACTATTACTCATATGATATTTGTATCTTATCATGTGACAACTGGTTGAACGTGTAATCGTATTAAATTTAAAAGTCTTTTTTTAAACTCTGAGAAAAATAATTTCTACTACGTATTCTTATACATAGATTTGTGTCACTTGGATCTTTTTTTTAATAAAATAAGCCAATATTTACGTTCTTCTTCATCTCAATTCTTATGAAATAATTGAATATGAATAATTCTCATTCATGTTATTCAAATATTACAAATTGTCTTTTCCAGAGTGTGAGAGTGGAAAATTCGTAAATACTCAAACAAGTATACAGACTATCCTGTTCCATCCGAGGTTTCGTTTAACTCGCCGCTCTACATCCGATGTCAACGAGACGATGCTCCGTCCGATTATCCGGATTCTATCCGGCTCCGCCAACAAGACTCGCTCTGCTCTTTTAGCCAGACAGATCCGCAAATGCAAGAACGCGCGCGTCGGATAATCCCGTCAGTTTCCACATATATGTATACAACCGAAGATTTTCGTAGGCGCGACATATTTCCGTGGGGGAAATGTACGCAAAAAAGAAAAAGAGAGAGAGGGAGAGAGAGAGAGAGAGAGAGACGCGCGCGCGCACGGGTGGGCTATCTATAGTCGCCGAGTGTAACCGAACGGCGACCGAGTGTCACTCAAGGGTGACAAAACTCATTAATACCGATCTGCTTAATGCGCCGTCGCGTGTCCGACATTAATCTACTTAAAAATACCTGTGAAGAGAGAGAGAGAGAGAGAGAAAGAGCGCGCCATTTCAGATCATCCGTGTCGCGGGTTACTTTGTTAATACACGCGCCGGACGATCTCACGGCACGCGCAAGATGCGATCCTTCTGTTAATATTCACAGCTCGACAAGAAAACGGCATGGAAATGGCAAAGGAAATGGCAAAAGTTTTTTCGATTCCGAATTTTTCCTTCGAGCTTATCTCACGCGTTTTTCGCTCTGTTGAAACTATTTTAGATGAGTCCGAGCAACGCACTATCAATTGCATGACTCACATATATGTATATGTATATGCAGACAAAATAAGATATTATTTTTGTATCTGACCTACAGCCGCTGGCGATATGTATTTTTCTTTAATAGCTTTGCACGCGATAGATGGATTTATTGTTTCCATAACATTATCACTTTAGTCATTTTGTCTATCCTTCTCAACATCAGAGATCGACCAAAAATATAGTATTCGCAGTAAAAAACAGAAATATTGAGAGATGCAAGCTATTTTTTCTACTAGGGATTATAAATAATTAATGTAAAATAATTCGTTTTTGTATATTAATTAAAATTAATATTTCAAAGATTGTATTCTATTTATGCTACTGATTTCTCTCTTACAGCTTACACCTTTATTAGTTGTTCTTGTAAGTTAACGTGAAATAAGCAATAGTTATTTTTTAAATAAATGCATATTTATTTTGTCTAATTATTTTCAATACTACATAATGTTTGAAATAATATTTTAAATAATTAATACATTGTTTAAAGACTTAAATATTATTTAAAATAATAATTTTTGATAATTTCTTAAGCTTATTTTTTGAATTAATAACTGTGGCGTTTGACGAAAATGAATATTTACGATAAACATTTGCACTTAATATTTTCCAATAAATATGTATTTGTGCTTATTTTCTTACGAGAGATAAAATTTCCAATAATATTTTATTTAATCTTTTTAATAGCCTCCATTCGCGCTTATCACTAATCTGGCAAAATAAAGTTATTACTTTTAAAAGTGTTTAATAATTCCTCTATAAAAAAGGTTATTTTATTTTAAAAAAACAAAATGTATTTTGTAATGCGCTATATAATTTTTTAATTTGATCTTCATATATATATATATATATATATATATATATATATAAAATTCACATAAAATTTATATATGTATAATTTAGCAAATAATAATTAAAAAAACTAAGGGTTTGTAATTTATAAATATCTGATCCATCAAAATTTCAAAAAAGAGCAAGAACTTTGTCATAGAATCTATTAAGGGTACATCCGGTGATTCCGGGGGAGTGTATACTATACTATACGCTTGTGTATCAGAAAAATACATTTACCCGCCTATTTTTATACGACGCGTGCAACGAACGCGAAAATTTAATCTTACGGGGCTTTAGAATCGCAACGGCCGCCTAACGATCGCGCGCTGATGCTGCCTTATGCGATGCAGATGTGGATGATTTTTTGCGGTGACAGGACGACTACTCATGAGAGACGAGAATCCGCGGGACTGCAAACCCGCGCGATTGCTCGGCGTTTCTGCTGCGAAGGGAAATACGCGCCGCCGATTTTTCCGCGCCATGTGCACTCCGGGATAATGACATCCGCGATAATCGTGACTAGAATGGACGGAAATTTAAGAATTCAAACGGCCGGAAATTCGAGAACGCAAAGCCGAATATTTTTGATTTACGATAACTTTCAATAACAGTTTGACAAAAACTTTTTCCAGAAAATAATAAAATATGTAATGATAAATTAATAATATTTTTTTCGGAAACAAGAAAGAAAGTAATTATTATATTATAAGTATAACACAGTTAGTATATATAAATTAACATAATATTACTAATATACATCTATAATACAAATATAATATAATTAGTAGATACAACTATAGTAGATATATTGTAGTATATAATTAATTATTTTCTATATTTTTTGTTGACAGTATAATATTAATTAAGAACTGTTATTAACACATTTTTAAAATTATAATTAAACTTATTATATTAAAGAAGAGAATTACATTAATATCTAACCGTGGAGAAGAAAAATTTAACTTGTGAAAAATTTAACTTTACAATTTTCGAAGCAAATAACACTATAACTTCAAGAAAGTTAAATGCAATAAATATATGTATCTTTTTTTGGACTTTGCCACGAAAAAGTGCAGACCAGTTTTTATTCAACTTTTTATTTAACACCACATTATTGTGTAGAATCTAAATCTGAATTATCGTGAATATCCTTGACATTGTTACGGGAATTGTTAAAATTAACAATTGAATATCATCGCGGTGACTCTAGCGTTTTGATGCATGCATTGTCTCTTTATGTAACTCCAGTTACATGATCGCTAAAAGTGAGACACTTTAGTCAGATGGAACTGAAGCGTTAAGTATTTTCTGTCGAGAATCTAAATTTGTATAAGCAACCGCATGCATAGAGTAATATTCACTCACCGTTAATTGGTTGAAACCTCGCCAAAGGATCCGAGAATTGCCGAAGTCTGTCCGTCACGTACTGCGACGACTCTCCATTCTGTAAATAAGAGAGAACGAAATGTAGAGAGAGCCGAACAAGTATAGTTGTTACGCGAAACGCAAATGAAACGGACACAGCTCGCGGATTATCCGCGAGATTGAACGGGCGTGCTCGGAGATAATGGATTCTCTATATAGGAAAGGGGAGGAGAGGGATCTGGAGAGAGGGATTCGAATTAAATCGCAATCACCTATATTTCGCGCAAATATCTTTCGTTGAAAAAACAACGGTCAAGATCGAATTGGAGATATTAATCTCTGAAAATTTGCATTTGACAGAGACAGAGAGATATCAAATCAGGAGGAGCGTGAGATATACAAGAGAGGGTGTAACAAAAAGGTTGGGAACAAATGCAACAGCATTATTCATCAGTGAAAAATAAAGGGTTTTCCTTTTTAAGTTAGATCCTACCTTTGTTCCCCAAGATACAAGGCATTAAAGTTTTTTCGAAAAAGAAATTTTGTAGGATGCTCAAATTGATGGAAGTCTATTAAACATAAAAGATTAACTCTCCATCTCATCATTTTTTAAACATTTTTAAGGTATTTAGAGGATTCTTTTTCTTATAAAACAAAGATTGAAGAAATGTCAAAAAATGTGTTCCTTTTTCAGTGACGTATTAAAAAAAAAAACAACTCGATCAAGTTTTATATTTACTGGTTGAGATGGAGAGTTAATTTTATGTTTAATTGACGTGTCTATCAACTTAAATTACACACAAACTTTTTATCAAAAAACTTTAACGTCCTGTTCTCTTAAAAACAAAAGTCCGTAGGGCATAACTTTATTTTTAAAAAATCCTTTATTTTTTACTAATAAATACACTGTTTTATTTATTCCCTTTTTTGCAACTCTGTATATTTTCACGAATATTATCAACTCGCAACATCGATCAATGTCTTATCCCGGTTATTTTTTCAAAGCCATTTGAAATAAATACATGTCCGAATCTTCTGATTCGCTGGCGAATTAATCTTGAAAAGTTGCAACGGATTGTAAACTCGAGAGCGAAATACGGTCGAGTCTCAGTTTATCCTACCCGGTCGAGGATCATCCGGAAGGTATTCCGCGAGCGGAGCTCGTGACGACGATAGGTGGGAAGCAACGATGGGAGGAATCGCTGGAATTATCGTTACCCAATTTGCTTCTCTCCGCGCGGTCCGAAACTATCTCTAAGCTCGGGAGAAATTGGGTCACATCGGCCAGGCAGGAAGCGTATCGGGGCGGATCCGCGAATCGACAATCGAACGCGCTGTGTATACGTTTATTTGCTTTTAATTCCTTGTTGTTTGCATTAATTGCGCGGTAACAGAAAACGACAAGGAAAAACGATAAAGGCGCCTGTTTGAGCTGTCATTATGGCGGTCGACGTGTTATTTTTTATTGTCATACCAGCACCAACTTTTCCTTTGCATTAAATTTTTTATCTTTGATTGGAATTTTATCATCGTTATTATAATAATATTGTTTATATTTTTTCGATTATTATTTATATTTATTATTATTATTATTATTTATATTATTTTTACTTGTTTATTAATTATATTTTTTTTATTTATCATATCACCTTTATTAATATTTTTTATAAGTAAATAAAAGTGAAAACTAGAACAAAGGAAAATACTAGGATAGTAGAGTGACTATAAAAAAACTGTTTTTATAATTGCGATCATTAATAAGGCACTCTTAAAAGCTCCTCGCTATCGTGATATTTCGGCCTCGTCCCAAAAGTGCAAAACGTAACTCAACCTCTCTAAATAATGAGAATATACACTGTGGCAAGCGGACCGAAGCTGTGTCTAGCCTTGTCGTCCAAGTACTTCAGTTACCAGCATACTATATGCCAGGAGAGACATATACAGAATGATTCACGACATGAATTCGGCACAAATTTAAGATTTGAATTCTGACGTAATTTCAGAAACGAAAGGAGATTTATTTAAAGAACGGCTCTAATTTCGAGGATGATAAACTTATGCAGTTTATGCTTTTTATAAAGATTATGTGCGACACAAAATAAGATAACATTAATTGATAAGATATATGTACATTGCAAACTGTTTTGCAAATTTTGAAAAGTATACTTAAATAAATTCACACGGTTCAGAACTTTATGCATACAATAATCGTATAAGTTTGGAAATATGTGAATTTATTTAAGTATATGTTTTACCATCTGATTACTGATGCCGCATTGTATTCAATTAATCCGGCCACGTGCGACAACCCTTTCGAACAACCCCCGTGATACGCATTACACCACGCCATAGCGTCGTAATACAAACCCACGTAATCATGACATAATTGTGGCGACGCACGTGACTGTGAGCGGTGCGCAAATTTGGCTCTAATTAGGCTGTAATAAAATCGTGTAGCATGAGCCGTACGATATTATCAAGGACGACGGAAAAGAGAAAGAAGAAGCAATGAAGATAATTTGAAGCAATCATTTTTTCTAAGGAATCTCCTGCAATGGTCTAGAAAGTAAACAAGTTATAAAATAAACAAATAAATATAGTTAATTTTTTTTTGTAAAATTGTATTGCGCGTAAATAACACAATATAAAAGTAATAGAGAAACGCAAAAATAAAAATAAATAATTATTCCTTGTAGAGTTTTTTTATACTTAATGTAGGTTGAGAGAAAATGCTCTGATATAACAGAATTTTCGTAAAACGGTTAATTGACTGTTATAGCTATATATTTGACATGCGAATAAATACATTTAATTTTAAATGAAAAAACTTTTTTCAACACATTACATATTTATGTTGCAAAGTTATAACCTGATAAAGGTACGTTGAAATACCCTTTTTTGTACAACTTTAAATTGTGATGCGTCCGGTAGAGAGTTATTTGAAGGCTGCAACTGGCGTAAAACAAGCAAAGAATAATTTTACTTTTCTTTTTGATTAAAAAAAAAATTCTTTGTCAAATACGTGTAATTAATTGCAGAGCTTCTTTTTCTCGTAAATTCCCTTAAATAGAAAAATGTCTTCAAGGTCTTCAACTCTTCCGGTGACGGGAAAATGAATCGAATATATCTGGTGTATCGCGCAATGAATATTTATATACTGGGGCGCACGTGGCCTGGAACAATTTTTCCTCAGTCTTATGCCAGCGTGAGCATCGTAAACCCCGAAGGATACGTCGTCTTAACTGCGTAGTTACAAACCGAGAGAAAGAAAGAAAGAGAGAGAGAGAGAGAGAGAGAAAGAGCGTTTAACCGAAACGAAATGTTCCCGGATTGTTATTCAGGAATCGTAGATTCTGCTGGAAATGCACGCGCGCGAGCGCATCTATATGGGGGATATATAAGCGTCGCTAATGTATCCGCCGACAGGCGCGATAATGCACCCCGTAGATCGCGACGACTGAATAAATTCCGAATAATCGCGCAGCCGGGAATACGAGGCGCGCTTAAGAGATATTCTCGCGCGCGCGCGCGCGCGTGACTTTCAGATCGCGCGTGCTCGCTCGCTCGCGTTACAGGAAATCTCCAAAGACGTACGAGCGGAAAGAATCTTCGAGAAAATGACTTTGACGCCGTATAAATTTCTTACATATTTCTCTCTTTCTTCTCTCGCCTCTCGCCTCTCCCCCTCCCCTCTCCCTCCTTCTCTTTCTTTCACTCGTCCAGGCGTATAATCAGGTACTTAACGCGATTTATCGAGTATGCAAGATAATGAGACTAGTTCTCGCAAACGATTGAAATCTCAATATTTCATCTTGCTGGTTAATAATTTTTATGAGTTATCTTGCCCTCTTTATGATTGAAAATTATAATGTAAAGATAATGCGTAATTGGGTTATATTTTTCTTATCTACTTTTTGGTATTTTATTTACTGTTTTGTCCGAAATGTCTTTATAAAATTTTTCTGTGCCAGAGAGACTTGTCGCTCGTTAAATAAATAAATAAACAATAAATTTATATAATATGTTACTTAAAATACTAAAAAGTTTTATGATAAAAACAAGGATAAATTTTTTATCGATTATCCATCGATAATTTCTGACAAGTTGCCAAAGCATCTCTGTTGAGTTACAATTAATCTTTTATTTGTACTAAAATAATAAATAATTTTTTTAAAAAGAAGTCTAAATCAGTCCTTGCTAAAATTTATCGCGTGAATATTAAAAAAAAAATGTACATATATATAATAAATATTTAAAGATTTTTCCTTTCATATATATTTTTGTAATTTTGATAACGAAAATATTTCACTAAAGACAAGAGAGTTTAATTTGATAAATGACAAAACTTATAGTAAATTAAGTAAGGATAGATCTGAATTGTCACTGTGTTATCGTATACACGAAGACTCGAACTCCGACATGGCCTATGTCATCATTTTACAATGTAATCTCGAAGAAATAAAAGCGAATTAATGTTAAAATTTTTCGCGACTATATTCTATATTTTGAGATAAATAATTTTCTGATTGTCTGATTTTGACTATCAATAAAATTATCACATATAATACGTCGAAGAATTAAAACTTCTATCTCAATCTTGCTTTCTCGACCACATGTCCTTTTCAGATATTTACGAAAACATGACGCAAGTGGCAACGTATATAAGAATTAGGTAAATAGATATTTATTGATCCTCCAAGCATAAAATAATCTTCATTATCTCATAAACAAAACAAAAGCATCAAAATAATATAAAATAAAATAGCATAAAATAGCACATAATAAAATAAAATAATATAAAACGAAAGAAAGAAAAAAAGAAAATAAATACAAAATAACAATAATAGACTCTTAAAACCGCGCAAAGCGCATTAATCTCATCATACAATTTTGAAAAATACTAAGAAACACGTAAAGACTATGTTAAAGAATAAAAACCGCGGAAAGAAATTGAAGATACGAGACTAGATGGATGAATGCAACGAGGCGTCTAGAAATCAGAACTTAACAGGAAGGCGATCGTTTCGATCGGCATTGAAAGCTCGTTTTCCCCATCAGTGGCTACCATCGGAGCACGGTCGGCGAATGCATCCGCATCGATGCATTCCGGGGATGCGAGGGAAGTCTGCGGAATCAAGTCCGTGATTGGGAATCACTTCTCCAGGAGAATCGGTAGCATTCTCTCTCCCTCTCTGTCTTTCCTTTTCGATCGATCGCATCTTTCTATCTATCGGAATTCGGTTCTTCCCCCCCCCCTTCATTCATTTCCTTCCCATCTACAGGCGGCACAACACATGCACCCGTTAAGCATTTTATTCGGCTCCGTATCATCTATTTGTCCCTAAGACGTGCATCTATATGCGGCGAACTATTCTCGGAGTGAAAGAGACTCTCATCCTCTCGTATACTGTCCTGTCCTACCGCGTGTTTCTGTGAAACGTGTGTTCTGCGACACATATATACCCCCTCGACCAGCTACGCGTTCAGGGTATAAGTAGTGTTATCGACTACGATCGACCGAGAGCCGAAGGGGAAACGGTCGCTTTACGATAACAGCGCGGGAGAAACTATCAAAATCGATGTATGCGTTATTTCGTTTTTGAAATCTAGTTTCTCTATAACCGAAAGTTTGAAATAAAAGTTTATACACAAATATTTATTGCTTTCTATCAGATTCCTATCGCAGTTGGTTTCGCAAACTCTTTTTTTTTTTTTTTTATTTTTTCGAAAAACAAACGAAAAAATTCAGGTCTGGAAAAATTGCTCGATTAACTGACTGAAAATTATAGGAATATAGTAAAAAACTCGAGACAAAAGTAAACAATGGAATCCATTGTTTAGAAAATTATACGCATATGTAGAAAATATTATTTTAAAAAAAGAAAGATATTATGCTAGTTCGCAATCTGATTATATCTAATTTTAAATTGAAAGAAAATATAAACGAAAATATAACGCATAAACTTTGGAATTTTTTTTGAAGGAATTAATTCAACAAATTTTATATTAGTTCTGATTACACGCAATATTTAATCGATCTAGAAAATCTACGTCGATAGTTTTTGATAGCTTTTCTCTATTAATTTCCAAACATACGATAAAATACATATTTGATTTGAAATATATCTACTATGTAATACAAATACAAATCATATAAAGGACTGTCACATATTTTTTTATTTCCATTCTGACAGGAAAAAACTATGCAAAAGTTATAGATCATCCATTCATCTTTTTCGAAAATCTTTTTCGTTTTTTGTTTTATATAATATTTATATATTATAATTTTCATTGTCTGTTTGACATAAATAATTTATCTATTATAAATTTATTACAATTTCTATTAATTATCTATTATTTATTACTTAATTATCTATTACAAATAGTCAATAAAAATATGAATAAATCTTTACGATCAATTAAATACCTTTCCTAAAAATTTTCTCATTTTAATAATAATTCAATTTACCCGAGTGTATATTATACGACATACACGGGTGTGTATCGACTCCTGCTGAGAATCTCTCGGTCAATCAAGCCGCGACAACGGCCGATTACGTCTTACGTATGTATCCCGGGGCGCGAAAACACCCGAGATATCCCCGAGTATTAATATCGAACGAAAATCCCTCGGCGGTGGTTCTCTCTTTCTCGTCGCGCTTAAAGGGTTAAGCGAGTCCGCCGCGGCGGACGGAGGAGAGGGGTAGAGGGTCGACGAAAGCGCGAGACAAATTACAGAATCCGGGGGGGCTTTGTAAGACGCGGAGAACGCCCAGACCGCGGAACGTCATCCTGAGAGGAGCGGAAAAGGGATTCCTGAGAGAGCGAGCGGGCGCAGGAATTTCGCGGCCGCCATCCACGGGAGGGGGAGTCTCTCCCCCTCTTCCTCCATCCCCCTGCCCCATTCCCTGCCGCTATCCCGTCCGAGAGGATTACACAATGAAATATATATTTCCCCGTTCTCTCTCTCTGTATCTTCGCTAAATATAAGCTTCGCGCGAGACCCAACAAATCTCACAATCGCCGAAAAAACAACGCAATCGAAAGAGATTCTCTCTCGCATCCCGGATCCCCCCTCCCCCCTAGGTCAATTCCGTCTCCCTCTTTTTGTCCGTTTTTCTCACCTCGCCGCAGGACAGTATTAGCGATCGGGGCATCACTCGATAATGTTACTTAAAAGCATTTTAAGCGCTATTTTCCCGAGGAAAAGTGAGCTCGCCCCGGAACTTCAATCGGATTCCGCTGTCGTCGGCGATCGTGGACTTATTTCTCTCTCTCTCTCTCTCTCTACTATATACAAAGGCTACGAATAATTTATGTGATCCTCTGAATCTACGGAGTCATTCGAACCCTTCTGTCCTTCGACCTAAACCGGAATGTCAACCGCGATCCAACATCAAACAGCAGGTTGTACTCGAGACGTATGAGATTCCTGGAATTTGGAATCGTGTTTGTGTGTGTGTATGTGTGTGTGAAACGCGATAAAAGAATTTTTACATCGTTGAGTTATACGCGAATTGATATCCGCTTTGAAATTAGATCTCTATAACGTTGATAATATTTTGCCTCGTAACTGGATACCTCTCTCTTGTTATAGTTTTCCTATATTTTCCGATAATATACACACACACATATATTTACAGAAATAATAAAATCTCTCGATTCGAATAAACGCGATAGATTTTTCATAACAGTGGATAAAGCCTGGTCGGATATAACGCGTGTGAGATAACGACGGAAGAGAAAAAAAAACACAATTACGTTCCAATTAACGTCTGAAATCGAAATGGCTCCGAGATGTCCATCTCTGTGCGATGTATCACTGACGCGAAAATTAACGAACCCAGCAAATTGGAAACCTTCATTCGCTATTTCATCGTTCGAATATGCTCGTGAACACACATAGATTCGGAATTTTGACGCAAGAATACGATATCATATGCGAAATTATGAGTCTTTAATATTATAATGTCAAATGTATAAATATTCCGAGTATAACTTAATTAACGATATTCTTTGACTATAATTGTCACATTTTAATTTAAAAAATTATATGTATAATAGTGTGTCTTAAAACCATTAAAAATCCTTTTAAGAGCAGATTCTCGGGCCAATTTGAAGATAATTTTTCATTAACAAAAATATAATTTCTGAGTTATAAGTTGAAAAAAAGCAAATAAAACTGTGTAGAGTTAAAATATGTAAAGTCTATTTTAAGGATATTTTTATATTTAATATGCATTTCTAAAAGATATTACGCCCATTACTTTTTTCAAACGTTCTTTGTATGCACGCAAATTGCACTTGCACAGACAGTGCTTTCATTATGGTAATTATCATAAACGGCAGTGCGTTCTCTTTGGCGAGCGAGAAACTCAAACACAATTCTTTTTATGGCCACTAGAAGAAAAAAAATGATGATCTGAGCTAATGGTGTCGCGGGTCAAAAACCATTAGAGCTGGTAGTTTGTGTGTGGTGCACGTGTGAGACATATGTGTAACTCTTAATGCATCTCGTTGCAGAACAGTACAATGTTTTCATTCCTTCAAATTTCTTCTGAAATAAATATGACATAGAGTTTAATAATAATTTCTTAATTGTTTTTTAAATAAATTTTATATATTTTAAGAATTATTAATTTTATTATAGCATAATATTGTGTAAAATATCAGTAATTACTACTTAAAGATATTTAAATTACAAAATAATTTAAGATACTTAATTCACGTGACTTTGCTTAATTAAAATCTCTTCAATTAAATCACAAGATATTTAGTGTAAAAAGTTAGAAGAAATATATGCGACAACTCTTGTCAGCAATTACCATAAATCAGACAACTTAATCTTAATTAATGAATGATACTTAACAAGGCCGATTTGAATGCGGAATTTGAATCCGGAATTCTCCCTGAGCCTAATCCCGGTGTGCATGCTAATCTTATTAATTCCCGCTATCTTATACGTACCATGTTCTCAGCAGAGGGGTGATCCTGATGTCCGGAGGGCCGATTTCCCTGCAGTAGCGCCTCGAGACTCTCGATGTACTCGATAGCATTCCGCAGTATCTCCACTTTTGGTAAACGCTGATTAGGGTTGTTGCTCGTTCTCCTCTTAAGCACCTCAAAGGCCTCGTTGACCTTGATAGAAATTGCATAATTAACCATTGATACGCCGTCGATTGCCTAGATAATAACATAGAGATACACGACGCGTGTCTTATTTATTTAACTCTCAATTAAGTCTTCAATCAATGTATAATATTACCATTAAAAATTAATAAATAATTATAACAAATCAGTGAAATCTCATTAAAAAGATTAATTAGTAATAATGAAAGTTTCAATCAGTGATATTTTAAAATGCGTCTTATATTATAATATTACATATAAGATAAATTTATATAGAATTATTTATTAGTAATATTTAGAGAAATATTAAAAAATATTTAAAGAAATATTTCTGAATGAAAAGTTTTCTTTATTTTTTGTGAATTTATTATCTTAGAGTAAATTTAATTAATAATTTAATAATATAATTCTAAATTTGAATACTAGTTATGTATTCCAAATGTGTGCTGAGAGGGCTTCTTTCAAAAAAATTGCAAGTTTTGAAAATTACGAAATTTTTACGAGAGAACTAAATGAAATCACTGTTGAAAATTATCAAAATAGAAGAACTTTATTGACAATATATAATACACCTTCCTCAAAATACAAACTTTGACTGACTAATAATAATCTTTTCGTCTCTGCGCGTTAGTCTTGTCCTTTACCCCTTCTCTCAATGCCTGTCGTAGTGGGATATACCCCACTACACCATACTGACATACCGTCAAATATGTAAACACACAACGTTGCTATATATTTCTTTTATAATATTTTATATCTTGTATATAATATATCTTATATATAATACAATTATTATTGATTTTTTTAATTTAAATTGACTTTTTAATAAATTGAATATTTAATAAGTTGAAGATCAATTTGAAATACTTATTTTTTATGTATTTAAAATATTCAAATTTTGTAAGATATCTCTGTCATTGCTTTAGTCAGTGACGTTTTCACTGATTTAATTTAAGAGAGTAGGTGCAAATCGTACAAAACGTATAATATGACACTTTTATTTATCGTCCAAATTTTTTTTTCAATATTAAATTGGTGTGTAATAAAACTATTTTTTTCTATTGTTGCGTATATGAAGGAATAAAAATTCAAATTCTTTGTCGTGTAGGCACCGCGAGTGTTGAGCTTCAAGTAACTCCGTGAGATTTAATATACCCGGGACTCGGGGCCCATTCTCGAAACATCATTCGTCATTTGAATCGTCCAAAGCGACACTTAGTTGCGATCCACTTCGCAGATGTTTTCCTTCCGTCAGCGCGCTCTCTTTGAGGTTGTTTACTTCGAAAACACGATTCGCGCGCGGTATGTTTTAAGTAATTACAGACGGGCCAAAACAGCAATGTGCGTATATTCAGTAAATGAGAAACAAGATATATAAACACGCACGTCACATATTACAATCGAGTGCATCGTTTTAAAAATATACTCACAGTTTTAAAAAAAAGTCAAGATAATTAATTTATAATAAGTTTTTTTAAATCACAAATTTTAACAAATTCAGCCATATCCAAAATTATTAGGCATCCTTGAATTTTTTTATTTCTTAGTATGTATGTCAAAATAAATGCAACATCATCGATATATCAATTAACCACTTATGTGTATAATAATAGTTGCTGAAACGATGCATCGATATTTCATCGGCTTTGAAATTTTAACTTGAGGTAATCCTTGCAATAATAAACAAATGCAATAATAAAATTTAAACTTTTATTTATCCTCACTAAGTGCAGGGCATTTTAACATTTTAGAATGCTAATTTACAAGAACAACGCAATAAACTAGAACAATGGAACAAAGAGAACTTAAACAAAGAATAGAGGAAACAAAGTTTCTAAAAAGCATAAAATAATTTAACACATATATACTTTACTAATTTAAAACGCGGACTGTAATCAATAATGTAAAAATAATACGTTTTATAAACAATAAATTCACAATTTTCGAGAAAACGTACACTATAGTCTTAATAAGTTTCAAGAAATTATTAAAGTCAAAATTAATTCGTTACATTTTTAGAAATATGCTAAAAAGTAAGATGCATAAAAAATAATAATTTTAGACAGTGACTGTAAAAGAATTTTTTTAATTCTTACAGAAATAGAAAGAGAGAGGATAATAATAAGAGATATAAATACAACAGGATGAGAAGCGCACGCGACGTTTTCCGGAGCAGAAAATTGTCGCGGAAAATTTTGAGAACAAATGGATACTGACCTTTCTCAAGCGCCGTCTCTCGCGCAAAGTGGCGGCCTTCCTCCGATCGACGGTGACCGTCTTCTTTTTGCAAGCCTTGCAGGCCCACAGGAGGCATCTACGTGGACCATGCGGCGAACCGGCGTCCAAGACGTGCGGATGCGGCACGTGCTCGATCGACTCGCTCTCGTTCGTCTCGTTCGTCTCGCTGGTCTCGTTCGTCTCGTCGGCGTCCGCGGAGCCGGACTCGAGGTCGGCCGAAGCGTCCGCCGATATCACTGACGAGGCGTCGTCCGAGTCGAGGGTGTAGCGAGACTGCGATCTGAAAACGTCAAAGAAATCGAATCCTTAAAAAAAAGAAAAAAAATAGAATAACTTTAATTTCTCATGAACTGTAATCTGTCATTATTACTGCTGTCTATTAATGAGACTGATCTAGGGTGTCTTAAAATATCCGAATTTTCTTTTAAGAATAGATTCTCTGACTAATTTGGAGACAATTTTTCATCGACAAAAATATTGAAGTGTCATTAATTTTCGAGGCGCAAGGGAAAAATTTAAAAAGGTTTTTCGCAAATTAAACTTTGTGGAGTTAAAATATTAATTTATACATTTCATACAATTATATTCTTCAGTCAATTTCAAGTAAAGTTTATTTTAATAAAATTTTAATTTAAGGCTTATTGTTAGTCCTAGTAATAAAATGATCAGGAATTGAAAGTTTGCAGAAAATATTAGTCTACATATTTGAAGCTTTCATTTTTCGTTTTATCTCAAAATACGCGAAGAAAATTACATTAGAATATTTCCTTTAAACCGATATATTTTTGATTAGTACATCAAAGTAATTTAACATTCTACTTTAAAGTGTTGATTCAAAAAATATGAGTAAATATGATTGACTGATTTGATCTATAATTTGTTTTTATAGACGCAAGATGAGAAAACTTCTTCAAAGATTTCAGTTTTAAAAAAGAAAAAGAAAAAATACGAATCTAGAAATGTGTATTTTTGTAAATACAGTCGGACCTCTTATCCTGCGACATTTTCGGTCCGGAATCTTCCCCTTAAACCTCTGATCCTATGACAAAAATTTGAGAGTGGGGGGTATAATTCCCCTTTCGCGGTCGTAGCGAGAGATGAGAGGATTTTTTGTCGAAGGATAAGAGGTTTCGTAGCATAAGAGGGTCCGTAGGATAAGAGGTCCGACTGTAAATTAGAAAGAAATTGCATTTTATTTTAAATTCAATTTATGTATAATATCAAAAAATTTGTATATATTGTACTTTGTTTATATTTTGTTATATTTCTGTAATTTATAATAAAAATAAGTAATAAATTTTCATAATAAATAAGACAGCTTTTGTAATCAATTCCACAGATTTCAACTTTCGTTCATTTAAATAAAAAAGTATATCTACTAAAAAAAGTTTGGTATATAATATTATTATCAAAATTGTAACACGATCGGATAGAGAGCACATTCTGTAGTAAATATCTGTGGATTTAAATTTTTATTTTAAAGCTATAGAGCCCAAAAGCAAACTTGATACATCAGTAGCTCTATCTTTTATTTCTGTGAAAATATTTCTTTTTCGAGATAATGTAGCATAATTAAAAAAAAAAAACGCAACGTTACGCTTTTATCCGCGAATGTACACGTACACATACATCATCGTGATATAAATTCTCTGTGCTATGTCATCGTTCCACGGAAGACGAACTGTTGCACCACCGTGCGTGACGTAAACGGCTGCTGAAAGGTCCAGCATAGGCGTTTAGCGAGCGAATGGATTCTTGCCTTAATCATCCTTTAGTTATCGCGACGGCGGTTAATAATGGACGCAGGCGCGTAGGTCCATCACGAGACGATTTCCGCGATTGGATACGTTCCAGGTGGTCCCGCGTATTTTCTCGCATCGCGAGAGGAAGAGACGTTGCTCCCCTCCCCACTTTCTCCCCTTGGGGGTAAAGGCGAAACGCGATGAACGAGGAGAAAATGGTTTAATACGCGATAAAGTCGTCGTCGGGTTCATTGAAGATTATTCGACTGGCCTGCGTTGCTTCTCGATTCCATATAAACGTGTGATATCGCGAGACAAGAAAAAAGAGAGAGACCGACTCAGATGGGAAAAAGGAGAAAATGTTATACATAAAAATAATTGCAATTTCCAACCTTTAGATAATCGAAGATATTCCTAAATGCTTTTATCTTTAGTAGCTAGTTAAACTCTAAAACATTAATTGATTTTATTGAATTTTTAATAAGGATAATTTTTAACGCAGGAGTGAAAATACTCTTTAAAAGAATTTAACTTTATATAATATTATATATGAAAAATAATATTATAAAATAGGCATGATAGGAGCAATAAAATTAATATCAATTTTGTATACAACATTAGTACTGCTAGACTTAGTAATGGTATCTTTGTCAACCTTGATGAATTTGTTGAGTTTATTAATACTGTAGAATGAGGCAATTGCATTGTACCCTCTAATATAATTATTAAAGTTATCAGTTAAACCAGGTAGATATGGGACGGGAAAATATAAAGTTTTTGATTTTTCTTTTTTATTTTGATTTGTTTTTAATACTGTTTGTTTGTGCAGAAATTTTAATCTATGGTTAATAGTATGAAATAATAATTTTTTAGGGTAACCATTCTCTAGTAGGGTATTGATGGTGTTGTGTAAATTTTTTTGGAGGAATTTTGGATGGGATAGTAGATATGCCCGATCTACCAATCCAATAATAGTTCCCTTTTTTTGGCAAAACGGATGTTGAGAAAAGAAGTTAAGATATCTGCCTGAATATGAACTTTTATGATACCAATCTGTAATAATCCCTTCTTGTTTATCATTTATAAGGGTGATATTTAAAAAGCTCAATTTGTTGTTCTTCTCTAATTCTAATGTAAACTGTAGCCTTGGGTGTAATGAATTAAATGTTATAATTGCATGGTTCACTAATGCAGGAGGAGCTGCTAATAAGATATCATCAACGTATCTGAAATAGAGTGGGGGGAGAAAAACTCAAAGATTGTAATGCTCTGGATTCTAAATCTTGTAAGACTATATCAGCTATTATGGGGGATAGAGGGGAACCCATTGGGGTACCGAATGTTTGACGGTATATAATATTATTAAATTTAAAAAATGTTGAGTTGAGAATCATTGTGACCCCGGTCATGAATTCTAATTTCGGTAATTGGCAATTATTCTCTATTAAATGCCATCTGTTGGAAACACTTTCAAGGGCAAGATCAATAGAGATATTAGTAAAAAGAAATAAATACGTGGTCTGTAGGAAAGTCAATATTAGAAATTTTTTGTATCAGTTCCATACTATTATCTATGTGACTAGATGGTGGAGGAAAACTTGTTTTCATTATATTATGTAAATAGCATTCTAGGTCATATAGCGGAGTGTGGATAGAGGAAACTATAAGTCTGTAAGGACAAATTTCTTTGTGGATCTTAGGAAGTCCATATGTTCTAGGAAGGGAACTCTCACTAAATGAAAGAGAGCGATAGCAGAAGATGTCTTTAACTGATATTAATTTTATTGCTCCTATCATGCCTATTTTATAATATTATTTTTTTTAAATTGTATAGGGCTATTACTATATTATTATATATGAAATATTTATAAAATAATACAGAAAATACAAAAAAATAAATTAATTGCATAATTTATATACAGTATATAATTACTATTCGTTTATTATATAAATTTATTATATAAATCCACCTTAGATTAAAGCTAATTTAGCATTTCAATAATAAAATAGTTTTTGTCAAATAAATCTAATTTGTCAATGAAATTTATACTATAAAAATAAAAACTAAAAAAAAATACGCGAAAGTTTCAAAGAGAGATTGATCTTAATTTTATTGTTAGTATCATACAATAAAAAATGTAACAAAATTATCATACAAATAAATAACACAAATAGACAATGACAGTGCGTGATCTTATTTGAAATCTTTATCATGATAATTTTGAATGGAATTTGAAAAAGATTGTATCTTTCTGTTATCCTATATGCTTTGTTCAACAAAGCATTTTTTGTATAGCTTTACTATAGTAGGATGACAGAACAGTAGATAGTAGAATGATAGCAGATTAAGTGGGTATTGTAATTCAAACTCGATTCCATGTTCCATGGATTTCAATTTCGATGCGACGAATGTCGCGAAGAAAAAAAACAAAGAAAGTAAAAGGAAAAAGAAAGAATCCCTCGAAGGGACGATCAATCTTGTCACGTGGCATCTCGCGAATGAAGTGCAATTAGTCATATTTTAGAGTGTATCCATCAGAAGCTGAAGCTTCTGAAAGCTTCTAATTCATCAAGTGTCACGTTTCTCTTGCGAAAACCCGATATATTTCAAATCGAATAAAACTATCAAATTCTTTTTGACAGTATAAATCGAATGCGTCGATCTTTATTCAAGATATCTACTTTTTTAAATTAAATCAGTGAAAAAAACGTCACCAATTACACCAGTGACATAAGATTTTATCAAAGATTAATGATTCTCAGTGAAAACAATCACATTTTGCTTCCTAATTGCCGCCTAATACTCCATTAATTATAGCTAGTAAGATTTCACTGTGAAAAATCAATAATAACTGCACATATTTAATGCATCTATTAAGTCATTTTTTAATTTCTTTTTATTTATTATTTTCTGAGAAACCACATATCTCGACTCAAACATGTTCCTTCAAGAGAGAGAAATTGGTTGTTAAATATCGATAATAAAATAATTTTCTCTCTTTTCACCACAAGTCATGTATTTTACAGACCAATACCGAGTTCAGATTAAAGCTCGCTATTACGTGTAAGCGTGTTTTTCGTTTAACCGCGTAAACATGTGCTCTATTTAAACGAAAACACGTATATTTAGCACATCCGTTTATTAAAAACGTATATTAAACGTATAATAGCGAATCTTGCGTTTTCTTATAGTTAAACATTTTTGTGGGAGTAAATTTAAACGAATAAACGTTTAACGTTTTCACGTATATTTCGAAAAACGGAAATAAAATCAGAATTCTAGTTCAAACGCTTCTTCGCAAAATGTACATGCGAATATACAGGATGTCTCGTCGGAATGTCTTTCATTATTTCCGTGTGCTGAATTCGCTTCTAAAGTTACACCCACACTTCATGAAATAGCATGTATATGTGTACACTTACAGACTATTCGAATATAAGCGTAACACTATATAAAGTTGCGATGCACTGACGGAAATGGAAACCACTACAAAGGAATAAGCTGACTTAAATCGTTAACCGCTATAATAGAATCTCGTACAGTGTAACTTTATATACAATTGTATATTTGTATAAATGGGGAAAGAGATTCCTTTAGGAAAAAGAGTTTATTACAGTACTGATATCAGCAAAGACACAAATATTGCGACGCCCACTTATTAATTTAAAGAGAAACTGTAAATCTAAAAAGGTTTTCATGCTTTTCAATATTATTAACTTGAGTTTATTAATACGATGTCATATGATTGATTGAGGTAGCACATGGATTCTTCATTAAAAAATTAAGAAAAGGCGATATCGGATCGCCTAAATTCCGGCATCACATTTAATTTCGAGCATGCATTCCGAGTGTATCATCTTTTAAATATCGTTGAGAAGAGTGCAATGCAATAGCATCGCAACACTTTGTAATACGTTAAACTCTTTTTACATTTTGTAAATTGATCATTTGAGTGAGAGTGTCCAGAGTGTGGGAGACACACAGGTAGGTTAGATGCAATGTTACAAGTGTTATATACAATAGAAAGAATTGATTACGACTGTGCGACGACCCTTGCAAGTTTCCTTTCCCTCCATAATGTTAAATAGTTGTCAAAAATAGAAACCAATATAAAAAAGAAGATTGAATCGAATTAAAAATAGATAGTTGATGTCAGATTGAGACTGACATCAGTAGAGGGCAGACGTGTTTTTTCCTTGTTTAAATCGAATTGTGCTCGAGTTATGAACGTACTTCTGTGAGAAAATTAATTAATCAAGCCTAATGAAATAAAAAAAGATAATCGTTAAATGCATTTTTTTATATTTTAATATTTTATTAATTATATGTTTTATTAGTTATCAATTATATTAAGTTGATTAATAGTTAATTATATTTAATTTAATTTAATTAAATATTATATTTTAATTTAACATTAAATAATAATATTTAATATTAAATAATTTGAATAATATAATATTGAAAGAATGCACTCTGTAAGATTTATCGAAAACGACTTTCTTCATTTCTTTTCATTATTTTATTAATAATACAGATAATTGCTCAGTCAAACACGATACGAAAATGCATCCCAGATCAAGTAAAAGCTCACCTGACTCGGTCGTTGCGATAATTCAACGAACCGGCTGACGCCGGGGCATTATTGCCGATAAGCCTCGCGTGATCATCCGTGTCTACCCGGGTGGCAATGTATCCCTCCTGCAGGTACTCGGATTCCGTCGGCGCGTAAACGCGCCGATATCGATGGGGATGAAGATGATGATGATGGTGATGATGATGATGCAAGTGATGACGGTAACCGTCGTAGGGCGATCTCGCGGCCGCTTCGTAGGTGTAGGGCACCGCGTCCGTCACGAGGGTCATCATTTCACGGAGTTTCGTCGAGAAGAAGCGGAGAGTTGTCACTGTAGCCGGCCGCTCGAAGCGAAAACGCACCGATCGTCCACGTGTTCGACCTCGCGCGACCTCATCACGAGCGAAATTGTCCTCAGCAAGGATTTAATTAAATCCCTCTCTCGGTTGACATATGCGTACATATGTACGTATAATCACCTGCATCATCAGATTATCCATCAAACGATTATGTCCGTCAAATATCGATCGATATTCGATAGGTCCTTTGAGATTATAGCAGAGATAAAGCACTGGGTACAATATACAGATGAAGAGGTTGATCAAAAGTGAAGCTGCCCGAAGATACCCGCTATGAAATTGCGTTCTTTTCTCTATCTCATTTAGCTGTTGTCTCTTTTCAGGAAAAGATAATGAATCACTGGTCTCAGCGAGGATACAAACGCATTGTATGTATATTTGGTACAGTTAACTTCTCTTCCTTTAACTTTCTCGTTAACTTTGTCCGACTCGCTCTCGACCAGCTTCGTCCCCAGGCGCGGAATTTTCCGCTCCGATTCGCTAAAACCACTGGACAGATCCCTCCCTCGTCGCTCGTTATTTAAGTTTACTGAATTCACTTTATCATTGGTACCGCTTTTCCGGGAATTTTTTGTATATCGGACGACTCAATCAAAAATTGCGAGATGAAAGATTTGATTTTTCGGAAACTGAATCGTCGGATTTTACAGAGCACAGAACGCTTCGATGACCGCGCATTGTAACTTGCACTTTTGTCCCGAGAGTTTCTAATAGAGATTGCGAAAATGATTAAAAAGAAAAAAATAAACAAATTCCGCACTCAACTTGATAGAGAAATTCCAAATCGGCGGCTCCAGCGAAAATCGATAGAGCGTGGAAGGAGGTCGATCTCCTTCAACAGGCGGCGGCGTGACTTCCTTCTCTACGAATCCGGCGTGACTAACCGAGCCGGTCGTCGGACCAGACGCGACAGATCCGAAAATCTCGCAGCCGGAGATCACGAGTCTGAAGATGTCTCGTAGTATCGGTCCCTCCGCCACATGGCATCTCCTCTTAGCCGAGGCGCGTCTCACGCACACGCAAAGAGAGACGCGAGTAGGAATATTTTACATGCATTTTACACATGTGTGTGACTACCGAGTCAACAGTCACACCCCGAGATGACTATTTTTAAGAACGTCCAGCCAATCGCGACCGATGAAAATCGTCTTCGGGTCCGCCTCCCGGACTGTCATAGATGCGTGAGTTTGGCAGGAGCTCATCACGGGGTGTGGTTTAATCATTAATAAGAGTTAGATTCTCGGTCGGGTCGGAGAGAGTATCGTCCGGCAGGGGTAACTCGCCTTCGGGGATTTAAATCAACGACGGAAATTAACTAGTTCGGAAAGCATGCATAATAACTCGAGCGAAGTACTAATCAATTAAAGATGTATTATCGCGATAGTTGGTTGAGATTTGTCCGTCTCTTTCTTTTAATCTTCGCCGGGGAAAGACAGATAAGCACACTAAAAAAATTGTATTCTCGAAATCTTAATAGATAATTTTTATGAACAAAGATATTTTCTTCTAAACGGGAATATTTTTTTTTTAAAACATCTTTTTTATAAATTAAGTAAAAACTGTATATTTACTTGATCAAAGTTTTAATAAAGGCAAATGTCTATTTAAAAAACTTTTTTTATTATCATTGAGATTAATAATGGCAAATATTAAAGTAATAATAAGAAAATATACCATTCAGT
Organism: Anoplolepis gracilipes; assembly: GCF_047496725.1. Classification (NCBI taxonomy): domain Eukaryota; kingdom Metazoa; phylum Arthropoda; class Insecta; order Hymenoptera; family Formicidae; genus Anoplolepis; species Anoplolepis gracilipes. The sequence goes on along the minus strand of NC_132976.1, from coordinate 4,066,042 downwards.
ATATATTCTTACATATTAAAAATATTTAGAACTATTTTACTCTTTAGAGGATTTTTTTTCTTAAAAAAGTTCCGCTTAGCGCTTATTTTAGGAGATATTATAAGTGAAATATTCTCAAAATGAGAATATAATTTTTTTCACCTCCTTATCGTGCACGATCGTTTTCATCTAGTAATAAATGCCGCGAAATTATTCATAAATAAACGTATTAATTTTATTAATAAATAAGCATATATAATTTTTTCGAGCTATTTTAAATATTATCGTTCTTTAACAGAGAGCGAACTGGATATACTTTCTGCAAAAAAAAGACAAAATCAACAAAATTAATTATTGACTCGTCTGCCAATTTTTTTCGTCAATTTACTGTTTCATACCATTTTACGTTCGAATTAAAAAAAAACATTCCGATTACATTGGTAAAAATTATTAAAAGAACATAATTAAAGTTTCAGGATCGTACGTTTCTCTAGAAGAATGTTAAAATTCAGGAAATATTGTCAGAGAAAAAAGAAATTTAATCGAAAAAGATTATTTTAAGATTTTTTTTATTTTGCCTTTTTTTATCAAAGATTTCGATAACCCTACATGATTTATATCTAATCATTAACTCTTAGATTCGATTTGATTATTTCATGATGGCGTCGATCGTATTTTATCCGGCGATCGTATATTTCTGCGGCTCGCCACAGCAATTTCGGTTATTCGAATACTTAACTGAAATGTACAGGTTTACAGTGGAACCCGCTAACAAAAAGAGATGTTCATTACGGTGGGTCGTGGTTTTTGACAGATATTCCAATACACGTTCGATAGTCGATCCGATTTGCGGTCTGATCGGAGAACAGGAGATATTACTCCTATACATGTATAGGGTGTTTCATATATACATAGTTAAACTTTAGAAATATAGAACCTCACCCCAAAATCATGTCCTTTTAATAGTAAATTTTTCCTCAATATGTAATGTCGAGGAAAATCATTTGTTGCCAAGTTTCAATTTTTTCTGTCATATATCTTTATATAATTAAGTCTGAAATCAAAATAACCTATAATTAATTGAGAAAGTTTTGTCTCCTTTCCAAAATTTACTCTGCAAAAAGCTGGAATATTCGATTTCCCCTTTATCGTTTATAATTCGAAAATCACCGGCGTGACCTCGACATTTTTGCTGAGGAAAAATCAATTGCTAATTAGCCGAGGGATCTGCCATCGAGGGGATGATTTTTGTAACGCTCTGTATATAGAGGGAGAGGCACGCCTATGTAGATGAGAGATCGCTATTGGGTTCTCGCCGGCGGTTACGCGGATACGTAAACTTTATGTAAATCCAGCGCCGTCTGTCACATTTTATGCTCCGCTTTCACGGGAATTAAAATAGACTATTGAGCGTCGAATAAAAGCTAAAATTACCCCCTGGCAGCGATCCAGACGTATGGAGATAGGCAACGGGGTAAAGTTTTAGCCTACCGACAACGTTTTCGCCGAAATACCGATCACCCCATAGTAATAATCTGCTGCCGCGTTCCACGAGACTACGCGGAAATAGCGATGGCGTCCCTCCGTTAAGGGAGGATCATCTCCGTTCTCTCGCGACGGATCAAACGTCTAAATCACGCGGGCCACAAACGTTCGTTCACGTTGAGAATCCCTCACACTATCGCAATTATAGCAAAAAAAGGAGTTTTCATCGAAAAAATTGTACTTTTGAAATATATATTTTATAAGCCTTCTTATAATAAATATTTTTAATAATGAGGATATTTTCTTTTTTAAGTGATATTTTTTGAAATATTTTATTTATAAAAAAAGTAAAAATTGTATATTTAACTTGGTTAAGGTTTTAATAAATAAATAAATGTCCATTTGTATTATAAAATTGTTTTTTGTTATCATCAAAATTAATATAATCCTAAATATTAAACAATATAATGGTAAGAGAGAACACATATTCACTTTAGTATATATTCTTATATAATATATCTTATATTAAAAATATCTGACAATGAGTGTAAGACTCTACTCTGTAGAGAATTTCTCTGTTTAAATTAAAATGAGAATATATTTTCTTCAGTATTTTGATAAATACTGATAAAATGCAATGTTTGAAAAATTTTTAATCAAGTATAAAGTATAAAAAAAAAGATAAAAAGATGGACGGTACATATCGCCCTTATGTCAGAACCACGAATGTAGTTCTGAGTTACTGCAATGTAAAGATTTTATTTGTTCCGAAAAAGTTATTGTTAATTTAACTTCTTTGTGAATTAATACCTTAAGTTTTTTATTGCTAAACGCATTCGCGTTTCTAGTATAGAATCTTTGTGCAAAATTGGTAAGAAAATGACATTAGCAAAAAATCGGGAAATTTGCACATTCGTCGTTTTGACATAAGGATGATGATATATATTTTGGATTATTTAATGTTTTAATATTTTAATGCTGAAATTAATTATGTCGCTATTCGGTTCCGAATTTTTCTGTCATTTTAGAATTGGCGTTAAATTGAATCCTCTCGTTGTGTAGAGAAATATAATGATGGAATTACAAAACTTTATTTGTCCGAAAACATGTTCGGAATTATCGGATTGATAATGATGTGATGTACTATGCTAGAAATCCAATGATTAATATATTATACTATATTCAATAGTGTATTGATTAATACACTATTGAAAATTCCAGTCCATTTCTCTCACAATTGCCCTATATACTGTATATAACGTTTCATTATCCATCTGCATACATATAGGTTTATTTCGAAAGTTTCTTTCAGTTCAATCGCTTTGAATCAGAATGTGTCGATCAATTTACGATTATAAAATTCCGTTGAAAGTTGCGAAGCAGGATGAAATCGTATACGGAAAAATTCGCGGTATATATTTTCCGTGAAAACTCTCGCGTTTAAAAAAACTGTGCAAAGGTACGTCAAAGTGCACACCAATATATATATATATATATATATATATATATATATATATATATATATATATATATATATATATAATGGAGATCGCCTCTTGTAAAGAAAATCAACACGACCCCCGCGCGACACGAAATAGCCTGTGCACACACATTCGCATACGCGACACGGACTTCTATTAAAATCCCATTCCGCAGTACCCGGTACCTGTCAGAGGAGACAAGGCCAATTATCGTTAAAAGCGGTTATTATCGGACGACGTTAGAGAAATCCGCGAGATGAGAGTGCCGGCTCCATCCCTCTCTTCCCTACCCTTCCTCCTCCTTCTCCCCCTCCTCCCAATCTCCTTCATCCATCTCTCCGTCCTACGTTTCGAACGACGTCGTCATACATACATCTCGGGATATAAAGACGCGCCCTTCGAGTAATCCATCCTCCTCCCCCTAACCCCGCAAACTACTGCGTGAAAAGTCCGGAGAGCGATTCTGGACTTCATTTTTCATTCGGTGGCACAAACCCCAACCTACATGAAAGAGTCGCGAATTCCCGCATCCTCTACACACACACACACACACACACACACACACACACACACACACACACACACACACACACATACATATATATATATATTCATCACATGTACATACGTTGACATGCGAAGGAACGCGCGCGCATTCGCAAATACGAAGGGTAGTTCTCCCTTTCGCACCCTTTCATCGTGGAAGCTCGGCGGGGCTCGGATGTACTCGTCTCGCGCCCTGAGGTCGAGAGGAGAAGGAGAAAGAGGAACAGAAGGGGAAGGGAGAATCGCGAGATCGCAAAGAGTACAACCCTGAGGAGCGAGACGCAAAACGGGTCACTCTCGCCTCCTTTCAGGATTCGGCGGCTGGCTGGGATACCTACATCTGCCAAAGTTCACGGGAGGGCAATGCCTCGCCCACTTTTACGGGGGCATCACATCGCGGAACGATGTCTTTGTGCCGGAGCAGCCCGCCTTTTTGCTCGCGCGGATTTTTGTTTTTCGAACCAATTTCCCGGCATCTTTGTAAGCTCGCGAGAGAGTAGTAGGTAAGTGAAAAATGTCGGTAAATTTTTATTAGCGAGCGAAAAGTTAGTGGAAGAAGGACGAAGAGATTTAAAAGTGTCGGAATTTCACTTGCAAAAAGCGTACATTTTTTTTTCATGTTACACGCAGTTAAATCGTATACGTAAAAATTGGAAGATATATGTAAAAGTCTCTCTTCCAGCTATTTTTCTTCAAACTTTTTAAAATTTCTCTCTCGTCAGTTACATTTTCTATTCAACATATCTAAGAAATGTTCTACTATTATATAATTTGTCTAAATATCGTTAAAAAATTATCAAATAATAATCGATCTCTGTCTTTAGATTTTTCTACTTTCAATAAATAATCAATCTTCTTTTATTATCTTTTAATTTCTCGTTATGTTTAATTAATGTAACATTTTAAACTTTTTTTTTATTCAAAATTAGAAAGTCTGCGGGAAAGATACATGTATAATAAAAAATATAAGGGATGAAAGAAGGCCGTTAACAGCCTTTCAAGATAATCTTCAGCAAGGTATTTCTTGAAACATTTTAAAAATTCTCTCATCAGTTTCAGTTTTATTCAATATATCTGAGAAAAATATATAACACTATTATAATTTGTTAATATATATTATTAAAAAATTATTAAATAATAATCGGATCTCGTAAGATTTTTCTATAGATAATCAATTACGTTTTTTTTTTTTATCTTTTAATTTCTCGTTATTTCCAACCAATGTAAAATTCTTAATTTTTCTCTGGGCTCGGAATGAAAAGTCTGGGGAGAGATTCGTATATGATAAAAAAAATATAAGGGCTAAAGAGGGAGGGCTGTTAACGGGCTGCCTCGCGTTGGCAAGGAGACGTTCTTTCGCGCCGCCGCGGCGCGTAGTTTCCGATGAAATCCAATGTGACTTGGAGCCGTCTTGAATTCTCTTCGACGTGTATCGCGGCCGGAGACTAGATGCCTAGGATGATTTCGAGCGTTGGCCAAAGCCTCGAGGACGTTGCGACGCGCAAGCCTCTCCTCAAGCTTTTCCCTTTCCCTTCTCCCTCTCCATCCCTTCCTTCCTACTCGTCAGGATAATCTCGTTGTAATCACGCAAGCGCTCGCTCCCCGTCGATCAGGATAACTGGCGACGTCGACGTCGACTCTCAATGAATAGTTGTCTTTATACACAGGATAATGTCTTTAATGGGAATGACGAAAAGTCGTAAGGGTGAAAATAAATGTATAAAAAGAGGCAAACTCGTTTCTGCGTTACCGACAAAAAGGAAATTTATTTTTGATGGAAATTCAACTATTTTCTTGCAAACTAATTTTTGTACACGCATATATCGTAGATTAGAATTTTGAAATATAATCAAAATTTTATATAATCTGATACATCTCACACCAAGTAATTCTGCTCTCGCGTTTTATTTCGGGAAAATACGTCACGTCCCTCAAGTTGTGTGATTAAAGGAACGTATTCCAGGATTATGGGTTAATTCAATTTGCATTTTCCAAGGTTTCTCATATTTATGGAGATAAAGTTACTTACAATTAGTGTTATGTGATTAAATATATTCGTGGCGCAATTCTGTTATGAAGAGTCTAATAAATAAAATTCTCTACAATTAATCTCGTCTTGATCATGCAAAATCTCGTTATTATCAAAATTCAACATTGACGCGAAAATAGTTGTATGCATGTCTTTTTAAATCTATATCGCATAAGATTTTTTTTTTATATAGAATTCTTTATGATAGGATGTAATATAATACAAGATAGCTTTTTCGATTATTCTTGAGCAAAGTAAATTGCAAAATTCAACGTCCATCAAGATCACAACATTGAAATAATATAATTTTGTACTGTAAAAATTCTCTGAAGCATTGTTGTTATTAAATATACATATATGAAAAGACTCTTAAGTGTAAAATTTTATATAAATATTTCATAGTCATATTTGGAAGACAATAAAGCGCTCGATATTTTCACGATAAATGTTAACGGAAAGAAGATGCTTAAGTGCATGTCGAGAAGATTTCCGGTTTATTCTCCATAAAGTTAAGTCTTACAT